>NC_081843.1:83972537-84276973 GCF_963259705.1 Myotis daubentonii | reverse complement strand
AGATGTTAATGACAGGAGAAACTGCAGGGGGAGGGGAGGGTATATGGGAACCTTTGTACTTTCTCCACAATTTTTATGTAAATCTAAAACTGCTCTAAAGAATAAAGTCTTACTGTATTATCTCAATTATACGTGAAATCTAGGAGGAAAAGAAACCTCATAATACAAAGAACAAATTGGTGATTGCCAGAGGGAGGAGGCAGAGTAATGGGGTGGGTAAAATAAGTAAATCATGAGGATGTAATGTACAGTGTGGTGACTATCCTATCTAATAAAACAGTAATATGCAAATTGACCATCACTCCAACACATAAGATAGCTGCCCCCATGTGGTCAATGATGGCCACCCCCATGTGGACACAAGATGGCCGGCAGGGGAGGGCAGTTGTGGGTGATCAGGCCAGTAGGGGAGGGCAGTTGGGAGGGACCAGGCCTGAAAGGGAGAGTAGTTGGGGGCAACCAGGCCTGCAGAGAAGGACAGCTGGGGGGATCCAGGCATACAGGGGAAGACAGTTGGGGGGAACCAGGCTGGCAAGGAAGGGCAGTTAGGGGTAACCAGGCCAGCAGGGGAGAACAGTTAAGGGCAATCGGGCTGGCAGGGGAGTGGTTAGGGGGTGATCAGGCTGGCAGGCAGAAGCGGTTAGGGGCAATCAGGCAGGCAGGCAGGCAAGCAATTGGAAGCCAGCAGCCCTGGATTATGAGAGGGATGTCCGACTGCCCATTTAGGCCTGATCCCACTGGGCAGTGAGACATCCCTCGAGGAGTCCCAGATTGGAGAGGGTGCAGGCTGTGCTGAGGGACACACACACACACACACACACACTCCCATGCACGAATTTCATGCACCGGGCCTCTAGTAGTTAATAATACTGTATTGCATATTTGAAAATTGCGAAGAGAGTAAATCTTAAAAAAAGTGATATCACTAAAAAAATATTGATCAAGAAAAGTTCTCATCACAAGAAAAAAATGTAACTATGTATGGTGATGGATGTTAACTAAACTTGTGGTGATTATTTTGAAATATATGCAAATATGGAATCATTATGTTGTACTTCTGAAATTAATATACTCTTAAAGAAGTTACTTTCAAAAGTTTATTCCAAGGTCTGCTGAGAATCTATTCCGCATCAGTTTTTTATAGTCTGTGTGCCTATGAAGCTGGTCAAGATGAAGGGGAGGGTGGGACATCCATGGCAGTTTGTCTTCACTGCCGACCGAAAAGATTTCTACAAAATCCAACATCATGCTACAATGATTTCACCTTCATGAGACCACTCCTGTGAGAATTCTGCATCAAACACCTCTTTTAAATAGTCCAGGAAATTTTATTGCAAAATATTCCTCAGCACTTGTTCTTTAATTCTCTGCCATCCCATTCTCACTCTGCCCAATATTTAGCAGTCATGTTTCATTAAGGACACATTTTTCAGAGGTGTGAAAGCTATGAGAAGACTTAGGTCAGGATTAAGTTCAGTTAGGTTAAGAAGAAAATAATTCCTTCTTTTAAGCCAGAGAATGTCTAAAATAGACAAGGCTTCTTACAGTGTTGTGGGGAAGGAGGAGGTGGGAGGATGGCTCTTGCTAGAGCCTTATGAACATTATCTCTGATGCCCATCATAAATAACACTGAAAGGTGGGACTATAAGTTATAGAGAAGGAAAGAGCATCAGTGAGGTGACAGAACAGGGATTCAAAGTCAGGACAGAGGAAGCTATCTGGCCTTGCCAAGTAACTAGCTAGCTAATTTCAGCCAACTTATTCTTTAATAATGGTGACCAATTGCATTACCTCTCCTGGATAATACATGTTCTTTGACAAGAACCTTCAAAGCTTTTGACAAAGACCTTCAGTGTTCACTACATATGATTGTTAGAACTCTTTTCTAGGAGCTATTATTAGGCTTGTTATGAAAAAAAAAAAAGAGGTCCTATTGTCAAATAACTTGGAAATGCTAAACATGAGGAACTCCTTTGTGAACAGTTATGATGTATACTCACATGGTAAAGGTTCTGGGCAGCCTGCAGCTAAAAAGCTACTTAACCTAGTTTAACCCCAACGTCTACTAAATATACATGAACATTGAGCACTTCCTGTGATATGTTTATTAACATTTCCTTGACCACCAGTATGGGAAAAACTTGTTTAAAAAAAGTAACTAATGATGGAAGTTATAGCCACCCTGATATGATTATGAAAGAACCATTTTGGGAAAACAATCTCGTGTCAGTAGCTTTCCCACCTATCAATAGATGAATAGGGTGTACTCTCCACAAGGTAAAAATAAATATATTGCCCATGTCCTATGTCCATGATTCCCCTTATTGTTGTTTAGGTATTAAAAGTACTCTCAGCCAAGGAGCATTTAGAGGTTATTTCAAGTTTCTGGGGTAAAACTAAACTATTGTCAACTGGAAAACAAAGGTGTTTGAAGAGAGGATAGAACAGTCTGATGATAGAGAACAAAAAAAAGAAGCTGTGAATTTGACATCTCTTGTCTTCCTCCCATTCAGTATCTGAATATGTAGACAGAAGCATCTATGCAAGCATTTAAAGATCATCCCTAATGAATGATACCTGAAATTTGAACCACTTTGAATACAAACAGGATAGATCCTATTTGCACATAGGAGGAAGAAAAAACAGACAAAGGGAAAGACTTCTTTGCTATATCTAACTATAAATGGGTGTGGAAGCTTAAATCTTGGGAATCTAATAGTTGAGGTCACTTTTCAAAACTACTCTGTTTCAGAGACAGACAGTTTCAGTCACACAATTTAGCTAAAAAATGTGACTAAAGCAAGAAAGCAACCATTAGGTTTTTCAGAGGTTGAGAACATGTCCTGCCTGGGGACATACATGCATGCCCCTGTGCAGAGTGGGCCCCACAGCTGTCCAGTCTTGGTACAAGCCTTGTGGGGCATGGGGCCAAGAGGGTAGGCTGCTATGGGCAGAATGAGGCTGGGCTGCACTGGAATGAGCCACTCCTTCAGAGAGTCTAAATGAGGATGAAGAATTTCTGAACCAACTAGAGACCCAAAGCCATCCAAGAATAGTCCTGGAAGGGACAGGGACTTTTTAAGTTTCTTCAATAGCAATCCAGATTAGAATGCTATTACTAAGAAGGCCTTAGTTTCCCTTAGAAGAGCTCTGGTTTCCAAGTGGCCTTTCTTGCACAAAGAGGCATTCAATAAAAGTTTGTTGAATGAATGAGTATTAAGTTTAAATGTAGAGAAGAACATTAGGGTCGCAAGCATGAGTTGCCACAGGACAGAGAGATATCTCAGAAGCCAGAAGTGAGTGATTCATGAGAACACTAAGATACACAGAGTAGGACATTAGCCATGTAGGAAGATGACCATGCCCAGTGGTTATGAACATGGGCTCCAAGCAAGATAGACAAGTTGGAATCAGCCTCATCACTTACTAGCTGTGTGATCTTGGGTAAATGAATGACTTTGCTGATCCTTAGTTTCCTTACTATAAAGTGAAACTAGCTCATTTGGTGTTAAATACAATAACACACATAATACAGCCCTAGCTGGGTAGCTTAGTTGGTTAGAGTATCGTCCTGATACACCAAAGTTGCAGGTTCAGTCCGTGATCAGGGCACATACAAGAATTAACCCTCCAAAGGCAACAAAAATCTCAGACATATGCCGAAGCAATTTCTTCACTGATACAGCTCCTAGGGCACTTGAAACTAAAGAAAAAATGAACAAATGGGACTACATCAAAATAAAAAGCTTCTGCACAGCAAAAGAAACCATCAACAAAACAACGAGAAAACCCACTGTGTGGGAAAACATATTTGCCAATGTCATATCTGATAAGGGCCTAATCTCCAAAATTTATAGGGAACTCATACAACTTAACAAAAGGAAGATAAACAATCCAATCAAAAGATGGGCAAAGGACCTAAATAGACACCTTTCAAAAGAGGACATTCAGAAAGCCAAGAGACATATGAAAACATGCTCAAAGTCACTAATCATCCGAGATATGCAAATCAAAACAACAATGCGGTACCATCTCACACCTGTCAGAATGGCTATCATCAACAAATCAACAAACAAGTGCTGGCAAGGATGCGGAGAAAAAGGAACACTTGTGCACTGCTGGTGGGAATGCAGACTGGTGCAGCCACTATGGAAGACAGTATGGAGTTTCCTTAAAAAACTGAAAATGGGCCATAACCGGTTTGGCTCAGTGGATAGAGCGTCGGCCTGCAGACTGAAAGGTCCCAGGTTCGATTCCGGTCAAGGGCATGTACCTTGGTTGCGGGCACATCTCCAGTGGGGAGTGTGCAGGAGGCAGCTGATCAATGTTTCTCTCTCATCGATGTTTCTAACTCTCTATCTCTCTCCCTTCCTCTCTGTAAAAAATCAATAAAATATATTTAAAAAAAAAAAAAAAAAAACTGAAAATGGAACTCCCATTTGACCCTGAGATCCCACTTCTAGGAATATATCCCAAGAAACCGGAAACACCAATCAGAAAGGATATATGCACCCCTATGTTCATAGCAGCACAATTCACCATAGCTAAGATCTGGAAACAGCCTAAGTGCCCATCAGTAGACGAATGGATTAGAAAACTGTGGTACATCTACACGATGGAATACTATGCTGCTCTAAAAAGGAAGGAACTCTTACCATTTGCAACGTCATGGATGGAACTGGAGAGCATTATGCTAAGTGAAATAAGCCAGTCAATGAAGGAAAAATACCACATGATCTCACTCATTCATGGACAATAGAGACCATTATAAACTTTTGAACAATAATAGATACAGAGGCAGAGCTGCCTCAAACAGATTGTCAAACTGCAGCGGGAAGGCCGGGGAGGGTTGGGGGGCAGGAGGGAGGGGGGTAAGAGATCAACCGAAGGACTTGTATGCATGCATATAAGCATAACCAATGGACATAAGACACTGGGGGATAGGGGAGGCTAGGGGACTGTCTAGGGTGGGGGGGAAAAATGGACACATATGTAATACCCTTTGTAATACTTTAAGCAATAAAAAAAAAAAAAAAAAGAATCAACCCATGGCCAAAACCGGTTTGGCTCAGTGGATAGAGTGTCGGCCTGCGGACTGAAAGGTCCCAGGTTCGATTCCAGTCAAGGGCATGTACCTGGGTTGCGGGCACATCCCCAGTGGGGGATGTGCAGGAGGCGGCTGATCGATGTTTCTCTCTCATTGATGTTTCTGACTCTCTATCTCTCTCCCTTCCTCTCTGTAAAAAATC
The DNA here is from genome assembly GCF_963259705.1 of Myotis daubentonii. Lineage (NCBI taxonomy): Eukaryota > Metazoa > Chordata > Mammalia > Chiroptera > Vespertilionidae > Myotis > Myotis daubentonii. The sequence continues at coordinate 84,271,724 of NC_081843.1, read as the reverse complement.
AATAAAAATATATTTAAAAAAAAAAAGAATCAACCTATGAAGAATGCATAAACAACAGGGACATCAAATAGATGTTTTTCTCTCTCAAATCAATAAATAAAAGTTAATAATACACATAACATACTTAGCATTGTGCTGGCCACAAAGTAAGGGCTCTATATGTTATAGTCATTATAAGAGTCAAATTTCTCTCCAGGATTAGGTTAGGAGATACAAAAATTGATAAGCAGGTAGGAAATGAGGAAGCAGAGAAAGTTAAATTCTCCTATGACCTGATTAAATGTCTATGGGAGAAGACAATCTCAGCAGGGTTGCATCAGGTAAACTGAGTGGGTCCCCCGCCTGTATTTGTGACAGAGTTTATGGCCTCAGCATGATATTGAACTGAGATGAGCAGAAGGTGTTGGAGGAATGTAAGGATGGGATGTGACTGAATTTGGGGTGGGTGGTTTGCTTTCCAGGAATTGTTTGGTTTTGGGGGAATAAAAGTGCCAAACTGTGATTTATCATGAAACTAGCATTTTAATCATTTTAAAATTTCTGTTATAGTTTTAAATACATTTCAGAAGTCCAGTCTTCACTTTTTACAATATGTCCTTCAAAACAGGGTTAGAAAACAGAAAAGAAGACACCAAATTCCTTCCCCAGGTGTTTGGAAAGACAAACTAGAGGTCCCTCTCCAAGCTTGGCTATCCCTCATTTCCCAGTGTCCTTTGTTCCTGTCTGCCACTCAGACACCCACCACAGCACTTTCAGGCTATAGGGCAAAAAAGAAAAGCTTGAAGATATTTTTATAGATTACAGTTTTCAGATCAATGGAATGGTTTTGAATGCATTTGCTTGCTAAGGAGAATTTTTATGAGAGGGAAATAAAAGAGCAATTAGTTCAAATTTCCCAAGACAGATGTTTTAAAGAAATCCAAGCCTTCTAAAATGCTACCAGAAAGCTTTTCTATTCTGAGAATGAAACAAAATTGTTGTTAGTTAAATGCTTAATGTTTATTATCACCAGTATATTAGTTTTAGAGCAAATTTACACTACATTGGTGTATATATCATTAGTGTCCCAAGTGTAGTCAAAGAAACAATAGGCCCATTTTATAGAAATAATTTTACTATTTTTTATCAGTTTAGAAACGTATTCAGTTATGTATATTTTTAAAATAATATTGTTGGGTATTTGGCCAAATGCAGGCAAAGTAATCTTTTATTTTTATTGAATTGATGGGAGTGACTTTGGTTAATAAAATTATATAGGTTTCACATGTACAATTCTATAATACATCATCTGTATATTGTATTGTGTTCTTACCACCCAAAGTCAAGTCAAGTCTCCTCTGTCACCACTTTTTCCCCCTTTACCTTCTACTACCTCTCCCCACCTCCTTTCTCTCTGCTAAGCACCATACTGTTGTCTGTATCCATGAGGTTGTTTTTTATGAGTTTTTGTGTGTGTGTTTCTTTTTTGTTTGTTTAATCCCTTCACCTATTTCACCCAGACCCCCAATACCCCTCCCCTCTGACAGCTGTCTGTCTGTTCTCTGTATCTATGAGTCTGTTTTTATTTTGTTTGTTTACACTCATTTTTAAATTTCAAGTCTAATGCCCTTTCCAGACTGTCAAGTTGCCTCTTCTAACAACTACAGTTTATTTTTGAACAACAGGGGTTTGAACTTTGAAGGTCCACTTACATTAGGATTTTTTTAAATAAATACAGTCACTCCTTATATCTGTAGGTTTCACGTCCAGATTCGACCAATCACAGATCAAAGCAGTATTTTCGTATTCCAAACCACAGATTCCCAATTAAGGACCAAAAACAGTTTTTGTTTTGCAGTGGGTTTAGTCTATGGATGCTAAGGAACAACCATTGAGTCAAAAGTTATATGAGGATTTTCTACTGCACAGGGATCAGTCCCCCTAACTTGGTTTTGTTCTAGGGTCAACTGTACACAACCTAATAATGCATAATTTCAGATAGGCAGGTACAGACAAACAAAGCAGAAATATAAGGCTGAGTATGAGAAGGCCTAAAGTTAGCAAATTAATGTGATTGATGTACCAAAGGAGAGGTGCATTTTCAGGAATAGAGATTGATGAGCAGTCATAGGTTATTCAAACTTTATGAGAACAATGGAGCTCTGGAGGCCAAGGCCTGCAGGAATGAAGGAGATGTGTGGTTACCACATGACTGGGGGTAGGGGTATGGCCAGCAGAGGCAGAGGACAATGCATGGCCACCTTGACAAAAAGTTGAGGCTCATATCTGACCCAATCAGAATCAAGAAACAGACCAATGCCTAAGGTAGGTGCCATTGGGAAGACCTAAGAACATTAGAAATTAAACACACTACATGATCTTTTCAAAAACTCTGGAAGAAAAGATGGAAAATATTATGGAAATGGATGCTGGTGATGGCTGAACAATAATGTAAATGTACTCAATGACACTGAACTGTACATTTAACAATGGCTAAAGTGGTAAATTTTATTATATGTATATTACCACATTTTTTTAAAAATCATGAGGTAGCCCTGGCTGGCATGGCTCAGTGATTTGAGCATCAGCCTGCACACCAAAGGGTCTTGGGTTTGATTCCTGGTCAAGGGCATATACCTGGGTTGCACATTCGATCCCTGGCCCCGGTTGGGGTGTGTGTGTGGGAGGCAACCAGTTGATATATCTCTCCCATATCGTTGTCTCCCTCTTTTCTCTCTCTCTCTCTCCCCACCCCTGCTCCCTCTCTCTCCCTCTCCCTTTCTCTTTCTCTCTCCTCCCTCCCCCATCCCACTCTCTCTAGAAAAATCAATGGAAAAAATATCCTCAGGTGAGGATTAAAAAAGAAAAAGAAAATCATGAGGTAATTCAGGTTGATGTAGTTTTCTCCACCAGAGGCAAATCCTTCTAGGTCAAAAAATAATCTGTTAAAGTAGTGGTTGCAGTGAAGGTAGGAGAAATATACTCCCCTAAGGGGACATTTTGCAATTTTGTGGATGTTTTGGTTTGCACAATGAATGAGCTATAATTGGTCAGATCCTGGGATTAGAAATGTCTAATGATATGTGGGTCAGTAATGCAAACAAAGAGCTGTCTCATGTCAGAGACAAGCTTTACATGTGTTCGTAGGTAAAAACCCTGTTTACAATGAACTTTATTTTATACATAAAACACAACGTATTTTTGAATGGTAAATGCACTGTATTTTCTCAGTATGCAACTAACATATAAATGCAAAAAAGAATGGATGTTGTCTCATAACTTCACATCACCAATGGCAATGCCACATGTGGTGTTTGAGTCATTAACACAACATCCTGTCAGTCTGCATTTGTAGCTGTAAACAGACGCTTTGATTCTATGTGTAAGTGCAAGCATCTGACTACAATGCCTATTTCTTTATGATAAATTACTGCCTTAAATTCTCTTTTATGTTACACTTAGAGCACCATTTTTTATAATTATGTATGAGGTTAGGTTATGTTATTTATTCATTTTATTTTAGAATAGAAGATATTTGCAATAGAAACAGGGTATTGAGACTGGTGAGCTGTATCTACATCCAGTCAAGATGTCTTAGAGTTCACAACTGGGGGTGATTTTCTAAATTTTTTGAGGGAATCTATGCATTCTGTTGTCTATAAAGAGACCACACACTGGCCTCTTATATCCTTTTGTGTTAATATCAAGAGTCTATCCTTGTCCAGAAATATCTCTTCCAAGTACTCTTTGTAATCTTCATTGGGGAAGAGGAATTTCGGATATTTGACTAGTAGATGCCTGACAAGACTGTAATTAGTAAGAATTCTGAGGAAGAGATCAATGATGAGTCCAAAAAGTAAAGTCTTTAATATATTGTCTAGTCCCAAGGGTTGCTTCTAAATTAAGTAAAAATTTAAAAGTATGTACGCAAAAGATTCCTTGTATACACATCAAAAAGAATCAAATGAACAAAATAAATTGACCAACAAAATAAGATCTGAAGCAGGAATGCATGGAACAGACTTACATAACTCAATGTGGGGTTGGGGGGAGGGGAGGTCAAGAAGAGATAAACTAAAGAATATATATATATATATATATATATATATATATATATATATATCCCATGGACATGGACAATAGGGTAGTGAAGACCTGGGGGTGGGTAGGGGCTGGGAGGAGAGAGGAAAGGCAGGGAGAGGGGGGAGGGGGGAGGGGGGAGGAAATGGGAGATATCTATAATACTATTAACAATTAAAAAAATTTAAAAAAGAAAAAAGAAGTTAAACTTAACTATGATAGTAGTTATTCACAAGCTTGATCAATGCCAAGGTTATTTTGAAGAGTTGATCACATTTTATGCTCTTTGGGGAGATACTGAAAAAGTCATGAGAGCAAAGGAATCCCATTAGGAAATGTGGTCTCTGTCCTTGTTAAAGATAGACAGTGACTCAATTCACAGAGAGTCTCCATACTACCTTTTATTTTAATATATTTTTATTTATTTCAGAGAGGAAGGGAGAGAGAGAGAGAGAGAGAGAGAGAAACATCAATGGTGAGAGAGAATCATTGATCAGCTGCCTCCTGCATGCCCACACTAGGGATCGAGCCGGCAACCCAGGCATGTGCCCTGACCAGGAATCAAACCATGACCTCCTGGCTCATAGGTCAAAGCTCAACCACTGAGCTATGCCAGATGGGCATCTATACTACCTTTTTAATAGCCATGCCAATTTCCTTTATAATTATTTTCCTCCAATGTACATTTATATCAGTTTGTTCTCTTACTTGAGAATTGAAAAGAACACTATATATTTCTTTCAGAGCACTTTAGAAACAACGGTTCTTTGTACAACCATTTTATAAAAAGAAAGCATGCCCAAATTTGATTTCATAATCTAAATTATGCTATGAAAAAACCAAAGGTTAATTAGTAAATTTAAATTCTAATTACTTTATTACTGTGTTGTTTATAAAAGTAAAAAGAAAAATGGAAACAACCGAAATGCACACAGCAAAAACACAGTTCAATAAAATACAGCACAAAAATGTAATACCATGTAGTCTCCAAAATGGTCTTATGGAATTATTAATGTTATGGAAAGATATGCAAGATATATTTGGTCATGAGAACATTACTCATATACATATGCTTAGAAAAAACCCTGAAAGTATATATTCCAAAATATTACAAGTCTTTGTAAGATTGTATTTGGGTAACAAAATATTATTTTGCTTGTCCTTATTTTCTAAATTTTCTGCATATATATATATATATATATATATATATATATATATGTATGTATATATATATATACATATATATACATATATATATATTGCTTTTGCAATAAAAAGAATAAGCTTTATAAAAATAAATAAATACATTTCGTTTTTTTGACAACAAGTATTTTCTCTGGAGCTGCCATATTTTTTCTAACACTACATAAGCAACTAGTCAGAGCTGAAAGGTAAAAAAGCTCATTTTCTTTATTAGTTACTCTTGGCAATCATTATTTGAATTGATTACCTCCCCCAAACTCCAAACTGGCTCTTCCCCTGGATTCCCTACTCATGATGAGTGGCACTACCCCGCTAGCTGCTCAAGAAGAACTTGTCTCCTTTAAGCCAAATCTAGTTGCCCACATCTGTCTAATGGTTTCTCCATAATAGCTCCCAATTCCTAACCCCCTCCTTTCCCATTCCTACCATCTTCTTGCCCCAGGACTGCAACAAGCACTATACTTAGCCATCCTGCCTCCAGTCTTGTCCTGACTTAAAGTTACCCACATTGCTGTCCTTTTTGAAATTCTTTACTGGTCATGTCATTCTCTGCTTAAGATCCTTTCGTAGCTCCCACCACCTTCAAGTGAAGGGATTTACAAAGCCCTTCAGATTTGGTCCTCGCTTACCTCTCCAGGCTCATTTCTCACTGCTTCTCTTAGTACTTCCTATCATAATGAGTTATCGCTATCCTTCCAAAATGCTCTTCTCTTGAACACAGGGATTCTTCTGCTTGAACCACTTTTCCTCGTTCCCTTCATTGATTCACTCTTTAGTCCTTCAAAGTGACCAACTATCTTCACTATCCTGTAAAGCATCTTCAGGCAGCAAGCTCTATGCAGGGGAGGTAAGCAACAAGCCCATCTCTTGTACCAGAAATCAGAGAGAGACGACTCTCGAGTCAAACCATCCTAGTTCTGTCTGCTGCCACTGCCTGTCCAGACTATGTGCTTTGGACAAGGTGTTTTAACCCCTGAGGCTCAGCTTCTCATCCAAACATGAGGATAAAACTACAACCTTATAAAGCTATTCTGAGATCAAACATGACTATGTATATAAAAGGCAAATACGCTCACCCCATGTTTTATCTAATTTTCTTTATATCTTGATCTGTGTTTTTCTTAAGCCAACCATCTTACTTCCTTTTGTAGAATGCAGCAGGATAGACATAAGTAAATAGATACCCAGGTGTAAAATTCCTCAGACTGTGTTATCTCTGCCAGGAAGTCTTCCTCAATGGCCCCTCCCCTCTGCCTGAGTCTCATTTAGAGGTTCTCCTATGTGCTCACCTATCATCTATGCACATCTCTATGACTGCAGGGCAAAACAATGACTTTCTTCTGTGGCCGCCTTTTCCACTCCCTTTCCTTGCAGGAAAGGTTCATGTCTCACTTTACTTGGCACCAGCAGATCTAGAGCAGTGCCTGACACATACCAAGCCCTCAATAGTAAATGTTTGTTGAAGGAATGAATAAATAGCCATTCACAACTCATGCATCTTACAACCCAATGAACTCTCTTAAGGTGCTTCCACAGGTACTTGCCTAGGGCAATTTTGGAATTTTTAGAAATCTCAGAAGGGTTCCCCGCCCTCCTACCAAGGGAAGATGTGTTTCAAGTTGACCCCTGTGCTCTTCCTTGTTCATGCCATTAATCCAAAGAAGGCCTGCCTTTCCTTTTTGCCACTGAAAACCTCTCCTCTTCCATAAATTGTTTTTCAGATTCTTCCAGTCCACTGTGATCTTTCATCCCTTGAACTCCTTTAACATCTAGGGCAGTGGTTCTCAACCTTCTGGTTCTTTAAATACAGTTCCTCATGTTGTGACCCAACCATAAAATTATTTTCGTTGCTACTTCATAACTGTAATGTTGCTACTGTTATGAATCGTAATGTAAATATCTGATATGCAGGATAATCTTAGGCGACCCCTGTGAAAGGGTCATTTGACCGCCAAAGGGGTTGCGACCCACAGGTTGAGAACCATTGATCTAGGGTCTATCCATACCATTAATCCGACAATCACCATATACTGCTAAGCACTTCTTTTATATTGTTGTATTCAACTGTTATTTCTTTTCAGTCTTATAGTTTAACTCTCTTGTGGTTATTTCTATTTCTCCAACAACAAAATAATATATTCCTTGTAGTAGCTGCCAAGTGTTGCTCATCATGGCCTTTCATGTAGTGTTTTGCATACATGTGCTCACAGATGTTTCTTAATGTCTCTCTGAAGACAGAGAGACTCCACTTAAGAAGTTGTAGCCTTTGTTGGCCACTTCCAAACAACCCTGACTCTCTGACCCTCTCCATCCATTCTCTTCATTTCTCTGCCTTTTCTCCCAGGGAAGTGAACACCTTTTCACTTTCTCATCAGGGCTCCTTTGCTATCTGGCTTCCACCTGGGTTCAGCTAATAGAAAGCACAGACAGGAGACCAATGGTAGGACAGAGTGGTAGGGAATTGCTTCCCTTGCTTTGCCAGTTTTGCTGTGTTCGAGTCCTTCCAAGGGTGTGGCTTCTCTAGGGTTGCCCCAGTCTGTCCTAAGGCTCTGCCTCTTAACTGGGCTCCCATTATATCATTTCCTTCCTTTGCCTTTTTAGGCCTGGTGCTTCAATATGCTTTGAGGACTCCCTTAACCCTGCCTGCACTTTGGTAAATAGTCCCTTCATTAAAATCTCTTCAAAACCCCAGAGAGTGTGCCATTTCTTGCTAGGATCATGACTGATACAAGAGTTTTCAGTTTAGCTGGGGAAGACTAGGGTAACCTTTTAAATTATCATTCAAACCAGGACATGTTTGAGAGTGAAAGGCGGCACTATTAATAATTGTATCATGAAAAATAATAATAATAATTGTATCATGTCCACAGGCATAATTCAGAACTGCCCCAGGCAACCTGGAATGAATGGATCCGAGGGAAGAGAGACAAAATTGTTCTAATGAAGAGATAAAACATTTCTAAAAGAGATAGCATTACTGGATAGCAAAAGATAAGTGCCCAAACAAACAAAGGGGATATCTGTAATACTTTCAACAATAAAGATAAATTAGAAAAAAAAAGATAAGTGCCAAAGGATAGAAGATGCTTTCAACACTATAGCCATTCCAAGACAGATCATTTCTCCTGGGGAAGACATCTGCAATCAGCATGATGCTCAGCACTCCTTCTCCAACTAAATGAAGTCACACAATCCATGTGTGCTTGGCCTGCTTTGTACATTTTCTCCAAGAAATTCCATTCCCAGTTTAGACCCCACCTCCATCCCTCACACACAGCCACATAACTCTCACCATTTTGTTAGCTTAGCTCTGGGTTTTTAGGGAAAGCAGATTAACTTAAATTTTAGCCAATTAGTCCTTATAAAAAGCATCAAACGCATTTCCAATTCAGCTATAAATCACTGTGAATGTCTAGTGTTTTTTATTCTTTAGACCATGTTTTAGCTTCATTTTGCAAAGATATCTGAAAGATAATTTATAAACGTTCTTTACAAACTCAAACATTCTTACTAATAACAGCATGAAGTATAAAAAGTAACCAAGAAACCTTTTTTTATGTGTATGTGTATATTTTGCCTCTTTAAACAAAGGACTGGACAATTAACAAATACTCTGAAACTTTGTCACCCTCAGTAAAGGGAATCTAGATTCATTGCTCCCCTACTTGTAGTTGATTCAAAGCCGCTTGGCAAGGAAGTATTTCTAATCCTCATGTTGCTAGTAGAAGCAAGTTGCTATGAGGCCCAGTATGTGACTTCGGGCTTGCCAAAAAAAACACCGCTTTGTTCAGGCATTTTCTACTAATGAGAATAGTTCATAAAAACACCCACACCCCTACCCAGGAGAGGGGAGACCATGTTGATTACTAGCAAGAATTTCTTTTCTCCTACGTCCCAAGCAGCCTATTCTGGTTAGGGTTAGACCAATGAAAGTTGGGTTGAAAGGGTCCTACAAGACAAAAATAAACAGGAGAGGGAGGAAAGCAGTAACTAGAGATAGAAAGCAGGCACAGAAGTTTAAAGAAAACGAAACAGATCCATTCAGACAGGTGGGAGTAAAGGGAAAAACAAAGTCAGCAAGACATATAAGAGATACCAGGCACACAGACAACCTCTTATACCACGCTGGCAAGCCATTAGATCTGAAAGGAGCAGTGTACATAGAGCAATTTTAGCAGAACAAGGTTCAGGCATGAGACAAGAAAAAGCTGCAGTGTGACTTTGAAAGCAGAAAAATTAGAGCTTACTTAAGTGGTTTTACGGATCTGTTCCATTTCAGGCCCTATTTAAATTCTTCTAAGACACTCTCAGCCTCCTGCTCACCTTTTTACCAGGAAGCTCTCCAGCTACTGTGCTGATGGAAGCAGAAGCTTTCTTTGCCCTGGTATACAGTACATGTAGTATTCTGTAGGAGGAAAGACAGTACTGGAAACTCCCTGATGCAAATTTATGGGTCCATATGGGGTGTAACATTCTATCAGCCTGTGAATTTTATAAACCACCCTAAGGCCCGAAATTAATCCTTCAATTATGGGCCATTGCCTGCTGTGCTTTGCAAGCATTATGTGAAATAGCTTATAACTAATTTTTCAAAGTCAGCAGATTATTATTTACCCATATGTTAACAATCAGTTTGAAGAGGCAGAAACTGTGTCAGCTACTCCATGAAAAACATACACCTACTCAAAAGTCTTCATTAGCAACATCTACATTGGCTTTTCCTTTTAAAATTATATTAACAATTTTATATTACATATTCATTGTCTATATATAAATACTTTTATAACATGTTATATAGCTATAGAAATTTATATTACAGTATAATAAATATAAAATTACATAAAATAATTCCTATCATCCTATCTAATAAAAGAGAAACATGGTAATTAGCATATGACCACTACCCTTCCCATTGGCTAATCAGGGCGATATGCAAATTAACTGCCAGCCAAGATGGCGGCCGGCAGCCAGACAGCTTAAAGCGAACATGAGGCTTGCTTGCTTCAGTGACGGAGGACTCCAACGTTCCCCGCCTGACGCTGCCGGCCTCTAAGCTGCAACTCTAAGCAACTATGTTACAAATATAGAAGCTAAACAAAACCCCAGAAACCTGCTTTAGTCTGCCAGGCTTCAGCCATCAGGATCGCAACATTGTTTCAAATACAGAAGGTAAACAAAGGCCAGAAACCTGCTTTCAGCAGCGGAGGCCTAAGAGCTGGAGCCAAGCCTCAGAGCTAAAGCTGGCCCAGAATAAAAAGAAAAGAAAAAGAAAAAAAGGAGCGGTTGGGAGCTTCAGTCACCCGCCAGCCTGAAAACAGCACTCAGCCCCTCACCCAGACTGGCCAGGCACCCCAGTGGGGACCCCAACCCTGAAGGGTGTGTGACCAGCTGCAAACAACCATCATCCCCTCATCCAGGCTGGCCAGGCACCCCAGTGGGGACCCCCACCCTGATCCAGGACACCCTTCAGGGCAAACCAGCTGGCCCCCACCCATGCACCAGGCCTCTATCCTATATAGTAAAAGGGTAATATGCCTCCCAGCACCGGGATCAGCAGAGCCGCGAGGCCTCCTGGCACCGGGATCAGCAAGACAGGGGACAGCACCCAAACCCCCTGATCGCCCTGCGGCTCTGTGTGTGACAGGGGGCGGGACCACAATCTCCCTATCCACCCTGCTCTGTTCATGACAGGGGAAGGCGCCCCTACCCCCTGATCAGCCCTGCTCTGTGCCTGATAGAGGGGAGCTCCCTAACCCCCTGATCGGCCCTGCTCTGTGTGTGACAGGGTGCGGCGCCCCAACGCCCCCCACGGGCCCTGCTCTGTGTGTGACGGGGTAGAGCCATAACCTCCCCATCGGCCCTGCCCTGAGTGTGACAGGCTGCGGCACCCCAACCCCCTGATCCGCCCTGCTCTGTGTGTGACAGGGGGCGGTGCCCCAACTCCCCTATCGGCCCTACTCTGAGTGACAGGGGGGAGCTCCTCAACCTCCTGATGAGCCCTGCTCTGTGTGTGACAGGGGGGAGCTCCCCAATCCCCTGATCGACCCCGCTCTGTGCGTGACAGGGGGTGGCGTCGTAACCCCCCAATCGGTCCTACCCTGAGCGTGACTGAGGGTCACATCACAACCTTCCAATCTGCCCTGCTCTGTGCATGACAGGGGGCGGCGCCCCAACTCCCCAATCAGCCCTGCTCTGAGCCTGACCAGGGGCTGCACCTAGGGATTGGGCCTGCCCTCTGCCACCCGGGAGCAGGCCTAAGCCAGCAGGTCGTTATCTCCCGAGGGGTCCCAGACTGCGAGAGGGCACAGGCCGGGCTGAGGGACCCTTCCCTCTGCTCCCCCCCCCCTGCGCCCCAGTGCACAAATTTTTGTGCACTGGGCCTCTAGTAAATATTATAATTGATATAAAATAATTTTAAATTATATATAAAATATGCATATAATAAATGTTATTTAGTATAAATTTATATGAATATAACTTTATAGTATGTACAATTTTGTGTTATATACATGTTTTTAATGCAAAGCCAATATAGATGCTGCTAATCTGTGTGAATGTGCTTTTTAGTAACCTACCATTACAATAGTTCATTGAAAAATAATTATTTTAAAGAAATTTTTTTAAGCCCCACCTGAGGATGTTTTTCATTGCTTTTAGAGAAAGAGAGAGAGAGAGAGAGAGAGAGAGAGAGAGAGAGAGAGAGAGAGAGAGAGGAAGAGAGAGAGAGACATTCATATGAGACAGAAACATTGATCAGTTGCCTCCAGTACACGCCCTGCCCAGAAATCAAATCTGCCACCTTTTGGTGTACAGGATGTTGCTCCAACCAACTGAGCTACACCTGCTATGGCTCACTTTTTTTATAACTTATTTGCATTCATCTTACAAACACAATTATGGAGGCTACTATGCAATAGGCACATATACAGCATAGTGCCTATTGCATAGTAGTTCAATTTGAGACAACTAGTTTCTTTCTTTTTTTTTTTTTTCTTTCTTTACAGTGGACATGAGTTTATTAGAGGGGGGCAGGGGCAGGGTGGGTGCAAGTTGCAGGTTGGGAGGAGGGGCAGGGGGCTTGGGCAGCACTGACAGCCTGCAGTCAACAAGACAGGAGGGCAGCGGGCCACAGGGCAGGCAGGCCAGCTGCTCTTCACCCTGCGAGCGTCCGTCCATCCGTCCATCCGTCTGGGCCTAGGGCACTGGCAGCGGCTCCGAGAGGATGTGAAGGGTGTAGGTGCCTGGCTCCAGAAGTAGCTGGGAGGGCAGGACCATGAGGAAGCCCCCAGCCCAGGGGTCTTCAGCCCCTGAGAGACAGGCCTGGGAAGGAGAGCCGTACCACTTGGGGTTTGGGGCAGGACTCTCGGGTAAGACAGGCAAGGGGTAGGGCTGGTGGGAGTAGTGACTATGGAGAGGGGGCGAGCCACAGAGGGAGCAGCGGGGTGGTGAGAAGCCGGGCCCCCGGGGAGGGTGATCCCGGCCTTTGAGTAGCTCCTGTGAGCCCCGCCGTGGTGGTTGCCCCGTTCCCGAGTCCAGGCCCAGTGGATGGCTCCATGGCCATGACCTTCTCACAGTGCCGGCGGCTCACTAAAGCCCGGAAGCCCATCCTCACCCACAACTTGTCCCTCTGGCGCAGGAAGTCTGCCACCTGATTGTGCCAGCCCTCGCCCAGGGCCCACGGGAAAATCATACATTTGGCTTCTTCCAGGTCCTCCTCCATATCGTTTGCAAGGTACAGTGCCAAGAACAGGTTGCTGCAGGTGTACTCGCTGAGCTTCAGGTTGGCGCGCCGGACGTAGACCAGCACCAAGGCCAGGAGGTATTTATCTGAAACCTGGAAACAAGGGTCTCTGGCGAGGAATTCCTGAGGCAGCTGTGTCCAGCAGGTGGAGGAAGGCCCGGGGCTCCAGGTGCTGGCCGCAGCCAGAGGCCCACTGCCGCCATCGTGACAGCTCCAGCCCCACAGCTTCACCCGGATGGCAACCTCCTGGGCAGGGGCTCGGGCTTTGCTCATCTCACAGAGGGTGGGGGCGGGTGGGGCGGGGCGGGGGCGGGTGGCCTGAGCTCAGGGGTTACCTACAGCGTCTAGTTTCTTTACAGTATGATAAATGCCTTGGTAGATATGTGCTCAGATGCCAAGAGAGGGGTGTCTGGGAATACTTTTCCAAAGGTGGTCTAAGCAGAAGCTGAGTTTTGAAGGATAAGAAAGAGCTAGTTGCCCTGACTGGTTTGGCTCAGTGGATAGAGCGGCGGCTGCAGACTCAAGGGTCCCAGGTTCAATTCCGGTCAAGGGCATGTGCCTTGGTTGCCGGCGCATCCCCAGTGGTGGGTGTGCAGGAGGCGGCTGATGGATGTTTCTCTCTCATCAATGTTTCTAGCTCTCTATCCCTTTCCCTTCCTCTCTGTAAAAAAATCAATAAAATATTTTTTTAAAAAAGAAAGAGCTAGTTGATGAGAAGATGAGAGGAAGCAGAAAGGGTATTTGTGCAGAGGCTAGAGGGAACTGTGTATTGCTAAGCCACTAGAGCAGTGATGGCGAACCTATGACACGCCAACTCATTTTTTTTTATTTTTCTTTGTTAAATGGCATTTAAATATATAAAATAAATATCAAAAATATCTTTGTTTTGCTATGGTTGCAAATATCAAAAAATTTCTATATGTGACATGACACCAAAGTTAGGGTTTTTCAAAATGCTGACACGCCGAGCTCAAAAGGTTCGCGGTCACTGCACTAGAGCATGGCTCTGCCTGATGCGTTTATACACAGGGCTCAGAGTAGACATTGAAGAATGACTGCCAATGAGACTAGAGGCAAGGTCCATATCATTAAAGACCTTGCACGCTAAGCTGGCAGTCATAGGAAGATTTTTATTTTTATTTTTGCAAGCCAGCCAGGAGAGTCATGAGATTTCAAGCACTGACAGTGCATGAGAGTAGGGGAAGAAAAGGATGAGTTTAAGGAGAAGACAATATTGGAGACTTTACAGCACCCATGAAAGAAGGGGTAAAAGACAGTGGAAAGAAAGAGGTGAAATGACTCAAGCTTTTTAGGAGGGAGAATCTAAGGTTTTAGGACTGCTTGGATATGACAAACTAGTGAGAAGAAGAAATCTAGAACATCTGTCAGAATTCAGGCTAAGATTATAGGGTGAATAGTCATGTTATTCATACAGGGCTATTGGAAGATGAACAAGTTGTCATTGTTGATTATTTTCATTTTGGAAGGAAGGATGTGAAGATAAAAACATTCCACTAGGAATGTTTTGAGAAACTATGACTCTAGACCTCAACAGCAAGGTCTAAACTGGAAATTCAAAAACTGGACATAACTAGCATTTGAGTGATTATGAAGCCAATGTAATAAGGTCTTCGAGGAAAAGTGAGTATAGGACAGAATCTTGGAGTGTACCACCATAAAGCAGGAAACAAGCACAGATGATAAAGTAGCAGCCAGAAACGCAGAAAGAAAAACATAGTCCAGTTTTTCTTTGAAATGAAATAGAGAAAAGGGCTCAAGGAGAGAGGGGCTTAGAGTGGCATATGCTACACTGAAATCAAGAAGGATAAAAAAAGCAGAAAAAGTGAGTATTGTTTTAGCAATGTATTTCAGTGTGTTGAAAAAAGTTAAGTTTCTATTAATGTGGCACTTTAGTACTGAAAATCACCACTGGACTTTAATTCAATATATATATTCAACTCTCAAAAATAGGATTGCTTTAAACAATTCCTTTTACATGGCGTCACAGGTTGGGTTCTCTAGCAGCAGATGCTGAGAAATGCCAAGCTAGAATCTGGGGTGTAAGATGTTTAAGAGAGGTCAACACTGAAAGGAAGGAGAGGGAGGAAGAATGTGTTCTATAGCAAGACTTGCCCCTGAGAATGTCTCATACCAGCTGATATGCCTGGGCCTTTGTACCTCCACCTCACTCAGTCACTCATGTGGACTACCCCCAGCAGGGCATTGAGTCAGGAGGTAGTTTCTATAGCTGAGTCAGATTCTGAAGGAGCAAGCAAGCTGAAGTGCTCTCTCATAGCTTGGCAACAAGCCCTTCCTTGAAAGGGGTCTGGGCAGCACACATTCATTCGAACCACATGTGGCTTGCAGTGTCTTTGGCCAAACATGTGAAGCAGAGCCTCATACAGCTATGATTACAGGTAGTTAAAGGATCCAACTATTGGATCTTTACCCCATATCACTATTATAAAGCTATTTCTCTGTCAATACAAACATGAAACAATTTTTGAAGGTAAAAAGATTAAATTATGGAACTACACTGTGGTTAGGTAAGAGTAAAAACCTGCACTATACAAAAATATCATAATCATATTTGCTTTTAGAATTAAGTCCTAGACATATTTTACATCTGAACAAGTAGAAAATAAATGAAATATAAGACAATAACGCAGTTAAGCTGTTCCAATAATATCTAAAACAAAGTATAGGTTACATAGGTTGACAGGAACAAGAATTAATAAAAGCTTTTTCAAAAAGTGCTCTGTAATTGGACAGCCCTGAGGAAATAGAATGAGGCGATCATATTTGGTTATATAGTGCATTTATAACATTTGACATCTCCTCTTTTGCAAAATAAATTTCCTCTGTGCCAGCTGTAATTAGGTGCTGAGATAAAGCTGCCTTAATATTCTGCATATTTGATCAGGGCTGCCAGCAGCTGTCAGTTCACTGGCTCTGTTCTCATGTACAATGAAAACATCGAAGACATCTGTGGCTTGCCCTAAAATTAATGCCAGAATTAGCCTTCTCTCCTTTATTGTGTAACCATCTTGGCTGTTTGCATAACTAACAAGGAACCTCCAGATATGGTTGCTGTATCTGTGAAGGAAAACTGAAAAGTAGCCAAATTGTCCTAGTGCCCAGCATAACGCTTCAGTGCATGGGGTTTGAAGTCACACAGACCTGGGATTCAGACTTCAGCTTTTACTATTTACTTGTGACTTAGGGCAAGTAATTTACACTCTCTCAGCCACAATGTCTTTTTTGGTAAAATGGGAATGATAATAAGGCCTACTTCATAGGATTGCTATAAAGAACAATAAAGAAAACCTATGTAAAGCACTTAGTGTATGCTCAGGGCTTAGTAAGCACTCATTAAGTGTTAGGAATCTTAATTCTTTTATCTAGTGCCCTTCCTAAGAAATAATAACTGCAGTGGCTACAGTGGTTCTCAACCTGTGGGTCATAAACAATGAAAATACATCCTGCATATCAGGTATTTACATTATGATTCATAACAGTAGCAAAATTACAGTTATGAAGTAGCAACGAAAATAATTTTATGGTTAGGGGTCACCATAACATGAGAAACTGTATGAAAGGGTTGCGGCATTAGGAAGGTTGAGAACCACTGCTTTAAAACATTCATTTTCTAGCTTCTGGTCAGGGTGGTAGAGTAGGTAAACGTGTGTGCATGCGCACGTGTGTGTGTGTGTGTGTGTGTGTGTGTGTGTATGGTGTTCCAAAAAATGTATACACACTTTAACAGCTGATAGCTCAATTGATGTTTCTTTCTTTTCAGATTTAACCCATTGGAATTAATAATGTATAATAAGTGTATACATTACTGGAATACCCTGTATATTTATGCATACACACATATATTAGGATTCTAGTCTTAACTTCTAATTTTTTTCTCACTAGGATTTAATAAATCCTCTGGCAGATATTGAGTAGGGATTAGTGTTTGGTCTAGTTCTCTTTTCTTTACTGGATAGTTTCTGCTGATTATTTCTTCTCTGCAGAAATAATTACTTACTTGAATTATAGTGGCTAATGCCATTGTAGAGAAAATCAATCAATTCCTGCTTTGGGTTGTTTTATTTTTTTCATCTGAATTTTGAACAAATTCAGACAAAGTCCTTGTCAACTGATTTCTAAGGACATTTCTGCAAATGTCTGCCACAGTGAGCTGCTGTGGTGGGTGGTTTCTGCCCATTCACTCAGCTTTACAGCTCTTGGTGCTCTGAGGGCTCCCTGCTACTAATGCTCTGTGCTATGATAGGGTGAGTTCTAAAGCCTGTTAGAGGTAAGAAGAGATGTACAACTTCTAGACTCAGTCCAAGCTGGAAAAGATTCTTCTGTTTGTATGTAGGCATTTCATGACACACTCTGAGGGGCACCATTGAACACATAGCATTTAACCACCTGGAATCCACAACATATCAGGCTAGCTTCCAAACATGGCATCAGAATCACCTAGAGAACTTTTTAACAAAATGCAGGCACCCTCTCACTCTAACCAACACTGTAAACCAATCATTTTCTTGACAATAATAATTTTTATATTTACCACTTAAACTTTTAATGTTATTGTAATTTAACAGTTTTAATTTTTCCAGATTTCACTTCAACTATTCCTTCATACCTATTTTATAAAAGAAATGCAAGAGATATTTTCATTCTCCTTGACCATTTGCATGTGCTATTAGTGAGAATGTAAGCTGATGTATACATTTTGTAGAACAAATGACAATAGATGTCAGCTTTAAGGTGTTTTAGGCCATTTAGGCTTAGTGATTCTCAAAATCCATCCTACAAAAATACTTACAGAAGAACATTACAGGTGTGTATTATTTAGGATAGACTAACCAATAAAGAATAACCTTAAAATCTCAGTGGTTCAATACAATAAATGTGCATTTTGTGCTAATATCACAGTCCTATGCAAGGGGGCTCTGCTCACAAAGTGATCCGAGATCTATCTGGCACTCCACCATTCTCCAGGTGCTTGGAGTCCCCTCCCTTAAACTGAAAGTTGAAGGAAGAGAGATTGCATTGAGGATGGTGCAGGAGACTTTTATAGACTAGGCCTCGTAGCAAACGTCACTTGAACTCACATTCTTTTGCCAGCACTTAATCATTACACCCTATCTACTTGGAAGAGAACCAGGGAAATACAGACTAGCTGTGTGCCCTGGAGAAAAAAAAACAAGGTATGGTGCACACTGCCATAAGGAAGTGGAGGGAGATGTTCACTGCAGTTTTACTTATGAAAGCAAAGACTGGAGAAAACCTAGGTATTCATAAACATAGGTTTGGTACCTTAGCTGTTTTGACTCAGTGGATAGAGCATCGGCCCGTGGACTGTCGGGTCCTGGGTTTGATTTCAGTCAAGGGCATATACTTCAGTTGCAGGCTCGATCCTCAGAATGAGAAGGCAACCAGTCGATGTGTGTTTCACACATCAATGTTTCTTTCTCTCTGTCTCTCCCCCTCCCTTCCATTCTCTCTAATAATCAATGGAAAAATATCCTCGGGTGATAATTAGCAACAAACATAGGTGTGGTCAGTCCATATTATAAAATATTAAGGCTGTGATTAAAAAGAAAGGGGTAACTATGTGTGTACTAATATATAATGTCCAAAACATAATCATGGGTGGAAAAAAGACAGTTGTATGATGGTAAGCCTGGTGTGGTTCAATTTTTATTACTTATAATATAACTGGGATGTAAATAGTCTAGCCTTGGGATAGGCCAGTGATGGTGAACCTTTTGAGCTCGGCGTGGCAGCATTTTGAAAAACCCTAACTTAACTCTGGTGCCGTGTCACATATAGAAATTTTTTGATATTTGCACCCATAGTAAAACAAAGACTTATATTTTTGATATTTATTTTATATATTTAAATGCCATTTAACAAAGAAAAATCAACCAAAAAAATGAGTTCACGTGTCACCTCTGACACGCGTGTCATAGGTTCGGCATCACTGGGTTAGGGTCTACTTAAAAAAAAAAATTAGCCCTGTTCACATAATGAAATGCTATGCAGTAAAAAGAATAAACAGCTCTATATATATACTAGTATAAAAATATCCCCACCAAGGGTCATTAAGAGAGAAATTCAAGACACTGATCAGTGGATAAAAAATGCTAACTTTTATGTAAAATGAAAAATATGTGTATTCACATATATTTGTATGCACAAAGAAGATAAAAACCCAGATAATGTTTTAGGGGAGGAAAACTCAGTGGGTGGGAAACAGGGAAATAAAACCTGGGTTAGGACAGGCACATATTTTATAATGATTAACCTTTTGTACCTTTTAAAATTTGAATTGACTAGGCAAAGTATATTTTTTTAAACTCCAGTCCTGTAAAAGGAGAGGTCAGGCAATTAGAAGAAGAAGGGGTAAATCAAAACCTTTGTTGTAGGCATGTTGACTTTGAGATTAGACAACCAAAGGGTGATGTCATGGAGCCGTTGGTCATACAAGTATGGATCTCAGGAGAGAAGTCTGAGCTAGAAATATAAATGTGGGAGTTTTCAGCATACAGATGATGTTTAAACTCAAGAGAATGGATGATATCACCTAGGGAGAGTGTAAATAAAGGAAAGAAAAGGGGAAAGACCAAGCTCAAGTTATTGCAAAATAACGCACAATCATGTCCAAATTTTGAAAATTGCCCAAAAGCACAAATAAGAAATAAAAATCATCTATAATCCTACTTTCTAGACATTAAATCTATTATCATTTTGTTATGTTTCCTTCCAGTCCTTTTTTCTCTGCATCTAAAAATATGTCATTATGAACCTCCTTGAATAAAAATCATAGTACATATTTGGAGATGAAATACAATCTTTACTGGAGTGTCTTGCAGACCATTAAAAGAGCATTCAATTTATATTCTGTAGAACATTTCTTTAAAATCCCTTTTTCCTACCTCTCCATCTTTCTCCCTGTCTCTCTCTGTGTCTCTCTCTGTGTCTCTCTCTGTGTCTCTCTCAGCTCTCTCTCTCCCTCTCTCTCTCTCTCTCTCTCACACACACACACACACACTCACACACACACCACAACAGCAGCAGCAACAATATAGTGACAGAACTCAAGAGTCCACTGCTTTCCGGAATACCCCAACCCTTCTTTTCCTTTGTATTCAGGGCTCTGGCAGTTTTTTCCATCCCTCCTCCTGCCTCCTAAAATGTATATATATTCATAAATAGCTGCACTGGAGATCTTCCATTGCCCTTCCAATCCCCTTCCCTAGCCTGTTCTGTGGCCTGGGAGGCTGACCTAAAAAGATGGTATCACCAGTCGCCTTTGCCTCTGGCTTCCTGTTGTGTCTGCGGATGCAGACCCTTGGCAGGAAGTTAGAAGAGAGGAAGGTGAGGTAAAGCTATTTTTTGCCTTGAATCCTCCATGCTGAGTTGTCAGCACCGGTTCCAGCAGTAGTCCCCACTCCTTGCCACATGAGGTCTAGGGAAGGTAACAGCTCCCAGTTGTCATTAACCCAGGGATACTTCTGCATCTCTTGTTAGTGGCTTTAAACCTTGCGCACCCCTTCATAAACAGTTCCTTAATTAAGCACTTCTCAATGACCCAGCATGAGTGTGCCATCTGTTTCCTGCCAGGACCCTGACACAAACAACTCAAGCTCCTTTAAGTTCTCTTTTAACTCTTTTAATTTTCTTCATCTCCAAAACCAAAGCCTGTTGTCTTCACTGCTTCTACTAGGACAGAAACTTGAACTCGAGGCTTGAATTAGAGCTATGTTCTTGATACCTGAATCTTGCCTAACCTTTTTCCTGACTCTACTCCCAAATCCTACTTAGACTAACGCTGCTCAACTCCCTAAGCCCTTAGCCTTGTTCTAGGATTCTCTACTAGAACAGATTTCTGCCCCCCAATTTTCCTGTCTGGCTCATTCCATTGTCCCCTGAGCCTCAGTTTAGAAACTACAATAATTCTCTTCTCAAACACCTTCTCTCTAGTGTTTAAATAGCTTTTTAAAAATCTGAATTTAACTTGATTTTCAATCCCTATTCATATTTGGCCTTTTTTTTTTTTTCTTGAGCAGCTTCCATTTGGAGATACATGGAGTATTTTCATATTTTCCTTGCTGTAATGGTCATGACATAATGTCACTAAATCATCTCTGCCATTTCTAGAATAGTCTTATCTAAAAAAAAAAAAAATAGAATACTCTCATCTGCCCCAACCCTGATTCAGCAACCTAACTTTTTAATAAGCCATTTTATTTTGAGCTGTTATAATTTCAAAGTAGTCACTGAAAATTGAATATATATTTTTCAAAAATAAGGAAGTATCCTTATGTCTCTTTACTATAAAATATTTTTAGAAATGATAAATACTATGTATGTATGTGGCTGTCTCCTAATTTGTGAAGGTTTCTGAAGAGAGCTGAGGTTTACAGTAGTTCTCTGGCACAGTTCCATTTGACTGTCCCTAAAACAAAGGGGGGCAGGAACCAATCACATCTCATCTGTGATTCTCCTGCAAAACTTGCCTCGCCTCTTCTGGAAGCTCGACATCAAATAACAAACTAAGGCCCCATTCAACTTTGGTTCAGTAGACTCATATTCCATTATCTCTCCCTCCTACATAGGAGCAAGATTGAGTTACTCATTAATTTTTAAGGGGATTTCCTAAGAGACACCAGGAAAGATTTGCTAGTGATGGGGGCTGACAACTATGGAAGTACTAACAAGGGAAGCCATAAAATCTCTTCCCTGGGAGTCTTTATGAAAAGCAAAATCAAATGGGTGTTGTTGAGAAGCAGTATTAGGAGGAGGTGGGAAACTTGAAAGAGGTGAGGTGTCATCTGATTCTATGATTTTGTAGTAACAGATGGACTACTAATTAAAAACAAGAAGCAGCAATCAATTAACAGAGTTGGTGGTTCCTGCATTCCCTGGGTCCTTTAACCACAGATTTATGCTAACTACATTCTCACCTTCTTCAAGCTTAATAAAATTTCCACCTGAGTTGCAGTGCAGTATTCACTATTATACAAATAGGAACTTGCTCTTTAATATCTGATAGTAACCTATTTCCCTCCTCCCATGTACTTTCGATCTCTGGTAGCACACAAAGATTTTTGATGTGGGTAGAATGTAGGATGTGGCTCTTTATTACACAAGTTATTACTCTTTATTACCCTCTGCTCAACCTCTACCCCTCTTGTATAGGAAAGTACAAGGCATGAATATAGCTTGCCCACATCTCTTATTAATTCAAAACAGAATTCAGCTTGACACAAACAGTTTCCGTAATTGACCTCTCCATACAATTTACTGTATTAATCACATGCTAGTAATTACATCACTGGATGGCAATCAAATTGTTGCCATCCAGTAGACATAGCAGCAATCTTTATCTTTACCTGTGAAATCAAATATTTTTTCACTTACATGTTTTATAGGTTTACCATCATTACTATGTACAAATGCCCACATAGGACCATATATCTGGGTTTTTTTTAAGGAAATTTGTTGTTATAGGAAAGATGATTTTAAACTATTTAAGTAAAAATGTTATATAAGGCAAAATATGTATATGCTTTGAAAAGAAATCAGAGTATAAGTAAAAATGTTTTATAATAGTTGAATTTCAAAAGCCAGGTAACTGCTGGAGAAGAATCAGGTAAGCCTCAAGTGCTGTGGACCAGAAACATCTGTGCCCCTCTCTCTCCAGAGCCCTTAACCAGAACTCCTTCCAGTGCCACGACAGTGATGTGTGGTGATATTTATTTGTTGTACACTGAGATTTTTGAATTTTTAAATTCACAGTAACCAAATAACATTTCATTATTGAGCATTAGTATATGCCAAACACTGTTCTAAGTGCTTTCCTTGTTTTAGCTCATTTAAGACTCATAACAACCCCATGAAATACCACTAGTGTTTTTTAAATATATTTTTATTGATTTTAGGGAGGAAGGGAGAGGGAGAGAGAGATAGAAACATCAAATGATGAGAGAGGATCACTGATCAGCTGCCTCCTGCATGCCCCACTGGGGATCGAGCCCAAAACCCAGACATGTGCCCTGACCAGAAATCAAACCATGACCTCCTGGTTCATAGGTTGACACGCAACCGAGTCACAATGGCCAGGCGAAATACCCCTAATATTATCTCCATATTACAATGAGGAAAGAGGATCAGAGAGATGAGTAACTTCAAAGGCACAAGAAAGGGAGTAGTGAAGCCAGGATTTGCACCATCCAAGGTCCAGGTAAGCTTTTATTATCTGAGGGGGCTTTTGTATACAGAAAAGCATATTTACAATTGCCTACATTTTGGTTCATATTCATTATATTAAAATATAAATTTTAAAATGCTTTTCTTTATAAATTTTATATCAGATAAGAGCAATCACTATACTTCTTTGATTAATGCTGAAATATCTCTTAAATTAATAGCTCAAACGCATATATATATATTCTGCATTAAGTTTTTCCCCCAAGAACAATGGAAATAACTTAATTTGCTTTGTAGTGTAGCTTTTCCCAAAATAAAGGCACTATCTGTTACTTTCAGAGATAAGTTTATGCCTCATTCCTTAGAAAGTAAAAAATGCCTACAACTATGAAATGGCAAATCTTTACAGCTGCCACACCCATTAAGTTTTCTCCCCAAACTACCATTTTAAACACCCCATTATACCACAACACGCTCTTGCCTAAATTTGAAACCTTTTGAAATTAAGTTTGCCCTAACCGGCTTGGCTCAGTGGATAGAGCGTGGGCCTGCAGACTGAAGAGTCCCAGGTTTGATTCTGGTCAAGGGCATGTACCTTGGTTGCAAGCACATCCCCAGTAGGGGGTGTACAGGAGGCAACTAATCGATGTTTCTCTCTCATCAATGTTTCTAACTCTCTATCCCTCTCCCTTCCTCTCTGTAAAAAATTAATAAAATATGTTTTTTTAAAAATTAAGCTCGATTTAAGAGGGGGTAAATGCAGGATGTTATTATCTATCTTTGATGACATAAAGAGTTGATACTGCCCAGCTGGTGTGGCTCAGTGGTTAAGTGTCAACCTATGAACCAGGTAGCCACGGTTCGATTCTTGGTCAGGGCACAGGCCTGGGTTGGGGACTTGATCCCCATGGTGGGGTATGCAGGAAACAGAGCAGCCAATCAATGATTCTCTATCATCATTGATGTTTCAATCTCTCTCTCCATCTCCCTTCCTCTCTGAAATCAATAAAAATACATTACATTTTTAAAAAAATAGTTGATACCCATGCCCAGGCTTTATACCAAAGGACATCTTCAAGATGGAAGTCTTGAAATATGAAACTATTTCCAACTCACCAATAATACCCACAAACTTTTCCCCATTAAGTAGGCTAAACATTTCCAGAGTGAAGGCTCTAGTTCACTGCCTCCTTGATACCGCTATTACCTAGGCCCCTGGGCATTTTCTTAGTGAATGGCACTATGGTGGCCACAAATGGAGTTGTCTGCCTAGATCCTCTTCTCTGGAAATTGATCTCTAGCCTTGGATTGTTTCCCAGAAGCCAAGTCTGTGTTATATAACCTTGCAGCCCTGGCAACAGTTTCTTGGACTGGGGGCACTGATTCCAAGTGGGTCAGCTGGACTCTCTTAGAATTAGGAGAGAAAGAGAATGTCTCTCCATGTAGCTGAACCTGAAATATGCAAATTTGGAGGCTGTGGGTCAGCCATGAATTGTCTATCCCTTGTAGGTTGGCAGACAAGGAAGCCCATCTACACAAAGACATGTGAAACTTATGTTCAGAGAAGAGAAATGCTTCCTGCATTCCTACAACAGTTACATTCCTGGCTTTGGGTTCTGTGGGTCACCCCTTGAAGCCTTACAATAAATTGTTTTGGGGGGCTTAAGTTAACTCATAAGAGTTTTTGCTACTTGCAACTATTCTTTTTTTTACTTACAACTGTTCTACCTGGAAGAGTGCCACTAGCGATGCACTTGCTTGCCTTGACTCCACTCTCTCCTTTACACCCCAACCCAAAAGTCAAGAAGTTCAATCCATTTTAACTTTTTATATCGATTCAGTCTACTGCTCCTCTCTATCATCACTTATACATCTTAATTCAAGGTGCAAAACTTGAAGTCATATAGACCTAAGTTCAAGTCCCAGCCCTGCCATCTACTAACTGTGTAACATTAAGTTACTGAACCTTCCTAAAATGGGGATTAATAGTAGTATTTACCTCATGACATAGCTGTAAGGATTGAACAATAGTGCATATAACAAAATGGGGCTGGGGATCGAAACTGCAACCCAGGTACAGTACATGCCCTTGACTGGAATCAAACCCACGACACTTTGGGTGCACAGGCTGGCACTCTAACCACTGAGAAACACCAGCCAGGGCTCCATGTTTATTTTAATGACTAAAATAATGTACATACAAAAGGACTTTTGCTTTATTACACTATATCTAAAGTTAATTTCATTTAATTCAGGTCTTCAAAAGGTAGGAAAATATTTATATTTATTAGAGGCCCGGTGCACAAAATTTATGCAAGGGGAGGTCCCCTCAGCTAAGCCTGCACCCTCTCCAATCCAGGACCCCTTGGGGGATTGGGCCTAAACTGGCAGTTGGACATCCCTCTCACAATCCTGGACTGCAGGCTCCTAATCACTCACCTGCCTGCCTGCCTGGTCGCCCCTAACTGCCCCCCCCCGCCGCCAGCCTGATCGCCCCTCACTGCCTCTGCGTGCCAGCCTGATTGCTCACTGCCCCCCCTGCCAGCCTGGTTGCCCCTAACTGTCCCCTCCCTGCCGGCCTGGTTGCTCCTAACTGCCCCCCCACCAGCCTGGTCACCCCTTACTGCCCCCCTGCCACCCTGGTTGCCCCCAATGGCCCCACCTGCTGGCCTTGTCACCCCCAACTGTTCCCCCTGCCGGCCTGGTCACCCCACGCAGCCCGCTGTTCAGTCTTTTGGTCGTCCCTCACTAACCCTCCTACCGGCTTGGTCGTAGGCAGCCTTCTTGTGAGGTTGTGAGGGTTAATTTGCATATCACCTCTTTATTCTATAGGATATTTATAATGGACCTGATGTATCAGGTACTCTAACTTTTTACATACATGTTTTATTTAATTTTGATGTTCTGAAAGTTATAAAAATGAGTTATACTGTAAGAAAATAATTTATCTTAAATGCAAATTCAGATGATAAAAATATTGAAAAATGTGCTGAATGTTAACAGATAAGCATCATGTTTAATAACTAAATTTAATTTGCTTCAATCCAAGAAGAAGAAATAAAGTTAATCTCATTCTTTAAAAACTTGACTAGTAGGCAAGTCACTTGGCCTAAATAAAGAGAATATAATTTTTCCTACATAATGTTTTATGTTGAGTCCTGAGAATGCCTCTGCAACCATTTGTGTCTTATCTAACCAAAAAAAAAAAGTTTGAGAGTGCAATTTTATTGTAGTAGTAAAATAAAGACTCAGGAATATTTTAAAATAGAAAAATATCTTTAGTTGAGTATGTTGATTATACTGCTACTATTGGTATTTCCTAATCCTATTTCCCCCATCCATATGCTTCTTCAGTGTACATTTTCTGTTAAAATTGAGGGTCAAAGAAAATCACACTTCTGGTTCCTTCTGATAGTGTGAACCCAAAATAGCAGCCAAAGAAGGCAAACATCTGTGAAGGCTTAGTCATAGCATTTACTCACTAGTGATACCTCCAGAAGTGCCATTATTTTTATTCTCAGAAAAAAAATTTACATGCTTCTTTAGCATCTTGACCAACAACCTCTAACAACCAAAGCAATCTTCCAGGCAAACAATGTGTGCAGAAAAATAACCCCCTCCTCAAAATTTGAAGTGGGAGATAATGCATGCATCCAAAGGATATGGAAATACACTAGTATAGGCATCAATCAATAAAAAATGGGATATAAAAATCAGATTTTCAAATTCAAAATATTTTACAGTAGTATTTTAAGGCAAAGACCTACTTTCACTGAATATAATCATATGTAGTAATGTAAATGTTGTTTTCATGAGGTAAATGTCACTAGTTAAGTGTGACATATTAATATTTAAATTAACAATCCACTGTTGTGAAAAAGTTCTGTCTTAAAACAGTTTTGTTGATTGTCCTAAAACATTGAGGGAAAGCACTGACTGTCCCATCACAGTTTCCAGCAATATCACAATGCCCATGATATCCATTCATTCATCCACCATTAAACAATATGGTAAGCCAGGTGGCTTAGTTGGCTGGAGCATCAACTTGTACACCAAAAGATATGGGGTCAATCCCCAGTCAGGGTGCATACAGGAAGCAACCCATCAATGTTTCTCTCTCATATCGATGTTTTTCTCTTTCTCTTCCTTCCTCTCTCTCTAAAAATCAATAAAAACATATCCGTGGGTAAGGATTAAAAAAATATTTTAATAAGAAAAAAAAACATTACGGTATTCTGAGAAGGGTCCATAGACTTCATCAGAGTGTCAAAAGGGCTGGACACAAAAAAATGTTAAGAACCCATGGATAAAAGAATGTATTATTCTGGCCTATTTATATTTATTCAACTAACAAATATTTATTAGAACTTACTTTGTTCTATGAACAAAGTCCTAATCAAAAATATTTTGAATGAATTTTGGGGAATGCGTTTAGAGAGGAAACATAGAACATAGTAAAGTATTAATTTAAACCACAATATAAATGGGACAAAAATAATGACACAAGGAAAGCCATAAATTTAGGGACAAATCCATTTGAAGGATTTCTTAGCACTATGTAATTTGTTACTGCTAAGCTCTGACTACTATATAATCAGGCTGACAAATGACTACTACTGGGCAGGTCCAAACAAGTAAATTCTAGTTCTGTTTAGGATTCTGTCTCCCCATCTTTGTACAGTCTTACAAGTTAATGGTCCTACCTCCCTTTGGGTTGTCTGTCCCTCTGTTCGTCTGAAAAAGCTTTATAATTTTTCTCTTCTAAACTACAAACACTGCATGGAGTAATTACCCAGAAGCTTAGAGCACATTTACTTTGTTTATGGGGCATTTTAAAATATTATATTCACGAGGGTAGAAAACACACAGATTTTAGAAAATGTGTGGCATTTTGATAATAATATATCTGAAAAGAAAGATAGAAAAATGTAAATCTGCCAAAATTCATAGAACTCAGTTTTAGGAGTTGACCACTGATTATTTAAAAGAAATAGAATCATAATTATAATGGAAAGTAAACATTGGTATTAATGAGTTTGAATCGAGATTATATCAAAATTTGAACTTCAAAGCAGAAACCAAGTGAATGAATGACAAGTCTGAAGATGAAAGCTAACCCTTGATGGAAAGAGCTAACGGCATAACAGTGGTTCTCAACCTTCTGGCCCTTTAAATACAGTTCCTCATGTTGTGCCCCAACCATACAATTATTTTCGTTGCTACTTCATAACTGTAATGTTGCTACTGTTATGAATCTTAATGTAAATATCTGATATGCAGGATGGTCTTAGGCGACCCCTTGAAAGGGTCGTTTGACCACCAACGGGGTCACTACCCACAGGTTGAGAACCTCTGGCATAATATCTAGTCCTAGCAATGTGAAAAGGCATGAAGCCCAGAAACATAGTAGCAACAGAAAAAAAGGAACAAGCCAACTCAACAGACAGTGGAGGAGGTTGGCATATGCTTCCTCCTCCCTCAGCCCACACAAAGGCAAGAATGAGCAGAGAACACCAGTGCAGCTGAGATCATGTTTTCCTGGTTCTTAATGTTATCTTAATGTGGTCTAAAAGATGGTGAATGCAGTACGTGATAAGTAATAAAACTGAATGTTTACCTTTGGGGACATTGAAGAAGTGATCTAAGAATAGTCTTCATTCTTCCCAGTCCCCCCACTACACACACATAAAATGTCCCTACTAATCAGAAGCCATTCACCTAATAGTAACTTCAGGTTTGAATGTCCCTTCTCTGATAGTAGCAGTCAAGGTCTTTGGAAGGTGATTAAGTCATGAAGGCAGAGCCCCTATACATGGAATTAGTGCCTTTATAAAAGAGGCCCAAGAAATCTCCATTGCCCCTTCTGCCATGTGAGGTTACAGCAAAAAGGCAGACATCTAAGAAGCCATCTTTCACCAGAAACCAAATTTGCCAGCACCTTTATCTTGGACTTGCCAGCCTTCAGAACTCTCAGAAATAAATTTCTGTTGTTTATAAGCTACTCAAACTCTGGCATTTTTTTATAGCAGCCCCAATAGACTAAGTTACATTTTACAGAGATAACTTCACTCTGATCATAATTTCTCTTCCTTTTAAAAACTAGATCAGGAACATATTCTTCTACACTTTCACATTCAATAGTTTTGTTTTCTATTTTACCATAATAACAACATTTGTAATGACAGTCTTTACACCTTTGAGAGATGCTTTCTTTTCTGCCAAAGTACACAAAACAAATAAAAGTAGCATCAAAAAGCATTCAAATTTAAACATAGGCATTACACTTCCAGATGCTGATGTCAGTTGTCAGTTATTAGCAAATCTACTACTGTTGTCATCAAAATCTTGGAAGGAGGTAGGTGCTATAAAAGCCACATGAATCCTCCTTCATGGCTAAATAAAGTAGTTAAAACTGTAATCTATAGTTTATCTCCTCAGAAACCTTCTTCAACACATCAGCAAAGGAAATTAAAATATTAATTAAATCCTTTCATTAGATGTAGCCATGAAGACAATGCTTTCATGCTACCCAGATAATCCTATCTAATAAAAGAAAAACATGGTAATTAGCATACGTCCGCTACCCTTCCCACTGGCTAATCAGCAAGATATGCAAATTAACTGCCAGCCAAGATGGTGGCCGGCAGCCAGGCAGCTTGAAACTAACATGAGGCTTGCTTGCTTCAGTGATGGAGGACTCCAACATTCCCCGCCTGCCTTGCCGGCCTCTGAGCTTGCAGTTTGAAACATTATTACAAATATAGAAGCTAAACAAAACCCCAGAAACCTGCTTTCAGCCCACCAGGATCTCAGAGCTGGAGTTGATACAGTGTTTCAATTATAGAACCCAGAGAACCAAGATGGCGGCATAGGTTAACGCCGGAGTTTGCTGCTTTGAACAACTACTTCAAAAGTGAAACCAAAAAACGGAAGGGACATCACCCAGAACCACAGGAACGCTGGCTGAGTGGAAGTCCTACAACTAGTAGGAAAGAGAAACGCACACGGACACTCAGAGGAGGCGCAGTGCTGAAGTCAAATTCTGAGGTGCGGAGTGCGCGGAGCGGGCTGGCGGCGGAGGGCGCGGTTGGCGTTTTCAATCAGGAGGGAGTCGCAGACTCTGAGCTCCAGATCCGGACGAGTCTTTAGGGACCCAGACTCAAACGGGAGAAGCGGGACTGTCTGGCTTCGGTCAGAGGGAGTGCAGCTTTCTCTCCGAGCTTTGCAGCGGGTGCTGGGACTCAGAGAGGCAGAGCCCCTGGGGACAGGACTGAGAGCCGCCATAACTGCTCTCTCCAGCCCACCCTGTTGATCCTGTTCGACCCGCCCTGCCCAAGCCCTGCACAGAGGCATTTGCGGGATAGCCTCAGGCAAAGGCTAGATTAGCACCTCCCTAGAGGACAGAAGTTCTCTCACTGCTGACACGGCTGATTCTCATAGCCACTTGGCCTGGAGGTCAAACCCTCCCTGGAATTAGCTACAACAATCAAGATTTATCTATAAGACTGCGAACAAAGACCACTAGGGGGTGCACCAAGGAAGCATAACAAAATGCGGAGACAAAGAAACAGGACAAAATTGTCAATGGAAGATATAGAGTTCAGAACCACACTTTTAAGGTCTCTCAAGAACTGTTTAGAAGCTGCCGATAAACTTAATGAGATCTACACGAAAACTAATAAGACCCTCGATCTTATATTGGGGAACCAACTAGAAATTAAGCATACACGGATTGAAATAACGAATATTATACAGACGCCCGACAGCAGACCAGAGGAGCGCAAGAATCAAGTCAATGATTTCAAATGCGAGGAAGCAAAAAACATCCAACCGGAAAAGCAAAATGAAAAAAGAATCCAAAAATGCGAGGATAGTGTAAGGAGCCTCTGGGACAGCTTCAAGCGTACCAACATCCGAATTATAGGGGTGCCAGAAGATGAGAGAGAGCAAGATATTGAAAACCTATTTGAAGAAATAATGACAGAAAACTTCCCCCACCTGGTGAAAGAAATGGACTTACAGGTCCAAGAAGCGCGGAGAACCCCAAACAAAAGGAATCCAAAGAGGACCACACCAAGACACATCATCATTAAAATGCCAAGAGCAAAAGATAAAGAGAGAATCTTAAAAACAGCAAGAGAAAGAAACTCAGTTACCTTCAAGGGAATACCCATACGACTGTCAGCTGATTTCTCAACAGAAACTTTGCAGGCCAGAAGGGAGTGGCAAGAAATATTCAAAGTGATGAATACCAAGAACCTACAACCAAGATTACTTTATCCAGCAAAGCTATCATTCAGAATTGAAGGTCAGATAAAGAGCTTCACAGATAAGGAAAAGCTAAAGGAGTTCATCACCACCAAACCAGGATTATATGAAATGCTGAAAGGTATCCTTTAAGAAGAGGAAGAGGAAGAAAAAGGTAAAGATACAAATTATGAACAACAAATATGCATCTATCAACAAGTGAATCTAAGAATCAAGTGAATAAATAATCTGATGAACAGAATGAACTGTTGATTATAATAGAATCAGGGACATAGAAAGGGAATGGACTGACTATTCTTGGGGGGGAAAGGGGTGTGGGAGATGTGGGAAGAGACTGGACAAAAATCGTGCACCTATGGATGAGGACAGTGGGTGGGGAGTGAGGGCGGAGGGTGGGGTGGGAACTGGGAGGAGGGGAGTTATGGGGGGGGAAAAAAGAGGAACAAATGTAATAATCTGAACAATAAAGATTTAATTTAAAAAAAAAAATTATAGAACCCAAACAAACCAGATACCTGCTTTCAGCAGCAGAGGCCTCAGAGCTGGAGCCAGAGCTAAAGCTGGCCCAGAATTAAAAAAAAGAAAAGAAAAAGAAAAAAAGGAGCAGTTGGGAGTTTCAGTCACCCGCCAGCCTGAAAACAGCCCTCAGCCCCTCACCCAGACTGGCCAGGCACCCCAGTGGGGACCCCAACCCTGAAGGGTGTGTGACCAGCTGCAAACAGCCATCATCCCCTCACCCAGGCTGGTCAGGCACCCCAGTGGGGACCCCAACCCTGAAGGGTGTGTGACCAGCTGCAAACAACCATCATCCTCTCACCCAGGCTGGCCAGGCACCCCAGTGGGGAACCCCACCCTGATCCAGGACACCCTTCAAGGCAAACCAGCCGGCCCCCACCTGTGTACCAGGCCTCTATCCTATATAGTAAAAGGGTAATATGCCTCCCAGCACCGGGATCAGCGGAGCTGAGAGGCCTCCCGGCACCAGGATCAGCGTGACAGGGGACAGTGCCCAAACCTCCTGATCGCCCTGCGGCTCTGTGTGTGACAGGGGGCGGGGCCACAACCTCCCTATCTGTCCTGCTCTGTTCGTGACAGGAGAAGGCGCCCCTACCCCCTGATCAGCCCTGCTCTGTGCCTGATAGAAGGGAGCTCCTCAACCCCCTGATCGCCCTGCGGCTCTGTATGTGACAGGGTTCGGCGCCTCAACCCCCTGATCGGCCCTGCTGTGTGTGTGACAGGGTGTGGCGCCCCAAGCCCCTGCCCCCTACGGGCCCTGCTCTGTGTGTGATGGGGTAGAGCCATAACCTCCCCATCAGCCCTGCCCTGAGTGTGACAGTGGCGGCGCACCAACCCCCTGATCGGCCCTGCTCTGTGGGTGATAGAGGGCGGCGCCCCTACCCCCTGATCCGCCCTGCTCTGTGCGTGACAGGGTACGGAGCCCCAACCACCCTGATGGGCCCTGCTCTGTGAGTGACAGGGGGCAGCGCCCCAACCCCCTGATTGGCCCTGCTCTGTACATGACAGGGGGTGGCGCCGCAACCTCCCCATTGACCCTGCCTTGAGTGTGACAGGGGGCGGTGCCCCTACCCCCCAATCGGCCCTACCCTGAGCATGACTGAGGGTGGCATCGCAACCTCCCAATCCACCGTGCTCTGTGCATGACAGGGGGCGGCACCCCAACTCCCCAATCGGCCCTGCTCTGAGCCCGACCAGGGGCTGCACCTAGGGATTGGGCCTGCCCTCTGCCACCCGGGAGCAGGCCTAAGCCAGCAGGTCGTTATCTCCCAAGGGGTCCCAGACTGCGAGAGGGCACAGGCCGGGCTGAGGGAACCCCCCTCCCCCGCCCCGAGTGCACAAATTTTTGTGCACCAGGCCTCTAGTCTATAATAATAAAAGTGTAATATGCTAATTAGACCAAACAGCCAAATGACCTTCCAGACACCTTCCGGACGACCTTCCGGACAAAGCCACGGAGGCAAGCCACAGAGGCAAGCCAACGCAGCTGCAAGGACCTAGCCCCTTGCATGAATTTTGTGTATTGGGCCTCTAGTGTTGTAATAAAATGAATAGAACATGAGAAATGTTACCCTATCTCACAGCAAGCTTCCAACCAGGCATAATCAATTGGTCTTATTAAGAGTGGGCACCTGGCCCTAACCGGTTTGGCTCAGTGGATATAGCGTCGGCCTGTGGACGGAAAGGTCCCAGGTTCGATTCTGGCCAAGGGCATGTACCTTGGTTGCGGGCACATCCCCATTAGGGAGTGTGCAGGAGGCAGCTGGCCGATGTTTCTCTCTCATCGATATTTCTAACTCTCTATCCCTCTTTCTTCCTCTCTGTAAAAAAATCAATAAAATATATTAAAAAAAAAAAAAGAGTGGGCACCTGACCTTAAATGGGTCTATTGGTCTCTTTCTCAGGAATTTTAAAACTGGAACTGAGAGGAACAGATCCCTAAATTACCCCCAAGAGTCTCACCTTCCAACACTGAAGGGGGCTAACTTGTATAACTATATTAAAGAAAAACAGTATTATTTCCATGTCTAGGTCATAGAAAATGTTACAGATTTATAATGCTGTATATAAATTATACTTTAATAAAAATTTAAAACTAAAAATAAGTAGAATAATAAAATTTCAAAATAAATTACAGCTTCTGTCTTGTTCCTTTAATCACTCACTCTGTTTTTTGTAGGGGATTTTAATACTCATCCGAGAATATTTTTCCATTGATTTTTAGAGAGAGGGAAAGACAGAGAGAAACATCCATGTGAGAGAAACATATTGATTGGTTGCCTCCTCCACGGGCTTGGCCAGGGAGGAGGCTGCAACCCAGGTACATGCCCTTGACTGGGATCAAACCCAGGACCCTTCAGTCCACAGGCCCACGCTCTATCCACTGAACCAAACCGGCTATGGCTAATCACTCATTCTAGAGGAAGCCAGATAACATGTCATGAGAACACTTAGACATCCCTATGAACATGTCCACATTGTATGAAACTGAGACCTCCTATCAACAACCAGTATTAACTTAGCAGGCAGATAAATGAGTCCCCTTGGAAGTGAATCCTTCCGCCTAGTCAAGCCTTTAGATGACTGCAGCTCCAGCTGACATCTTGAATGTAACTTCATCAGAGATCCCTCCAGCCTCTGCCCAAGATAGAACCACTCAGCTAAGCTATCCCTAAATTCCTGTTGCTGTCCCAGGCCACTAAGAATAAAGGCTACATAATCTAGCTTTCCTTGATTAGGTTCTAATAATAGACTACGAGCAGAAATAGTGCATATAACTACCAGAACATTCCCTTTTCCTTCTTTCTCTTTTTCTAGCTGGTTAGAATGCTGGAATTAGACCAACCTTCATGGACCACAGATGACCTGGGGCATGCCAAAGGGATTAATACCTAGATGTACTTTCTAGCAATTCCTTCAATGAAGGCTGTTGGGAGTGATGTCAGTAGACAGCCCACCACTCTAAGCAACTTCAACTACAGAGAGCCACCTTGATCAAGGTCATAGCCATTCCTGGTGGCCTACATCTGATGACTGTTTTAGCCTAGCTCAAGACAATTCTGAGAGATTGGCCATGGCTATCACAGCTTGGCTATCCCTCTGCTTACTCCTCCTCAAACCAACCAGACGAGCCTTTGTGTGGCTGCTTCTCAGGCTGCAATGTTCTTTATCCACATATTCATTGAGCTAAACTCCATCTTATCCTTCTGGTCTTTGTTCAAAACTCACTACCTCTGCCCAGCTGGCATGGTTCAGTGGTTGAGCATCAACCTATGAACCAGGAGGTCATGGTTCGATTCTCAGGGCACATGCCTGAGTTGCAGGCTCAGTCCCCAGTGGGGGGCATGCAGGAGGCAGCAGATCAATTATTCTCTCTCATCATTGATGTTTCTATCTCTCTTTTCCCCTCTCTTCCTTCCTCTCTGAAATTAATAAAAATGTATTGAAAAGAAACCTCACTACCTCAATGAGCCTTGCCCTGACTATCTTACTTAATCTTGTAGACTATCTGTCCTACCAACACTCCTGATCCTCCTCCTCCTGCTCTACTTATTTTGTTTTTATATTATTTCTCCTCTAGTAGGATATAAGGTCCTAATAGCATGGAAAAAGGGATCTTCGTTTTGGACACTGATGCATCCTACACACCTACAATAATGCCTGGCACATAGCAGGTCAGAAATGTTTGTTGAGTTGGTGAATAAATGTATAATTTTCAAGGAGAATTTTGCAGATATTCACTGTTCAGGACCCTCAATTCCAAAAATAGTTTGTAAATAATTCTTTGATAGCAGATTCGCTGTGTATTATATAGTCGATATTATCTAATAAGAAAAAAATTGGTCAGATATTTTTAGGACGTACCCTAAACCAGTCAGTCCTTTTATAGTTTATATTCATTAGCATTTTTACACACACACCTCTAAATATCATGATGCCTTAATCAATGATTCTCTCTCATCATTGATGTTTCAATCTCTCTCTCCCTCTCCCTTCCTCTCTGAAATCAATAAAAATATATATTTTAAATAAATAAATAAATAAATAAATAAATAAATAAATAAATATCATGATGCCTTATTTTCCAGGTAAACCCTGTGATTTCTGTTTCAAAGAGATGGTCATTGAAAAGAGTGATGTTCCCCAGAATAGGAAACTTAGAAAAAGCAAACCTGAAATTCTCAAGTGTGGTGATTCAGGGCAGCTTGCTGGGTTACATGACAGGGTATGGTTACTTCTAACAGGAACTGTCTGTTCTCAAGTACAATTCATTGCAACTAAGTTGTTGGAAACTTTGTTTTGTTTCATATTACCAGCTTCTGAAAGAGGTCAGTATTTGTGAGGTTTCAAGAAGTTTCCTCTGAAGTCAGCATTCCAATAAAACATGAACTAGATCAACTCAGCACCCATGGAGTTGGCCTGAGGACTTATTTCTGTAGCTCTGAAATCTCAGGGGGCTTTCCTCTCCTGGGCAAGTTCCCACTTTTTCACCATTTATCTTAATAGTTAGTAAAGGTTATCTAAATGTCACCATGTGATTAGAAAGGTAGTCATGAGATTATGCTTGAGCATGATTCCAACCAATGATTTT
The DNA here is from genome assembly GCF_963259705.1 of Myotis daubentonii. Lineage (NCBI taxonomy): Eukaryota > Metazoa > Chordata > Mammalia > Chiroptera > Vespertilionidae > Myotis > Myotis daubentonii. The sequence goes on along the minus strand of NC_081843.1, from coordinate 84,235,125 downwards.
TTATTTTAAAAGTTTTTTTTAAATACTTGTAAGTTTTAAGCTTTAAAAATTAAAAAAACAGATAAATTGAAAGAGTTTTATTATAAGTATGACTTTTAATCCCAGAACTACTTTAAAAGATTAGTAATTAAGCTTTTGGGACTGCATCTGGGTTCTCAAAATTCTAAATGCTCTTGTTCTCTAAAAGAATTAGTTTTCTCATTTCTCTAATAAGCAATATTATAAGAGCATCTAAAATCTTGACAGTAAAGATAAAAAAAATACTTGTAAGTAAAAAATATCATTGGACTATGAATAAAATATTTATTTTTATTTATTAACTAATTATTAGTTATTAATAAGGGATGGTGGGAGTACAGATGATAATTGTATTACTCCTCTTGTTTTGGTGGTATGTTGATAACTTCAAGGGGAAAGGTACATACTCCATCATAAGTTCTTTCGTTACTCCTGAGGCAATGTTGCCTTCAATCAATCTACCCCTCACTCACTCAGGCTCTGTGAAGCAAGCAGAGTTCACAATGTAATTTTAAAACATTAGACTTAAGCCCTGACCAGTTTGGCTCAGTGGCTAGAGCATCGGCCTGTAGACTGAAGAGTCCCAGGTTTGATTCCGGTCAAGGGCATGTACCTTGGTTGTGGGCACATCCTCAGTAGGGAGTGTGCAGGAGGCAGCTGATTGATGTTTCTCTCTCATCGGTGTTTCTAACTCTCTATCCCTCTCCCTTCCTCTCTGTAAAAAATCAATAAAATATATTTTCCAAAAAAAAACACATTAGACTTAAGTTCCAAATGGAGTTTATCTTTAGGCAGCTTTTCTATCCCCTTGCAGCAAATAATAAAGATTCATTAAGGGAAAGATTGCCATCTTTAAAAATGTATTAAGAATCAAGTTTTTAAAACCTCAGTGAACCTCCTTTTGATAATTTTACCAGCCTCCAACTGGTTTTCAATGAAACTGATTAGCATCATCAGAAAGCCAGTGAAGGAAAACATTGGAAGCTGTATTTTCTTTCTTGCTCTTATCTTTAGCCAAGTCTCCCTCTCAATTAGAGCCTCAAGGAAGATTCTCTTGCTTCTTCTATCTACCATCTCTTGGTATCTTGATGTTAATTATTTTCTTAAACTCCTTGGCATGTAATACAAACGTTACTTATCTCTTGGCCCCAGTAGGAAGTCTTTTTCATAAATCATATATAGCTCTTCGGCCTATTCATTAGAAGCATATTGCCCCTCACAAACCAGCTTCTTGAATATCCCTCAAGTGGATGTGTGTTGCACTGCCCAGATCCACCTTTATGACCAAGACACTCATTTCCATGGTTGCAGGAGTTTTGGCTACTGAGGGCTCACAACTCAATTCTCCCTCAGGGATTGCTCACCACCCAAGGAAGCTGCCTCATCCAAGGCCCACTCCTCTTCCCCAAGGGGTGCCCATATGCAAAAAGTGGCCATGAGCAAGATACAATTGTCCCCTCTTCTCAACTTAAGACAAGTCTGAAAGAACATCCTAGCTCTAAAGCTACCCATGGAATTCACAGAGGCCTTTGTTGTCCCTGCCGCACAGGTCAACTTCTCCTGCCCAGTCCTGCTTCTTTACTATCCCAAAGGTGTCGATCCCAAAGACACTTCACAGTGGATTGCCTACATGCTAATCTCTGCTTCAGAGGCTGCTTCCTAGGAAGCCTAACCTGTGAGAATTCTTTTGGTCCTATTCAAACCACCACTTTCTGTTATCATTTAATAATCTCAAATTTTGGTGGTGACTTAAATAGTCATGGTAGACTAACTTCTGTAATAATTCCAAAATGTTAGTGGTTTAACACAACAAAATGTGCTTCTTACTCATTTTGTGGTGCATTGAAGTTCAATGGAGAGAGGAGCAGTTGTTTAGGGATCCAGACTCCATCCAGTTTTTGGCTCAACTCTTTTCTAGGAGTCTTGTCCTGCTGCTGAGAGATAAGGAAAGAAAATAAGAAAATGCATGGAAGGTTTGATGGCTTGAAAGGGTACAATTAATTCTACTAACATTCCATTGGCCAGAATGCAATCATATGGCCACACTAAGTCAAGGGAGGCTGATGATACCTAGCAGTCTTTGCCACTCATTTATGGAATACTTGTGATTTTCAAATATTTCCTTTCCATGACAGGTGACATCTTTGTATCACCCTTCAACTTGTAAAGACTGAAAACTCTACCTCTATTAAAGATTTTAAAAAGAGTCATGATCCCACCACTTGAAAAAAAGTCAATGTAGTTTTGTGTGTGTTATGTAAGCGTCTGTGAATATCTTCAACAAATAAAAGCTTTTTAAAAAAGAAAATCATAATATCATTATCAGACCTAATAAAATTGATAATTACTTGCTATTTCTAATATTCAGTATGTGTACACATTCATCTGGTTGTTCTTCAACAGTCTTTTTCTGAAGGTTTTTAAATTCCTGGACAGTTACTGATAGATATGTCATAGTTGCAGCAACTGGCCATGTCAATGTTCCACCTAAACCACCTTCCTAAAACGTCTGTGGGATCTATTTACTCCTCTTTGAACTACTCTGATTTTGTCACAGTTATAGCCAGGCCATTTTCAAAACCATAAACTAAACCTTCTTGGATTCTCTGAGGCCAGCTGGTAGTTTGTGCTTTCTTTTCAACAGATAGTCTTAATCCATTTTCTTAATAATCACCCTTTCAACCATGGTACTACCTAGTCCTTCAATTGCAACTCTTACAAATGCCACAAGGCTTGTGGCCACTCCTGCTATAGTTCCTTCAGGACTAATGTGATTTACAGGAAACTGCTTCTATACTCTCAGAAAAATAAATCACTTCTTTAAAAAATTCCCCAGTTCAAAAACACAGACGTTTACTCAATAGCTTGTTTCAAATAGCACCTGTGCCTTCAGGTTATAGTTTGGATGCTATATAAAACTGTGGTACATTTACACTATGGGATACTATGCAGCAATAAAAAAGAAGGACCTCTTACCCTTTGAAACAGCATGGAGGGACCTGGAGAGTATTGTGCTAAGTGAAATAAGCCAGGCAGAGAAAGAAAAGTATCGCATGATCTCACTCTTATGTGGAATCTAATGAACAAAATAAACTGATGGCCCAGTCCGCATGGCTCAGTGGTTGAGCTTCGACCTATGAACCAGGAAGTCACGGTTCGATTCCCGGTCAGGGCTTGATTTCTTTGCACTCTTTAAATAATTTGCAAGCAAATAGATGCTTTATACCTCAGTCACAGAAACATAAGAGAATGAATTCTACTGGACTGGAAACTCAGAGTTCAGATAAAACTCCTAAGATTTTTAAAAACTGAAAAATAAAAACTTGGTTTGGTCAACCCCTATTTTGAAAGAGGACCTGAAGTGACATTTACAGTAATGTCATTTCTGGAATGTGAAAGAAGTTATTTTCTCAGTTGTCTTGCCAGTGCCTGTCTGTTTTTTCCACAGAAGTTATTCCTACTTTAGGATGAAGAAAGTGTTCTTTTGACAAGTATGCCTTCAGTGTTTAAATTACAGATGCAACATTAGCCTTTCAACTATTTTTTTTTTTAGTCTACTTGACTTGATCACTTATATTAGGCTGAAAACTCCAGGTTGTGTGCACTTAACACACATACATATCCAGTTTCCCGTTTCATATTTTTAAAAGTGTCTATTTTTTCGTTATTATTACAGAGATATTAACAATGACTAGAGAAAGTAAGGCCCAAAAAGTGTGCTTCCGCCTATCAAGTCCCAACCCTGGAAAGAAAAGGCACAGCGTGTTGGTTTTTGCACGGTGGTGTCAACAGTTTCCATGGTCCCCGTCCGCATGGACTTCCAGCTGGGGAGTCTTGCTCTCCACGTGATGTGATCAAACTGGTCAAGTGACTCTGAAGAAAAGGCACATACCTCGGTGTCAACCTCAGTGTCTGCCCTCGGTCCTTGAGTCACAGTTATGGCTTTATGGGCCAGGGGCAAACAGTCAGGAACCCTACGGCAGAGGCAGGAGCCCAGCCACGGAGGCACCGCACGTGGAGCAGTAGAGGCTGCGCCACCACTTTGCGAGTGTCCAGGAGTATAAAGCCCGGCCAGGAAGAAGCGGGTCATCCCTCCGTGTTTCTTCCCTTCGTCCATCACTGGGTGGGAAACCTGGCTCAGCTACGGGGCTGGTCGCCTCTAAGAGCCAACAGAGCGACGCGAGGATGAAACTGCGCCCGTGCGGTCAACTGGTCGGCCCCTACGCCCCGACATTCGTATCCCTTAGCCCCCTGCTCCACTGGGAGAGCCCTGGAACCACAGGCCCTGACCCATTCCCGCAAGAGCGCCAATGCCTGGAGGCCGCGGAGCGGGGAAGGCCGCGGCGCGCGGGCGGCCGCCCCTTCCAGACCGCGCGCTAAAATCAAATTCGACGCCGGCTCGTTGGGGGCCGGGCCGCGCGCGCTCCGCTCCCGCCTCCGCCGGCCCAGCGGCGGCCGCCGCCCGCCGGCCCACCAGTCCCGCCGCGGCGCTGGGCGGGGCCGCCCTGAGGCAGCCGGGAAAGGCCCGCCGAGGAGGAAGAGGCGCGGAGGCGCGCTCTGCGCAGGCGCGCGGTGCCCCGCCCCCCCCCCCCCCCCCCCGCGTCGGCTTAAGGCGGGCGGCGCGGGCCCTCCCACTCTTCCCCGCGCCTCCCGACGCCCCTACCCCGGCTTCACCCCGACGTCCCGGCGTGCGCGTCTTCCCGCCGGCCCGCAGGACCCGGGCCTCCGCCTGCCTGCCGGCCCGCCCGCCCGCCGCTGCGCCTCGCGGCCCCCGCTCGCGTTCACGCTGTCGCCAGGGCCAGCGCGGCCGCGGGCAACCGCTCCCCCTCCCGCACCCACCCCGCCCCCTCCCCGCCTTTTCCGCCCTCCCGTCCCCCTCCCCCGACCCGCGGCCGCTGCTCCAGATGAGGTGATGGCAACGGCCAACTTCGGCAAGATCCAGATCGGCATTTACGTGGAGATCAAGCGGAGCGATGGTGAGCGGCGCCGCCGCCCGGGCCGCCCGGGTCCGGCAGTCGGGTGTGCGGCCGAGGGACGCGGGCGCCGGCCGCCGGCCGCCCCATTGATTGCTCCGCCGGGCTGTGGGGGCGGGAAGGCGGCGGCCGCGGCGCTTTTGTGTGTGGCGTGTGTGCTAGTGAGGTCGGCGCGGGGTGCACCGTCAGTGCCGCCGCAGTGCCGAGGGCTGGGGGCGGGGGGCTGGGCCGGGGGAGGCCGGCGCGGAAGGCCCGGGTGTCGCGGGCCGAGTCTTTGGGGGCGCGGTGCCGGGTCCCGGGCCGGGGCCCCCTCGCTTCTCCCGCGATCTCCATCCTCCCCGGGGACTCCAGTCCGGGGTGGGGATAGGGCTGCGGTCTCGGTGCGGGATGACCCACCCTCGCGCTTCACCCGGTTCTTCTCATTTTCCGGCCTCGTCTCCGAGGCATGGGGGTTGGGGAGGGCGCGGAGGCGAGTGACCTCAGTATTTAGGGGACCCCGTGGGGCCGGGGCCGAGGCCGAGAGAGGAGGCCAGCCCCGTGGGTTTGAACTGCGGTGTGGTGGTCAGCGCTCCGCGGCGTTCGTTTCCCGAACAGGCCTCCCGTTTCGCTAGTCCCTCCCGTGGAAGAAGGATGCGGAGAGTGTCGTGCTCGGCCATGAATAAGGGTGGGGAGCCGGGGAAAGTATTCCATGAGCTTCTCATGCGAGGACTCCTGACGGGGTGGGGGTGGGGGTGGGAGACTGGGTGCGGGTGCTTTCACCCCTCGGGAGAGGGAACCCGGGGGGAGTGTAAGGCCGGGTGCAGGTACCTGCCGGGTTAGAGGGAAACCAAGGCCTAGGCTCCTGCATCTTCCTGTGGGCTCCTCTTGGGAACGGGTTTTCTGTCACCGGCGCGGGCTGGGGCGTGAGACGCCGGCCAGGCCTGGAAGTCGTTTCCGTTGCCGAGGAGGGGACGCAGAGGAAGAATTGGAGGTGTGCGGTGCTCCTGGCTCCGTCTGTCTCAGACCCGTGCTTTTAATTCACGGCTTATTGTTCACTAGCCCGGTCCGTGGTCATGTTGCTGTCACATCCCCACCCTCTTGGTTTCTACCAAGTTTGACCAAGTTATGTGAAACTAGATTGATTTTTTAACCAGGTATTTGTGATGTATTGGAAGACCGATACAGTTAACGATTTTTTTCCCTTGGTCATATTTGAGATAGTTTGTATTAACGACTGGGAGCATCATTATCCTGTATGTGAAAAGATCAGTTATACCACTTAGAGCTTTAGAAGTTACCAGTGACGGGAGTGAGAAAGCGATGTTTCCTTTAGTTGGGTTGGGGTTTCTTTATATCACTGTCTTCACATGACTTTCCTTAAGCGGTGCTGTTACTGTCATTTCTTAGGTGAACGTGGGCTCACTGTATACCAGCGGAAGTAAGAGACGGAATATTATTTAAAATTTTGGAGTGGCCCTGGCTGGTTTGACTCAGTGGATGGAGCCTTGGCTGCTCACTGAAGGGTCCCAGACTAGATTCCAGTCAGTCAAGGGCTCAGGGCCTGGTTGCGGGCTCCATCCCCAGTTGCGGGGGTGCCCAGGCAGCCTGTGATTCTCTCTCATCATTGATGTTTCTCTCTCTCTCCCTCTCCCTTCCTCTCTGAAATCAATAAAAATATATTTAAAGTAAAATAAAACTTTGGAGTTAATAAAATGTGTGAGTTCTTTACATTCTAAGTCTTTCACTATTCAGCGGTTCTCAACCTGTGGGTCGCGGCCCCTTTGGCGGTAGAACGACCCTTTCACAGGGGTCGCCTAAGACCATCCTACATATCAGATATTTACATTACGATTCATAACAGTAGCAACATTACAGTTATGAAGTAGCAACGAAAATAATTTTATGGTTGGGGCACAACATGAGGAACTGTATTTAAAGGGCCAGAAGGTTGAGAAACACCGTTAGGTGTTTATTTAACATCTATTAGAAAAAAGCAAACAGGATCATGACATTTGGAAGGGTGGGGGGGGGGGGAGATCTGGACTAATGTCTTTTTACTTAAACGTATGGAACTTGAAACAATTTTGGTTCCCTTAGGGTTCTAGGATAGAGGCTTGTAATACTCTTTCAGCCTTCATCTTCTACCTTCACTGGAAACTCAGGCATGTACGAGCTTTGTGTTCGTACATAAGTGCTAGTAACCTGAAGTCAGATTTCAAAACAGTTTGCCCATGAGAAATAATGGAAGTCATTACAGTGTGTATTATTGTAACCTATAGTCATGTACATCTTTGTGCACCTCAGATGCATGATGGTATTTGATGGGAGGTAAAAATTAAGTAGAGAACTGGAAGAGAATGATTATTTGCATTGGATGGTAATGTTTCACAGTGGAAATTGATTTTGGGGCGACTCCCCTTAAGCTTTGCCTTTTTCACTTTAAAGAAACTGTTTTGTTTCCTCTTTTAAATAGCAGATCTGTATTGGGCAAAAACACTAGTGGTTATTGTAACAAAAATAAACTTTGTAGTTGGGTGAGCACTATTGCCATTGTGTGATTGCATGAGACAATGGAAATCACTAGTGAAGAAGGGCTGCTATTAACTGGTGACTTGATGCTTGCTAATGGTGATCTTTGTCCTTGTTTTAGAGTACGCTTTTCCCATCTGTGATGCTCTTTATTAATAAAACATATTCCAAGGGCAAACAGGTAAACTAAAATGGATTTATTCCTATCTTTCAAGACATTGCTCAAAACTAATCCCAGTAAGTCTTCACTAGTTACTAAAACCAGATGGCCAGTTAGCCTTTGAATCCTAAATCATTTTGTATCACTCATGAAACAGCATATTTCCTTAAGTATTAATATTTTGGTTTATTTATCCTTTTTTTTAAATATATTTTATTGATTTTTTACAGAGCAGAAGGGAAAGGGATAGAGAGTTAGAAACATCGATGAGAGAGACGCATCGATCAGCTGCCTCCTGCACACCCCTTACTGGGGATGTGCCCGCAACCAAGGTACATGCCCTTGACCGGAATCAAACCTGGGACCCTTCAGTCCGCAGGCTGACGCTCTATCCAGTGAGCCAAACCAGCCAGGGCTGGTTTATTTATCTTAATATTGTTTCAAACTGCACTAGAGAAGGGATGGAGTGGAGAATGCCATAGAAAGATGGCAGGCTACCCACACTCATTTCAAACAGTGTGTTATAGGATTAAAATACTAATTGATTCTTAAATTCCCTGAATTCATTTGTGTATCTCCCATGTGCCTAGCAGAGTTCTTTGCATGTAGTTTTTTAGTAAATCATTCATTATTGGGTTTTTGGTTTTCAAATATTTTTTAAATAATATTTTTTTATTGATTTCAGAACGGAATGCAGAGGGAAAGAAAGAGAAATATCAATGATGAGAGTCACTGATCGGCTGCCTCCTGCGCACCCCATACCTGGGATCGAGCTGGGCATCCAACATTATTTTAATTCAGATAAACTCTTATAAGGAAGTGAAATCCTCCATGTATGCTCATCCTGTGTTGCCACCTCCCTGCTCTAGCCCCCCACACCCCATACAGGCCTTTTAGTTCAGAATCCCAAGAGTTGGCTGAAATTGAGTGATCTGATAAGGTGAATCTGACTTATGGTATTTTAAGGTTAGATGTGACGGAGGTTAGGTTTGGACTTCTGAGATTGCTCCCAGATACAGGAGATAACATGGTATGAAATGAGACTGATTTCTGGAAATGGACACTCATGCATAATTTCTTTTCTTATATATGACTTCCTAGTATCTTTATGATTCAATTCCTTTTTAGAATCCAGTGACTAAAACCTAAATTACAATATTAACTATTGTGTGGCAAGATAGTCTTTATTGGGAAATTTTAAACTGCACTATTAAAACATTTTTTAAATGTTCCACAGTAGCTGTGACTATCCTTTTGGGACTAGAGGAGGGATGAGAAATGTTTTGAATTTTTAGAAGCTTTAATTAAGATGGGATTGTTCTTGGGCTCTCTTAGTCACAGTATTGACATATGTGATCTGAAGAGAATAATAGACTATTTCAACAAGAAAGGTCCTTGGAGTTAATCTAGTTCTTTTATAAATGTGGAAACTCAGTCCCAAGTAACCGTAAGTGACTTTCCAAGATTTATACAGAAACCAGACTACCAAGAATTGCTACAGTAAAGAGAATTCTCAGTTATTTGGGAACTACTATATAGCTTTCTACAGTCCAATCAAGATGTAGGAAATTGCTTCTCATTCATGGAAAAGCCACCAGAGAGCAGTTTTATAGAGGCCAATTGGAATAATCTGATAAAAAGTGGTGTGGTATGGTTAGAAGGTCACAAAACCCAAAATTGTGGGAGGAAAATACTCCTCTTTAAACATTCCTTAATTAAACATTGGTGAAAAGAGTGCTTTGATTAAGCACCTGAAATCCACAGGAAATTAAAGATTCCAAAGGACTCATTGAAGATCGTGGCACATAGGACAGGCAATCTTTAGAAAAGATTTTAAATGCCCTTCTCTACCTACTTTGCCACATTTATTCTTCTGCTAATTCATCTTTACAAATCATTATATGGGCTTTTAGAGAATAGATTTTATGAATTTAGTTAATAAATAAACCATTAAGCAATATAGTTGTTTAGGGACAGTTACGTTATTGATGATGATGGAGTGAGTGGAATGGGGGAATTTGTGGATTAATAATTTCCTTTTACATGATGGATCCATATATGTATTTGTTAGGCCTTCATAGTTTTTCAAACACGTTATCTAATTGGATCCTCATCGAAACAATATGAGATAAGCAGGGTAGGAAGCTGGTAGATTCATCATTATACAAGTTCATCTAAGGTTGAATTATTTGCCAAGATGAATTGATTAATAAAGGGCATAGCCTGGACCAAAGACTAATAAGTACATTCACTCCTAGCTCTCTCTTTAAGTGCAGGCAAATGTTTACTGTTGATGATATGAAGTTATATACTATTGTTTTTATTTGTTTTTTAATCCTCACCTTGAGCATATGCTCTGTTGATGAGAGAGACAGACATCAATGTGAGAGAAACATTGATCAGTTGCCTCTTGTTCACGCCAGGAACTCATAACCTAGGTTTGTGCCCGGACTGGGAACCAAACCCACAACCTTTTAGCTGTACAGAATGACTCTCCAATCAACTGAGCCACCAAGTCAGGGCCTTTTGTTTTGTTTTTTGAGATACAAAAGCTCCTGTAGTAAAATTATTTTTTCCTACTACCACCAGAGGCTCAGAAAACCTACAGTAGATAACATTGCTTAAAATTTGCCAAATTGGTGAGACAAACTGAATTCTGACTATAAGAATTGAGATTCAGCAAAGTTCTCAGCCTTTAAAGCTCTTTTCAATTATCAGCCATTAGTTGCTTCCAGAATTGCCACAGAAAACTAGGAATCTGTATTCATTACTCAGTCGCTTTATTCTCATGACAAAAATTTTGGAACTCTAGTGAAAGGTTGGCTATGTATCAACTTGTTTTATGTGTCATAATTTTAAAACTGGAAAAAAATAGCAAAGAGCCAGTTAAACCCGTGTCTGTTCAACCAGGGAACAAGGCGTGAGTGTGGAAAATCCAGTATTCTTTGAGAGATCATCGGGACCCATTCTTTCTAGTCACAAGTATATCATTAAAATTACATGAATCTTTTGCAAAGCTTAATGTTTTTATTCAGCTCTCTCTTTGATTTTAACGCTTCTGTCCTATAACCTAAAGTAATCTTTGAAAGTGTTTGTTTTGAGATCATAGTTATGATCTTAATAGATATAATTTTTAAGCCCTGGATAAAACTAATTTTCACTTTTCTGGTCCAGTTGTGGAGCAAGTATAGTTTAGGTTGCCCTTCCATCACATACCAACTCTTTTGATAAAAGTAATACTAATGTTATTATAGTACCTGAGTGAAAATAGACATTAGAATTTCACCATATTAAACATTTAGGTGCTTGATTACACATAGTTCATGCTGTGCCATGTATTTAATATAGAAAGCTATATAAATTCAAGTTCATGGTCATTGGGATTTGTGTAGTGAAAATTTAAAACAAAATGTATCATTTCATTGTTGATTAACCTTAAGTTTTGTTACTATCTCCTGAGAGTAAAATGAGGACAGAAGTGTCCCTTTTAAAAGTCATGCTTTTACGGCTAATCTCCTCCTGAGGCTTTTTCATTTTTCATACTACTTATTTTTCTCACTACCCTCAGCAATCAAGTTTGCAGTCAAATGGGCATTTACTTGGGGTGTGAGTAAGGGTATTTTGGTGAATAGACCTTAAATGATTGTACCATATCACAAAATTATGGGATCTCATAGTTCTGTTTTCTTACTGCACATTTAATTAAATGAAGTTTTATTAACAGCCTATTACATAATCAGGTATTCTGACAGGTGTTGGAGATACAAAAAAAGAATAAGGCACACACAATTTCTGCCCTCAAAAGCAACTGAATAAATGATGGATTCATACTGCCATTCTCTGTGTACATCATTATTACTTTCCTCTTTAGGTTAGGCTCTTTAGTTCTGAAGTTATGACATGTCTTCTGGATAGCAAATATATGCCATACATGCTGTCCCTTTTACCTCCTCTACCCGTGATCAGTATTCATTATTTCTCATGGTGTGCTTTCCAGATGAACCCACATTCAGCCTCAGAATTTTTAACCATTTGTACGCCATAAGCGTCAGTAGACGCAAGCAGCGGACCTTTTTTAATTAAATTCAAAGTATCATGGCAGTTAACTGGTTAATATAATTACTGCCAGTCCTGGTAGCCCCTGTCAGTCAATTGAAATTGGCCTTATTTGTCATTACCGGTCTATTTTCTATTCTCTAATACCCATTTGAGTTTTAACTTTATAATGTTTAATCTTTGTTTTGATAGCTACGGTAAAGGAAAAGGTTTATTCAGTTCTAAGTTTCTGGCAGACCAGCCACTGGCAGCAGGTTTCTCCCTAGATAATCCTGGGTTAGGGTGCTTGTAAACACAGGGACCAAGGAAAGCAGAGCATGAAAACAGATTCAGCCAGCTGCTGGTGCTTCTGTGTAACTTGGAAACAACCTCCCCACATAGGGCGGCCGAGGGACTAAAAGAATCAGACACCACCCTGGGCTCTCTTTTAGTTACTTTCAAAGACTTTTTCTCAAGGTTTTTATTGATTTTGGCGTGAATTTTAACCAGATTTCACCTATATAAAATTTTTTAGAGGAAAGACAGGATGATGATGGGACATACTTATGGTAAAATTTTCTGTGTCTACATGGGTCAAATAATGACCCTTTTTTTATTGTAAACTTTTGTTTTGTTTTTGTTGATCCTCACCCAAGGATATTTTTTCCATTGCAAGAGAGAGTAAAAGGGGGAGGGGGGAGGGGAGGGGGAGAGAGGAACATCAATGTGAGAGAGACACATTGATTGGTTGCCTCCTGCACACCTCTGACTGGGAATTGAACCCTCGACCCTTTGGTGCACAGGCCAACACTCTAACCACTGAGGCCATACTGGCCAGGGCTGATTATAACTCTTGGCCAGAAGCTGTTTACTCAGCCTCATCCAGATAACTTCCATACTACCACTTGTATCTTCCATACTACCACTTGAATTTTGTTTCTTTCTTAAAAAGTGAATCCAGGTGTTACTCTTAATCCCTGAAGGACTATAACATTTGTGCCCTGATAAGCCAGTTGCTTTGCTATATGAATAATATGCAGTATCATGTTTGATTTTCCACACAAGAAAATGAGAAACCTGTAAGATCGATGGTATCGTCCCGATTTTACAGAAGAGGAACGTCCTATGCTAGAGTATATAAACTATTATATAGTGTTTAAGTCTTATGAAGGCCCATATCAGGTATTTAAATTATATGCATTAGTCAAGGCTATGTGGTAAGTGTATTTTAGGGGTGTGGGATATGGATATATTTAGAGAACATATTGAAAAAGTGTAGTTGTGGGAGTTCTGTTTCTAGTCTGGATAGGGTTAGTAGGGGCTGCTCATTCAGAATTACCTGTGGGGCTTTGAAAAAAAAAAAAAGCAACCGCCTATCTATCACCACCAATACCTGAATTCTTTGCCTAGAGATTGTTAATTGGTCTGAAATGGAGCCCAGAGGTCAGTATTTTATTTTAAAACACCTCATATACTAGTGATTCCAGTGTGCATCCACGGTTCTGATCCATTATTTTAGAAAAAGTAGGAACTCCTAACAGTGATATGACAAGACTTCTTGGAGAGTGAATTTTAAATGGTCGGAGGAAGATGACCTGTAGATTATTTGGGGGGTGAAGGGCGGAGAAAGGAGGCATTCCATGCATGTGGCACGTGTTGGGAGGTCCCTGAGCTGGAAATGGGGGGCTCGTCAAGTAAAGGGCATTTAAAATAGGCAGACAGGAGGTGATAGATGAGGAAAATAAGGAAGGAGGGATAATCTAGGGCACCTTACTAAAGACTTGGAAACAAAGGTAAGGTGTAAGGCATCTTGGAATTAATTTCTAGGACACTTGGAAACTGCTGTAGCACTTAATCTCCTAAAAGCAGTAATAGGAGTTAGCTAGTGCTTAGAGATAGATTAGAGGGAGAGTAGTACTGAAAATGAGAGCTAGCAAGGGTAAGATTGCATCAGTCTAGGAGAGTGAGCAACATTTAAGGAACTAGTGAGATACAGAACACTGCTAACAGAATTGATGCTATATGGTGATATATCACTTATGCTGAATAAAGGACATATGTGTTGAAAGGAATGGATTTAACATTTGGAGAGTCTGAGTGTAGGTTATAAAGTCTCTTCAGTTCTGTTTAATCAAGCTAATCCTATTCATAGAGGGCTGTAGATCCTGTGTACAATGTAATATCAAAGAGCATCCAACTCAGGCTGCATATAGTTTTTGCCACTAAAATCTTAAAAGTAATGAGTTTAAGGTATGAGTCACTACCAGTAAATGTTTACATGTAGATTTGGAATTTACTTAAACTGGAGCTACCTGCTTTGTCTGCTTAAGAAGACGCAGTTATAGTGTATTAGCCAAGATCCTCTCCGAAGTCTTGGAAAGGAGTGGAAAGGAAAAACAGAGTACTTAAAGGATCTGGCTTCAGCTCTTTAAGGGATGGCATGTTTTGATTCTAGAAATGCAATTGTTCTCATTTAACTTTCCTTTGCTCTTATTTTTGGCCTGGTTTTTTTTCTGCCCTGGCTTTTGTCTTCCATTTTCATCCTCAAGATTCTGAACGTCATTTCAGTGTTTAGAATCTCTTAAGTGATATTTGCGTTTTAGGATTTCAGAAGGGGTGAGGGATAGTAGACAGAGCACAGTGGATTTTTAGGTGGTGAAATTATTCTGTATGATGCTGTAATGGTTGGATACATGTTATACATGTATCCCAAACTTTAGGTTGTTCGAAGTCAGAGCTACACTTGAAATAATGGACCAATTAATAACAAGAATTTGTAATACTTTAAGAATGAGAATCAACCATGAAGAGTTTCAGTTAAGGTAAATTTCTTCACTTTTGTTATGTTTATTCTACTAGTTAATAAGAGAAATTTAGGGTTTGCTGACAAAATTATATTAAATGAGCTGTATTGCAGTGAGAGGATTCATTCTATTTCTTTTTTTTTTTAATATATTTTATTGATTTTTTACAGAGAGGAAGGGAGAGAGCTAGAGAGTTAGAAACATCGATGATGAGAGAAACATCGATCAGCTGCCTCCTGCACATCTTCCACTGGGGATATGCCAGCAACCCAGGCACATGCCCCTGACCGGAATCGAACCTGGGACCCTTCAGTCCGCAGGCCGACGCTCTGTCCACTGAGCCAAACCGGTTTCGGCTATTCTATTTCTTTACTTTGGTCCATGGACATTTGAGTTTATAGTTCAGTTGCCAAGACAAATGTCCAAGCAGTTTGTTTAGAAGCTTCATCCTTGAGATCATCCAGGGTTGAATTTATCTGAACAAGAGTTTATCTTGTTTTAGTTAAACTATAGGGAATTCCTGCTGGAAGATAGGCATATGAAGTCTTATTATGTTGGGAGTGCAAACAGCATTCCAATTTTTTTTTAAGTTTAAATTTTAACCTATAGTTTACTATGGACTACTGCAGAAAAATGTATATAGTGATTTACCTATATGACTTTTAGGAAATGAGAACAAATTAGAGGCCCTAATTTGAAAGTCTTAGAATTTAACTACAGACAGCTCACTGATTAAATACTGCTATTGGAGAAAACTTGCTTATATTTTTACAATGAGAAAATTGACTTGTCCAAGGTCACCCATAAAGTAGAAAATACATTATAGCATAGATTGTCTGCCTCTAAACTCAATTTTCTTTAGGATTCTTTGTGTACTGTGGATGTTCCAGACATTGGAAGTCAGTACATTACTTAAATAATGCTTTCATTTTTCTTTCTGTGGTATAGATTGCTTTCGGGCATTTGCTGCATGACCATTGTGTGTCCCTTTATCCCATGCCTTTATAGGAATAAATGTAGGAATTTTTTGTAGAAAAGGCTACTGTATCAGTTGCAATATCAAAAATCTGTTTCACTCGATGCAAGTGCTCTGTGGCTCTATAATTTATTTTGAAAAGAAATTCTGGTCTTTTCCAGTCTCTCTGCCATTGCGTAAGTTTAGCCCCTCCTTGCTTACAAGCCTTTTAAAATTTAGACAAGTACTTATGCTCTCAAGTGAAAGAATGTTTATTAGATGAGCAGCTATATTGTCAGGAAAATATAACAGATTATAGCAACTTGCTAGGAGGTCCTCTGGTTTAATTGATCAATTTGGGCCTCTCTAGACTGAGTGATCTTTATTTTTGCAAAAACTCTTGTATGAAATTGTTCTTGGGATAATATATGGGTTGCATTTTTACTCCCTGCCGGGGTCCAACCCCAGCAGGTTCAGGGGTTCCCAAAGGTGTGGACGGAGTCGGCGAAGAAGGAAGGACACGGAGGCAGTGTTCAGTTGATCAGCAGCCTAGCCAGGATCTCTAGCCAGGATCTCCAGCCAAGTTCTGGTCTGGATCTCCAGAGAGGTTCTGCTCAGGATCTCCAGAGAGGTTCTGTCCAGGTTCTCCAGTCAGGTTCAGTCACCAGGTTCTAGTCAGGCTCTCCTGCCAATCTCCGCAGTCAGGTTCAGTCCAGGATCCCCTGCCATGCTCTCTCGCCAGGCTTTGCCTCCAAGCTCCGAGGCCAGTCCCTGTCCAGGATCCTCCGGCATGCTCTCGCCAGCGAAGTTCTTCTGTCTCTAGAGAACGTTCTGTGTAGGTTCTGTGCCTAGGCTCTGTCTCTCTTGGTCCTGTCTTCCAAGCCCTGTGTTCTCAGTTCTGTGTTCTGAGTTCTGTCTATTTCTGTCTTGTTACAACTGTATTTATACCAGTTGATTCAATCCTATCAATCTCTATTACAAAGGTTAGGGCGTTTCTTATCTCCATTCCAGGGAGAAAAGATTATGTAGTTTAAGCATGATTGTTCGTAGTTAAAGGGATCAATTACCCGCCTGGCACTTAGTTGAGGGGTTTTATTCCCTCCCTAACTTCAGGGGGAAATCCCTACCTGGGGATTCAACCTTTCTCGGAGAGGTGACTTTGGTTAAAACACAGCGCCAAGAAGGTGAGCAAACATATTAAGAACCATATGCCATATATGCCAGGTCCCTTGAAACAGCAAGGATGGACCGGCTCCTGGCAAATTCCCCCTTTTTTATTTTTTAAAAGCAAGCATTAAAAAGAAAAACCTCAAATGCTCTCTTATATCCATTTTAAGAGAAGGATTGGCGCTTTCTGCTATTACCTGAGTCCTGATCTATCACCCCAGGGAGAGCTCGCCAATCCTGCACTTTCCCAGGATAGAAAGGCTGCAGTGGGGTTAAGGATAAGGCTCCTTGGGCCTACCTTCTCCCATGCCATTACATTTACCTTTCCTTCCTCAGAAAAGCATGGACATACTTCTTGTATAAAACGTTCTGTCTGACTGGGAGTAACCTTAATTCCTCTGCTAGCAAGCACATATGTTAAAAGATCAATACGGAGTCTTTTTTCTTTAGACTCAGTATGGCACATCTTCTTAATCTAAAGATCAATACAGAGTCTTCTTTCTTTGGACTCAGTATGGCACATCTTCTCAATCTAAGTTCTGTACTATCCACCTTTTTACCCTACTTATCCTCTATAGGGGGGTCTGTAGCACCCTGGTGGAGTCCTATCCGTCCCGAGTGTGGGGGTTCTCAATGGGGGGGGGCTTACCTAGGGGAATCCTTTTCCAGGTGTTCCCAAAGGTGTGGACAGAGTCGGTGAAGACTATCCACCCTCTTCCTGCGGTGGAGTCCTATCCGTCCCAAGTGCGGGGCGCTTACCTAGGGGTCCCTGTTCGGGCGCCAGATGCCGGGGTCCAACCCCAGCAGGTCCAGGGGTTCCCAAAGGCGTAGACGGAGTCGGCGAAGAAGGAAGGGCACGGAGACAGCGTTCAGTTGATCAGCAGCCTAGCCAGGATCTCTAGCCCGGATCTCCAGAGAGGTTCTGCTTCGGATCTCCAGCGAGGTTCTGTAGCCATGTTCCCTCGCTAGGTTCTCCAGCCAGGTTCTGTCCAGACTCTCCAGTCAGGTTCAGTGTCCAGGTTCCAGTCAGGTTCTCCTGCCAATCTCTGTAGTCAGGTTCAGTCCAGGATCCCTTGCCATGTTCTCCCGCTAGGCTCTGTCTCTAGGCTCTGAGGCCAGTCCCTCTCCAGGATCCTCCGGCATGCTCTCTCCAGCGAAGTTCTTCTGTCTCTAGGCTCCGTGTAGGTTCTGTCTTCTTGATTCTGTTCTAAGTTCTGAGAGTTTCTGTCTTGTTACAACTGTATTTATACCAGTTGATTCAATCCTATCAATCTCTATTACAAAGGTTAGGGCGTTTCTTATCTCCATTCCAGGGAGAAAAGATTATGTAGTTTAAGCATGATTGTTCGTAGTTAAAGGGATTAATTACCCGCCTGGCACTTAGTTGAGGGGTTTTATTCCCTCCCTAACTTCAGGGGAAATCCCTACCTGGGGATTCAACCTTTCTCGGAGAGGTGACTTTGGTTAAAACACAGCGCCAAGAAGGTGAGCAAACATATTAAGAACCGTATGCCATATATGCCAGGTCCCTTGAAACAGCAAGGATGGACCGGCTCCCGGCAAATTCCCCCTTTTTTATTTTTTAAAAGCAAGCATTAAAAAGAAAAACCTGAAACGCTCTCTTGTATCCATTTTAAGAGTAGGATTGGCGCTTTCTGCTATTACCTGAGTCCTGATCTATCACCCCAGGGAGAGCTTGCCAATCCTGCACTTTCCCAGGGTGGAAAGGCTGCAGTGGGGTTAAGGATAAGGCTCCTTGGGCCTACCTTCTCCCATGCCTCTACATTTACCTTTCCGGCACCTTTCCTTCCTCAGAAAAGCATGGACGTATTTCTTGTATAAAATGTTCTGTCTGACTGGGAGTAACCTTAATTCCTCTGCTAACAAGCATATATGTTAAAAGATCAATACGGAGTCTTTTTTCTTTAGACTCAGTATGGCACATCTTCTTAATCTAAAGATCAATACAGAGTCTTCTTTCTTTGGACTCAGTATGGCACATCTTCTCAATCTAAGAATCAATACAGAGTCTTCTTTCTTTGGACTCAGTATGGCACATCTTCTCAATCTAAGTTCTGTACTATCCACCTTCTCACCCTACTTATCCTCTATAGGGGGGTCTGTAGCACCCTGGTGGAGTCCTATCCGTCCCGAGTGTGGGGTTCTCAATGGGGGGGGGGGCTTACCTAAGGGAATCCTGTTCCAGGGGTTCCCAAAGGTGTGGACGGAGTCGGCAAAGACTATCCACCCTCTTCCTACGGTGGAGTCCGATCCGTCCCGAGTGCAGGGCGCTTACCTAGGGGTCCCTGTTCGGGCGCCAGATGCCGGGGTCCAGCCCCAGCAGGTCCAGGGGTCCCCAAAGGCATGGACGGAGTCGGCGAAGAAGGAATGACACGGAGACAGGGTTCAGTTGATCAGCAGCCTAGCCAGGATCTCTAGCCCGGATCTCCAGCGAGGTTCTGTAGCCATGTTCCCTCGCTAGGTTCTCCAGCCAGGTTCTGTCCAGGCTCTCCAGTCAGGTTCAGTGTCCAGGTTCCAGTCAGGTTCTCCTGCCAATCTCTGTAGTCAGGTTCAGTCCAGGATCCCTTGCCATGTTCTCCCGCTAGGCTCTGTCTCTAGGCTCCGAGGCCAGTCCCTCTCCAGGATCCTCGGGCATGCTCTCGCCAGCGAAGTTCTTCTGTCTCTAGAGAACGTTCTGTGTAGGTTCTGTGCCTAGGCTCTGTCTCTCTTGGTCCTGTCTTCCAAGCCCTGTGTTCTCAGTTCTGTGTTCTGAGTTCTGTCTGTTTCTGTCTTGTTACAACTGTATTTATACCAGTTGATTCAATCCTATCAATCTCTATTACAAAGGTTAGGGCGTTTCTTATCTCCATTCCAGGGAGAAAAGATTATGTAGTTTAAGCATGATTGTTCGTAGTTAAAGGGATTAATTACCTGCCTGGCACTTAGTTGAGGGGTTTTATTCCCTCCCTAACTTCAGGGGAAATCCCTACCTGGGGATTCAACCTTTCTCAGAGAGGTGACTTTGGTTAAAACACAGCGCCAAGAAGGTGAGCAAACATATTAAGAACCATATGCCATATATGCCAGGTCCCTTGAAACAGCAAGGATGGACCGGCTCCCGGCAACTCCCCACACCCATTATAGCTGATATTAAGAGTTGACCCACCCTGACCAGTTTGGTTCAGTGGATAGAGCGTCAGCCTGCAGACTGAAGGCTCCCGGGTTCTGTTCCGGTCAAGGGCATGAGCCTTGGATGCAGGCACATCCCCAGTAGGGAGTGTGCAGGAGGCAGCTGATCGATGTTTCTCCTCATCGATGTTTCTAACTCTCTATCCCTCTCCCTTCCTCTCTGTAAAAAATCAATAAAATATATATATTTTTTAAAAAGAGTTGACTGCAAACAATATGGCCCTAAGTACGTGTATGTGTATATGTGTTCTTTGTATGGTGTTTGGGTGTAGTTGTGTTTGTTTGTTTTTCCATTTTGTTTCTATTCACCCGAGGATATTTTTTCCATTGATTTTTAGAGAGAGTGAAAGGGAGAGGGTGAGACAGAAAGAAACATTGAAGTGAGAGACACACATGGATTGGTTGCCTACCACATGCCCCATCCATGGCCCGAGCCTGCAACCAAGGTACATGCTCTTGACTGGAATCGAACCTGGGACCCTTCGTTCCTCAGGCTGACGCTGTATCCACTGAGCCAAACCAGTGAGGGTTGGGTGTAGTTTTATTAAGAGTCATATGATACCTTTAACCTTACATGCTCTTTTGGGTTTCATGAAGAGCCATTTCTTAACTAAAAGTAAGTAAAAGTAGGTGCTTCTTTCTCCATTCTCTAAATGTTGGTGTTCTTCAGGGCTTGTCTTAACTTCTCACACAGTATTCTCTCTCTAAATGCTTCTCTTCGGCCCAGTCTGGCTGCATACATGTACTGTGTGTAATCCCTTGGATGTCACATACCTCAAATTTAGCATGTCTAATATTGAACTCATTACTCACTCCCCTGAATCTACTTCATTATCTCTCATCACTTTTACCCTATTGCCCAAATTAACCTAGATGTCTTCGTTGACTCCTTGTCCTCTCTTAGTCTTGTATCCTATCATGAGGTACTCTAAATTCAACTGCTCAAGTACTTCAGTCCATACACTTTTTCCATCCCTCTTCTATAGCTTTGGTCAGGCTAGCATTATATCTTGCCTGTACTGTTGCAACAAATTCTTAATAGGTCTCTCCACCTTTGGTTGATTGCCCTTTCAGAATAACTTTTCAGACATATAAATCTGACCTCCTGAACGCCTGCTTAAATAAACATTTTGATTATTTCCTCTACCTCTATTGCTTTTTGGATAAAGCCCAACTCTAATATAGCTTACTTTAGACCCTAAACAAGCTGACCCCCCTCTCCAGTCTCATTTCTTGCCAATTATTTGAGGCACTCCAGACAGACACACTGAAGTCTTCTTAGAACACTCCACTTCTACCTAACCTAACTAACTGCTGTTGCTCCCTTTTGCCTCTGTTAAACATTCCATCCTTCTTTGATTCCTAGACCAGGATGGTTCCCCTACTCTGTGTTCTCTGAATCTCCTCTGTTTACTCTGTCAGAACACTTACAGGATTGTATTATCGGTTTAATTGTCTCTGTTTAGACTCAAGTTCCATTGTATTCCCAGCGCCTAGCACAGGAGCTCTACATGCTTAATAATCTATGTGCTTAAATGAACTTCTAGCTGATTGATTGAACTTCTATAAAGTTGCAAAAGGGTATATATTAGAAAGTCTCTATCCTACCCCTGTCCTCCAGCCACCTGGTTCTTCTCCTAACAGATATCATTATTACCAGGTTCTTGCATATTTGTGCAGAGATGTTTGTTTTGCATTTTTAAGCAAATGTGTATTTGTGTATATGTATCTATGTAATAGAGATATGTGTAAACATATAACTTTCCCTACAGATGGCATATTGTACACAGGTGCTCTTTAATTTTTATTTCATTTAATAACTATCTTAGAGAACCTTTGAGTACATAAGTAATAGCCTCATTGTTTTTCATAACTGCATTTTATTAGTGATTAAATATATAATTTAGATTGTGCTCAATCTATAGCTACTATAAGTCAATACTGTATTGAAGAATCTTGAACTGTTGTCATTTCTTATGTACATGACTATATATGTAGGATAAAGTCCTAGAAATGAATTGCTGGGTCAGGGAATTGTATATTTTTAATTTTTATAGATCTTGCCAGTTTGCTTCCATAGAGAGTGTGTTACCTTCCTATCTGCAAAAATGTCTGTTTCCTCATATCCTGGTCCACACAGTATGCAACATATGTTTTTGAGATTTGCTAGCTTGGATTATGGAGTTCATACTGTGCCTGTAGAATGTTGTGTGTTTTTTCTGAAGTTAAATAGCCTATAAAAGATAACATGTTTAACTTATAAAATGATTATGAGGTCCAGACATACAATTAAAACTTTTTTAAATATGTTTTTATTAATTTCAGAGAGGAAGGGAGAGGGGGAGAGAGAAAAAAACATTAATGATGAGAGAGAATCATTGATTGGCTATCTTCTGCACAGCCCTGACTGGGGATCCAGCCTGCATCCAGGGCATGTGCCCTGACCAGGAATTGAACTGTGACCTCCTGGTTCGTAGGTCGACGCTCAACCACACTGAGCCACACTGGTTGGGCTAATGAAAACCTTTTAAGTTCTGGTTTTGATAACCAGTATAGAAAAACAAGATGGCTTGTGTTATATCTGGTTGAGAAGAGAAAGATTTCTTTTAATTTTAAAATTTTTGAAAAATAAACATTATAGGTTTTAACTTAATAAATTTGAACAAACTACTAATGGATTGGGATTTCTTAAACTCTGAACACAGTTAAATTATGCTGATGATTATTTCCCTATATTTCTATCATTTTGTCGTTGGTTAACTCACTTAAGAAGATTCCTTTGTTATTGAGGCCAGAATTGATTAACTTAATCTCTTAAAGTCAGTTATTTCTCTGTTCTTTAAACGTTCTATATTTCCTTAATTTCTAGAAAATTATTTAAAACACTGGCCTTTTATTGGAAGGGTGATTGGATAAGAGTAATATATGTGTATTGTTTGTGTGTTCATTCAACCAATATGTTTTGAGTACTTTAGTTTGAGTACTTTAGGCAATGCACTAGGTATTGAGGATACAGCAGTGGGGGGGGGGGGGGGGGGACAACACAGAAAAACAGACCAAAAATTTGTGTCTGTATGGAGTTTTCATTTTTATAGAGGAAGCGGAAGGTACACACTATGTCACCCAATAATTTGTTCTTTGATTAATGGAAATAAATCAAATCAGCATATTTGTAGTTGAAGAGAGAAAGCCAGAGGAATGAGAAGAGACTTAAAATAAAGAACAAGGGGAGATTATCAGTGTATCAAGATTTTGGAGGACATAGAACAGCTAATTTTTTTAAATTGATTTTTAGAGAGAGGGAGGGAGGGAGAAAAACATCGATTGGTTGCCTCCTGCTTGGGATCAAGCCTGCAACCCGAGATATGCCCTGACCTTGTACCCTTACCAAGGATTTAACCGGCAACCTTTTTGTGGGCAGGACAATGCCCAACCAACCAAGCCACACCAGCCAGGGTGGAACAGATAATTCCTAACATGACCTTTCAATGCTTTATATGAACAGGTTCTTGCCTTTACTGTCTCATCTTACACACTTACCCCCTTGCTCCCAGGCCTTGCTGACCTTTTGTTTTAGTTTTAACCCAAGTGTATGTTTGTTAATTTTTAGAGCAAGAGAGAGGAGGAGGGGAGAGACTCCCATATACAAGGAACAGAACTTTCAGCCTTTTGGTGCACTGGACGATGCTTCAACCGAGCCACTCAACTAGGGCTCACTGCCCACCCCCCCTTTTTTTTAGTGACTTTCCTACTTAAGAGCTTTCACACAGATTGTGCCCTTCACCTAAAACTTTCTTCTTGCCCACTCTCCCTGACTACATTTTTGCACTTAGTTCTCAGCTTCAGTATTATTTCTGCTCTTGTTCAGAGGAGTCTTTCCTGGCTCTTATATCAAAATTTGATCTCTCCTCTTACTCTCTTTTAGTACACTACATTTCCTTAATAAATGTTGTCACACTTTGTAAGTACAGATGCTCCTCAATTTAGGATGATGTTATAGCCCAGTAAACCCATTATAAGTTGAAAATATTGTAAGTCTAAAATGCATTTAGACTTAAAATACACTAGAGGCCCACCGCCTCGCCACGCACGCAGCCCCTCCCACCTTGAAGACAGTTGTGGACAGAGATAAGAATAGTTCCCTGCCCTAACCTTTCCTTCTCGGGAGCACTTAAATTGACCTTCATTGTAAGAGGAAAATTGAACAGAGCAACACTTGTTCCCATGAAGAAATCATATGCAACACTTACTTGTTCCCTTGAAGAAATCATATGACGTTCAGCAGGTGCCTATAAAAACCCGACCACAGTGTTTTTATAATAGAGATAACCTACCGAACATCATAGCTTAACCTAGCTTACCTTAAATGTGCTCAGAACACTTATTGGGATGCAACCCCATCAAAAGTCAAAAGGCATCTGTAATTGCCTTTCTCTACTCAGCAGAAGCAGAAGACACAGACAGTGTGTTATATACATGATGACATGCAAAAGCACAAAACACAATATTCAGAAAACACTGGCCATATGACTAACAGCTGTGGTCACTGCCACCGCCCAGCCTCATGAGAGAATATCATACTGCACATTGCTAGACCAGGAAAAGATCAAAATTCAAAGTACATTTATACTTAATGTGAATCGCTTTCACACCATCATAAAGTTAAAAATAAAAATCTAAATCAGACCAATGTAAGTTGGGGATCAACTGTATACACTTATGTCTTATTTTATTTTATACTAGAGGCTCAGTGCACAAAATTTGTGCACAGGGGGGCGGGGTACCTCAGCCTGGCCTGCACCCTCTCGCAATCCGGGACCACTGGCTCCTAACTGCTTGCCTGCCTGCCTGATAGCCCCTAACCCCTCTGCCTGCCTGCCTGATTGCCCCTAACCACTCTCCTGCCTGCCTGATCACCCTAACCACTCGCTTGCCTGCCTGATCACCCCTAACTGCCTCTGCCTCACCCCCCCTCCCCACCCACCCACCATGGCAGCCACCTCTGCCTCGCCCCCACTGCTGCAGCTTCGTCTGGAAGGACATCTGGAATGACATCCGGAAGGTCATTCAGCTGTTTGGTCTAATTAGCATATTATGCTTTTATTATAGATTTTTGAAGGCATAGACTAGATCTGTTTGGTTCTTTATATATAAATCTAGCTTTTAATATGGTGCCTGGCACATGGCAAGCATTCATTGAATAGTGAATGAATGAATGGTGAACTTACCACCAGCAATGAATATATTACCCAGATCCCACATCTTTAACAATTTAGGCTTTTAAAGACCTTTTCAGCCCGGCTGGTGTTGCTTAGTGGTTGAGCATTGGCCTATGAATTGGGAGGTCACAGTTCAATTCCCAGTAGGGGCACAGGCCCAGGTTGTGGGCTTGATCCCAGGTAGGGAGCATGCAGGAGGTGACCTATCAATTCTCTTTCATCATTGATGTTTCTGTCTCTCCCTCTTTCTTCCTCTTTGAAATCAATAAAAACATGTTTTAAAAAAAGAAGAATTGGTAAATCTAGAGACAGAACATAGATTAGTGATTGCTTAAAATGGGGGTGGGGTTGGCATGAATCAGAGAGTGATAGCTAAAGGATAATGGGGCATCTTTTTGAGGTGATATAAAAATGCCTGTGGTGATGGTTGCAAATATCTGTGAATATACTAAAAATCATTAAATTGTATCCTTTAAATGGATAAATTGTATGTTACATACATTATATCTCAATAAAGTTGTTTTTTTAAAAAAACCTTTTCATAGGCAGAAATGATGAATTGTTTTTTAAATTTGCACTATTACTAGTAAAGGTGAATTTTTTTTCTTTTTTTTTTGTCAAATACAGTACTTTTTGTCTATCTCCTCCTTTTAAAAACTGTTTCCTTGGACTTGATGTACCTTGTTTTTTGAGGTCTCATCCTATTTCTTGAACTATTCTTAATCTCCTAAATTCTTGTTCCTTGTCTACCTCTTAAATGTTAGTGTTTCCCAGAGTTCTGTCTTTGGTCCTTTTCTATTTCCCTGTGTTCTCCCTAGTTACTGTGACCTATGTTTTTTTAATTGAGGTATAATTCACATAAAATTCACCCTGTATAGGCAACAAAAGCAAAAGTAAACAAGTGGGGCTACATCAGACTAAAAAGCTTCTACACAGCAAAGAAAACCATCAGCAAAGTGAAAAGGCAGCCTACCAAATGGGAGAAAATATTTGCAAATAATACATCTGACGAGTGGTTAATATCCAAAATATATAAAGAACTCCTGGCTCACCATTATTGTCTCCTACTCTATTCCTATCATATTTCTTGGTAATTGCAACATTCATGTATAGATGACCCTTTCAGTCCCTTGGCCTTTTAGAACTTTGAACTTCTTTCCTTCCTTTCTTTCAGTGATCTTGCTGCAACTTGGCCTTAGCTCACTATATCCTGATATCTCCATGTGGTGTCTCCATAATCTGTTTTAAGCATCTCATTTTTCAGTCACCACTCTGTCTTTCCAGCATATTTCTTCTTTTTTTTTTTTTTTAAATATATTTTATTGATTTTTTACAGAGAGGAAGGGAGAGAGATAGAGAGTTAGAAACATCGATGAGAGAGAAACATCGATCAGCTGCCTCCTGCACATCTCCCACTGGGGATATGCCCGCAACCCTGGTACATGCCCTTGACCGGAATCGAACCTGGGACCTTTCGGTCTGCAGGCCGTTGCTCTATCCAATGAGCCAAACTGGTTTCGGCAGCATATTTCTTCTTGTACCCTGATTCCACTAATCTTTTGACTTCATCAGGATTTATAATCCTACTACTTTTTATTGGTACTTACTCCCCTCATAGCCTCACTTGCTTCCTTATGAACTTTGCTTGTATACTTTCTCTACTACCTTGCTCCTTTCTTGATTGGCAAAACTCCTTCCTCGTATCCTATCTAATAAAAGAGAAACATGGTAATTGGCGTACGACCGCTACCCTTCCCATTGGCTAATCAGGGCGATATGCAAATTAACTGCCAGCCAAGATGGCGGCTGGCAGCCAGGCAGCTTGAAACTAACGTGAGGCTTCCTTGCTTCAGTGACGGAGGACTCCAACGTTCCGCGCCTGCCTTGCCGGCCTCTGAGCTGCTAAGAAACATTGTAACAAATATAGAAGCTAAACAAAACCCCAGAAACCTGCTTTCAGCGAGCTGGGATCTCAGAGCTGGAGTTATACATTGTTTCGATTATAGAACCTAAACAAAGCAGATACCTTCTTTCAGCAGCAGAGGCCTCAGACCTGGAGCCAGAGCTAAAGCTGGCCCAGAATAAAAAAAAAAAAAGAAAAAAGAAAAAAATGAGTAGTTGGGAGCTTCAGTCCCAGCGTGAAAACAGCCCTCAACCCCTCACCCAGACTGGCCAGGCACCCCAGTGGGGACCCCCACCCTGAAGGGTGTGTGACCAGCTGCAAACAGCCATCATCCCCTCACCCAGGCTGGCCAGGCACCCCAGTGGGGACCCCCAGCCTGATCCAGGACACCCTTCAGGGCAAACGAGCCGGCCCCCACCCGTGCACCAGGCCTCTATCCTATATAGTAAAAGGGTAATATGCCTCCCAGCACCGGGATCAGCGGAGCTGTGAGGCCTCCCGGCACCGGGATCAATGTGACAGGGATCAGCACCCAAACCCCCTGATCGCCCTGCGGCTCTGTGTGTGATAGGGGGCGGAGCCACAACCTCCCTATCCGCCCTGCTCTGTTCGTGACAGGGGAAGGCACCCCAACCCCCTGATCGGCCCTGCTCTGTGCCTGATAGGGGCGAGCTCCCCAACCCCCTGATCACCCTGCAGCTCTGTGTGTGACGGGGCGGGGCCACAACCTCCCTATCCGCCCTGCTCTGTTCGTGACAGGGGAAGGCGCCCCAACCCCCTGATCGGCCCTGCTCTGTGCCTGATAGGGGGGAGCTCCCCAACCCCCTGATGGGCCCTGCTCTGTGAGTGACAGGGGAGAGCTCCCCAACCCCCTGATTGGCCCTGCTCTGTGCGTGACGGGTTGGCGCCGCAACCTCCCCATCAACCCTGCCTTGAGTGTGACGGGTCGGTGCCCCAACCCCCCAATCGGCCCTACCCCGAGCATGACTAAAGGTGGCATCGCAACCTCCCAATCCGCCCTGCTCTGTGCACGACAGGGAGTGGCGTCCCAACTCCCCAATCGGCCCTGCTCTGAGCCTGACCAGGGGCTGCACCTAGAGATTGGGCCTGCCCTCTGCTACCCAGGAGCAGGCCTAAGCCAGCAGGGCGTTATCCCCCGAGGGGTCCCAGACTGCGAGAGGGCACAGGCCAGGCTGAGGCACTCCCCTTCCCCCCCGAGTGCACAAATTTTTGTGCACCAGGCCTCTAGTCCTATATAATAAAGAGCTAATATGCAATGGTCGTCACGCCCTCATGCCAGGGCTGGAGGAACTGAAGCCGCACCCTCCCCCTGGCGGGGCTTGATGGGGGACCTGAAGCTGTGCCCCCCACCTGGTGCCAGGCCGAGGTACCTGAGGCTGCGTCTCCTGCTTGGTTGGGCTTGACGGGGATGGGGCCAGCTGGGTCTGGGTCTCGCCCAATGGGGGTGGGGGCTGGCCTGGTCTGGGTCTCCTGAGATTTCGAAGCAGGTGCAGGTGGGCGAGGACTTGACTCTGGGTCCCGCAGCACGCCCCAGACTCTGACAGGAGCGAGATTTTCATATACATTTACTAATTTTCTTTCATCTCTGACACTTCTATTATAGGGAAAGGGCAAATAGCAATATTAAAGTATTTCCTCTAGCCCTATCTGGTTTGGTTCAGTGGATAGAGCGTCGGCCTGCGGACTGGAAGGTCCCAGCTTCGATTCCCGTCAAGGGCATGTACCTTGGTTGCGGGCACATCCCCAGTAGGAGGTGTGCAAGAGGCAGCTGATCGAAGTTTCTCTCTCATCGATGTTTCTAACTCTCTATCCTTCTCCCTTCATCTCTGTAAAAAATCAATAAAATATATTAAAAAAAATAATTTCCTCTAATCCCCTTTTAATGTGCACGAATTTCGTGCACTGGGCCACTAGCATATTGTATAAAATCACTCCTTAATGTATTATAAACCTTCTCACCCTTTCTTGATTGTTTAAAATTGATTGGAGTAGGGTGGGTTTATAATTATGCTGGCTAATCATAATTTAAATTCGTGGCTACTTTCCTTGAGTGGGCAGTCATATCTTTGGCCCATTCACTTTTTCCTAGCTGACTGTTGTCACAAAATTCTTTGTTTATTTGCTCACTCAGCAAATGACCTTGCTTGTCATTTTAGCACTGAGAAATAGAAGCAATCAGAAGAGAACTTCTACAAGTCTACCACATCTACCCAAGTACCAGTATCTGCATCTGTAATTCGGCCTTTCTTACTCTGGCATGGATAAACTCTTTCTGTTCCTTTTTTAGATCAATTGTCTCCACTTGTACACTAGATTTTGTCTTCTTTCACCTGCCCAAAGTTACCACTTCATTTGTTCTGTCTTTGTGCTCCTTCGTCAGTATGTTCTTTATTGAATCACTTTCATCAATATACTGGAACGCTATTATTTCTTTCAACTAAACAAAATGAAACAAAAATCCTTGATTCCACTTTCTCTTTTAGGCATTGCTCTTAAATTTTACTTGATCTGTAAATAACATTTGACAGAGTTAAGTCACGCTCTCTTCCTTGAAATAACTTCTTTGCTTGGCTTCTAGGACTCTGCCTCTCCTAATTTTTCTCTTTCTCTGGCAACTTCTTTATCTGTGCTGGTAACTCATTATCTCCCTGACCTCTGTACATTGTAAACCAGGACTTCCACCTTCATTCTCTTGATCGCATTCACTTTCATTGCCTTACTACTATCTATATCTAGTTCTCAGACTCTTAAGATTTTATCTATGCCTGTAGCAGTTTTATTTTTAATGTTTACGTGTACTAGTAAGTATCATTATTATCTGGCTTAGTCATTTCTCCTTTCTTTTCTGGTGACAAGATACTTTTTTAGAATATGTGTATTTGAAAATCACTTATGATGTGTTTATAACATCCTTTAAGGTTTCCAGGGAAGCATTCTGTCTCATTATCCTGGAAGACATGAAAGGTAGGCTACTAGCCTCTTTATCAATGAGATGTGTTGTTTTGTGTTTTTCTTTTTAAGATTCTATATTATAAGTCTGCTTGGTATCAGTACTACATCAGCAACTTTTACTAAACACTTACTGCATCCAGTCACCTAAATTCAGGCCTAAAATTCCCTAGGGTAGTGGTCGGTAAACTGTGGCTCGCGAGCCACATGCGGCTCTTTGGTCCCTTGAGTGTGGCTCTTCCACAAAATACCGACTTCTGCGCATGGGCCACGAAGTTTCAATTACACTGTACATGCGCACCCGCATGTGGTATTTTGTGGAAGAGCCACACTCAAGGAGCCAAAGAGCCGCATGTGGCTCGCGAGCCGCAGTTTGCCGACCACTGTCCTAGGATATTAGAAGGGTAGCTGAAAACCAACTAGAATGGCCAAACATTTTTATAATGTTTTTCTTTTCAGCTTTCTGAGTTATGTTTAAATTTTGTAAATACATATACAAGACTACATTGTGTGGGATACTGCTGTTGAAAAACATTCTAAAAGATCCTTATCTCTTTTTTAGGATGTATTTAGCATACGAGAAGATAACTACAAACAGCTATGAAAGGATCACACAGTGCAGCTGTATTGCTTTGGAATTCCCTTTTGAGTAAATAAGAATTTAAGCCAGGGAGCAGTTAGATAGCATCGCATTAATATATCTAGCAGAACATCTGTAAAAGGCGGTTTTCAGAACTTATTTCTCGACCAGTGAATAAAGATACATTTCAGATCTCCTGTTACCTAGGGCAGTGGTCAGCAAACTCATTAGTCAACAGAGCCAAATATAAACAGTACAACGATTGAAATTTCTTTTGAGAGCCAAATTTTTTAAACTTGAACTATATAGGTAGGTACATTCAACTTTAAATTCACGGTTTTCGTCTTCCATTTTCCTTTGCTTCTTCTTTGTAGCCATCTCAAACAGGGAACCTAATATAATGTTTCAATTTATAATAATAAAGCCACCAACACAAAAGAATTACAATTCTTAAATTGATGGGAAAAATACCTACTGGATTTGCAGCTGGTTGGAAAAATACAGGTAACTTTATGCTTTGAGTAGGTACTTTTGTCACCCGCACTAACCACTGCACAATGAGACTGCTGACTGACTGGCTCACTCAAGCGACTCCCCCGCGCTGCGTATCCCGCGGCCCGCCTGCGCTGCCTCCCATCGGCGGACCGACCAACACCCCCACTTTTTCTAAAGCCACTTCAAAATAGACTCGCCCAGGCCGAAAATCAACTTCTGCACACTGTACATGCGTGCCCGCACATGGTATTTTGTGAAAGAGCCACACAAGGGGCCAAAGAGCCGCAGTTTGCCGACCACTGACCTAGGGGAATGTAGATA
The DNA here is from genome assembly GCF_963259705.1 of Myotis daubentonii. Lineage (NCBI taxonomy): Eukaryota > Metazoa > Chordata > Mammalia > Chiroptera > Vespertilionidae > Myotis > Myotis daubentonii. The sequence continues at coordinate 84,203,828 of NC_081843.1, read as the reverse complement.
TGAAGAATGGCCTTTTAATTTAAATGTGTTGCGATTTAGTTGATAAACTTAGTTTTTTTTTTAAAAATATGAAATTCTTAATGCTTTTTTTTTCCCTTTTCAGTATTTCAACTGGAATCCTAATCATATAACTCACCATGATTTTAGAAATTCAGTTTTTATGTTCTTTTTCACTAGTGGTGTTGAACAGTTTTTAATCCTCTCTTTCCCCACCCCCAAATACACAGAATAATATCAAGAAACAAGTGATGTAAAACTTTATAATGGGATCATAGCCCTTTATGACATTTTTCCTTACTACTTTTGTGTACATTTAGAATGGAAATTTTGTAAATAGCTGCACAATGAGTCCTTCTAAATGATAATTCTACTAAATTGTTAGTGTGCAGTGTTGCCGGGGTCCAACCCCAGCAGGTCCAGGGGTCCCCAAAGGTGTGGACGGAGTCGGCGAAGAAGGAATGACACGGAGGCAGCATTCAGTTGATCAGCAGCCTAGCCAGGATCTCTAGCCCGGATCTCCAGCCAAGTTCTGGTCTGGATCTCCAGAGAGGTTCTGCTTAGGATCTCCAGAGAGGTTCTGTCCAGGTTCTCCAGTCAGGTTCAGTCACCAGGTTCTAGTCAGGCTCTCCTGCCAATCTCCGCAGTCAGGTTCAGTCCAGGATCCTCCAGCATGCTCTCTCCAGCGAAGTTCTTCTGTCTCTAGAGAACGTTCTGTGTAGGTTCTGTGCCTAGGCTCTGTCTCTCTTGGTCCTGTCTTCCAAGCCCTGTGACTTGCTGTCTTGTTACATCTGTATTTATACCAGTTGATTCAATCCTATCAATCTCTATTACAAAGGTTAGGGCGTTTCTTATCTCCATTCCAGGGAGTAAAGATTATGTAGCTTAAGCATGATTGTTCGTAGCTAAAGTGATTAATTACCCGCCTGGCACTTAGTTGAGGGGTTTTATTCCCTCCCTAACTTCAGGGGAAAATACCTACCTGGGGAAACAACCTTTCTCAGAGAGGAGACCTTGGTTAAAACACGTAGTGCCAAGAAGGTGAGCAAACATTTTAAGAACAGTATGCCATATATGCCAGGTCCTTTGAAACAGCAAGGATGGACCGGCTCCCGGCACAGTGTTATTCAGTTATCACTGAAACCCTAAAAAGATCCAGTTTCCCTGTCACCCCAAAGAAACTGAGCAGTATTAATTTTTCAGATCCACTTCAAAACAATGAACAGAGGAGGTAAGATTTTGAAAACTAGTTTACAATATGAATGAAATTTGTCTCTTCTTAAAATATATATACTTCTATTGATTTCAGAGAGGAAGGGAGAGGGAGAGAAAGAGAAACATCAATGATAAAAATGAATCATTGATTGGCTGCCTCCTGCACGCCCCTTTACTGGGGATTGAGCCTGCAACCCGTGCATGTGCCCTTGACTGGAATCGTACCTAGGACCCTTCAGTCCACAGACTGCCGCTCTGTCCACTGAGACAAACTAGCTAGGGCAAGTTTGTCTCATTTTTAAGTTCTATTTTCTTTATGAAAATTCGTAGCTGTCTCATACTCATTTTTTTCTTTTTGTGTCACAATTCCAGCTCTGTGCTTACAATCTAAGAAAGGAAATGTTACAACCTAAAATTTACTTATAAACAGTAACATCTTAAATGTGATAAACTAAAACAAAAAAGTCTCTATGTTTGGCAAAGTAACATTCCCCAGGGATTTACTAAACAGCAACAGCACTGTTACCAGTGTCAGCTGAGGCATTACTTAATGTCCTCCTCTAACAGCTTCTTGTTCCACCAAAGTTACTGAAGAAGGTGTGACACCTTCATAGTCTTCATTAAGGATTCTTTTCATCGCTGCTTAGATTACCTAACAAAACCTGGATATCAGAGTTTGGGAGTTTGACTTCTGTTGGATCTCCTGTAATAATTCTTGGATCTCCTGTAATAATCTCCAACAAATCACCAAATTCTTTTCTGTCCTCATTTACTGGTTAGTGGCATCTAGGAACAGATTGACATTTACCATTTGAGAAAATATAAATATTAAATTATAAACCACTTTGAGGTAGTTGGCAAGAAAGAAAAGTTGTATGAATATTACTGTGTATTTAGCAGTGTTTTTTATAATAGTGTTTTTTGATTGTCATATTTAGTCTTTCTATTTTAAAGCAGCATTTTGACAATATCCATTTTCCTAACTTTTTTCCATTGGATATTTTTGTGTTCCCAAAGGGACGTCCTTTTAGAATTCTTTTTTAATAAGTTAAGAAAAGAATTGTATCTGGTTTAAAACAGGTTTAAAACAAACCTCCTTAGACAACAAAGCTAATTAACATGTTTTGCCATGACTACTTGGAAAGATGCACTCAAATTTTTGAATTTGTATTCTGCACTGGTACTTGTTTCTTACAACTAAATATACAATTGAGCCCTAACCGGTTTGGCTCAGTGGATAGAGCGTCAGCCTGCGGACTGAAAGGTCCCAGGTTCGATTCCGGCCAAGGGCATGTACCTTGGTTGTGGGCACATCCCCAGTAGGAAGTGTGCAAGAGGCAGCTAATCGATGTTTCTCTCTCATTGATGTTTCTGACTCTCTATCCCTATCCCTTCCTCTCTGTGAAAAATTAATAAAATATATTTTAAAAAATAAATATACAATTGACTTATTTTACTAGAATTAGTATTTCATTGAAATTTTAAAGAAAAACAAAGAAACCTGTTTATTTTAATCAATCACATGATATGAAGTCTCAAAAGTTTTGAAGTTATGTTTCTGATAATTTATCAAACTATCTAGTTTGGTGAGTACTTACTTTTGGGGAGGGGTTACTTTGTAAGTTATATAAATATCTAACCACTATGCTGTACACCTGCAACTAATGTAATATTGAATGTCAACTGTAATTGAAAGAAATTCAAATAAAAAAATAATTTATCAAAATTCCCTTCTAGTAGGAACTTACTTGGAAGAAAGTGCTTCTTTTAGATATTTGTTTGCCAGCTACTTGGAATAGCATATATATTTTACTCACCCTCTGGAAATAAACATTATTCTGCCAAGCATTTGTTCTGAATGTTAGTTTATAATTCAGAGTAATATTTATATCTTTAGTCTTCTGATGAGAATAGATATTGATGTTTCTTTTCCTTAATCCTTGCTTGTGAAGGCATAAAAGGAGAAAACTAGATTTTAGTACTATTTTTTTAAAAGTCAATAAAAAAGAGCATTCAAATTATGCAACAATATTCTGATTGAAAATTGAGGTGACTAGAGCTTTTAGATATATTTGAGAATGATATATTTTAATTTGTTAGCATAGAAACTGGATTTTTGTATTAGTTTTCATTACATGGCTATATACACATAAATGATCAGTGACTTACTCGTTGCTTCAGTGACTTACAAATTTTAAATAGATATTTAGGTAATAACATTTATAAAGCATTAATTTTTGTCATCTTTTAAAATTTATTAAACTTTAAACAAAAACAGATTTTATCAACCTTAAGGAGTTTGGAAATCACCATTATAAGCAATCTTAGAATTCAAGTTCTGTTTTTACTAATTGTTATAGTTGTTTTATTCATACATGATTTGGTTTTGAAAATTTTATTAAGGTGTTAACTATTTTAGAAGTTTCAAAAGAAAATTTAAAATACCTCAAGAAGAACTGAAAATTTTTACTTTAAGGGAAGACCTGACCCATGTATGCTTGTCTATATTTCAACTATATGGTAATTAGAAATAGAAAAAAACATGGAGTTTGTAATTCTAGGTATGTAAGAAACAGCAGCAACCTTTTTTAGGGTCTGAAAATAATTGATTGTTGCTTTTTCATATTTTTCCTAATATTCTACCACTGTATCCTTTTAATAAAATATATATACTTATTAGCATTTTAATACTCAAAATGTTATGTTATTAGTGTTAATGGCTGTTTTATTTTGGCTCTTCTGCATTTGCAACCAAGTTATACTTTATATGCTAGACAAGGTTTATGCCAGCCTAATTGGTTGCTGGCATTTCTTAGCCTCACAGCTGCTGTGAATTCAGCTGTGAACTAGGAAACATATAATAGGATCCTGTTTTCAAAGACCAAAAGACAATTGTCAGCATGTAAAACTTGTTTTTGACAGCTCAGTAAATATATGAGATTTTATGGCAAGTTAAATAGCACCAATAGCAATCTTAAGTAACCATTTTAATTTTAAAGGTTAGAAAGCCCATAAATATAGAATTCATATATTTGTTATTTTGGGTCACTGTGGCAGAGGTGGCTTGAAATCACATTTAAGTTATCTTGACATCTAAATTTGGGGTGAAATTTACATTTCTCTTACTTGAACCGAATGAAATTGCCATTTTTAGGTTAAAATGGTCAATCTTTTCTTAGAATTACTATGGTTCTCATATTGTTTGATTATATTTAAAAGTCTATTTTCAATAGCAGAAACCTATGATTATCCTATTTTTATTTTTAAATGTGTTTTTTAAATATATTGTATTGGTTTCAGAGAGGAAAGGAGAAGAGGAAGAGAGATAGAAACATAAATGATGAGAATCATTGATTGGCTTCCTCCTGCACACCCCCTACTGGGGATCAAGCCCACCATGTCCCCTGACCAGGAATCAAATTATGACCTCCTAGTTCATGGGTTGACACTCACCCACTAAGCCACAACAGCTGGACAATAGTGTTGATTTTATTTAATAGTGAGAATTTATAGTTTTCAAATCTGACTCTCATTTTCTATTAATACAACGGGCCCAGTGCACAAAGTTCGTGCATGGGTAGGGTCCTTAGCGGCTGCCGGCTGGGGCCTCCCTTAGTTCTGCGCCACCCCCTGGTGGTCAGCATGTGTCATAGCTAGTGATCGAACAAACTCCCAGTTGGTCAAACTCCTGAGGACTTTACGTATTAGGCTTTTTTATAGATAGATGACATATGATTTAAAGATGCATTGGACTTCTGGCTAAAATAGTACAGTGAAGTTTATATATTGGCATCTTTCTGCCTCAGATACATAAAAGAAAGCAAAAAGGCATAGCTGAGCTCAAGAACAAAATATCACCAGGGAACAGAAATCAATCGGAAATACTAAGGGCTGGGCAGAGCTGAGCAGGCAAAGTCTGCAAAAGTTTGACTCTAGGATGATAGGGGTACCAGAAAAAATAAAAAAGAATCAGAAAATCAGGTTCATTGAAGACAAAGATGCCAATAAAAAAATTGCTGCTTGTTTTCTCCCTGGAGCTAGATTTATACAAATTTTCCTCCAAGGGAGGCAGTCCAGTGCAATTAAAGTAGAAATACAGGGGTGATAATCACTGAGTACTGGAGAAGTCATAACAATTATTTGTGGCTTTATTTAACCTGAAATGGCTTCTCAATTTTAGAAATCATTAACAGGATACCTAGAGATAAAGGAAATTAGAAAATAGTTTGAATTGAATAATAATAATACTACATACACAATGTGTAAGATGCTGCTAAAGCATTTCTTGAAGAGAAATGAGTAGTTTAAATGCTTATGAAGAAAAAAGGATAAAGATGAGGGATCCATCTTAAGAATTTAAAAATATATCAAAATCTCTAAGTTGAAAGAAATACTAGTAAGAGCAGTAATTCAGTATTTAATAACACAATAAAAGGTCTCAATGAAACCAAGTGTTTATCTTGGAAAGGATAAAATTGACAGATCTTAAGTGAGATTTATTAAGAAAAAAAGTTGAAAAATTAGGAATGAAAAAGTGATTGTCATTACAGATGCCCCAGGCATTCAGTATAATTATGGACAACTTTATGACCCAAATGTAAATCTTAAAAAAAAAAAGTGAAATTATTAAAACAGTTAAGAATAGAAAACTACAATAATCCCATAGTTATTAGGGAAATTAAATCTTTTCACAAATAAAACCCAAAGCCAAGATGGTTTTAACCAATTCCTACCAAACCAAGGTTCAATTAGTTCCAATTTTGCACTAACGATTCCAGAATAAGATTGGTATGAGAAAGGAAAACTGCTTGCCAAGATTACTCTTGATTAATGATGTAAAAGTCCAAAACAAAATAATTCAATGCAATTCCAATAAAAATCCTAACAGAGTGAGTGTGAGTGTGTGTGTGTGTGTGTGTGTGTGTGTGTGTGTGTGTGTGTGTGTGTGTGTGTGTTTTAGATTATTTGATTTTTGGAACTTGACAAGATGGTTATAAAATTTATACAGACATGCAAAAAATTAAGAATATCAAACTTTCAATGAATAAATTGGCAGGAAGGCTTATTTTACCAGATAGCAAGACTTATTACAAAGCCATAATAATTAAGGCAATATAATATTGGTTCAGGAATAGAGAAGTAGACTTATGCTTGCATGTTTGAAATTTGACAGGTAATGTTGCAAATAGATGAAGGAAGGGCTTTTCAGGATGTGGCTCTGGAACATCTTGTTTTCCATGGAAGGGGGAAATGGAAATTGTGTTACCATTCTCAAAGATAAAAATGACAGTGGATTACAGTCTTGAATATAAAAAGTTTTGTAAAACTTTAGAAGAAACTAGCTTAATGACCTGAGTCTTGGAAGAATTTTGTGACATAAAAAGCCAGAATTGAGAAATACATATTTGACTTCAGTAAAATTAAGAACTTCAGGTCATCAAAAGATGACATAAAGGAAGTGAAAAGATAAGCCACAACTTTGGAGAAAATATTTGCATTTCTAATTAGGTATTAAGTTAATACCAAGACTACATAGAGAAGTTATGTAGAAAAGACAAAAACACACACAAGGCTTGAATGACCAACAAAAAGAAAATAGGCAAAACTTCATTAAGTTAGAGAGATTAGAACCACAATATGAGTTATTAACTGACAAATATTAATATTGTGGATGCAAAGTAATTGCTAGTGGAACTATAAATCATGCCGAAACCGGTTTGGCTCAGTGGATAGAGCGTCGGCCTGCGGACTGAAGGGTCCCGGGTTCGATTCCGGTCAAGGGCATGTACCTGGGTTGCGGGCACTTCCCCAGTGGGGGATGTGCAGGAGGCAGCTGATAGATGTTTCTCTCTTGTCGATGTTTCTGACTCTGTCTCTCTCCCTTCCTCTCTGTAAAAAATCAATAAAATATATTTTTTTAAAAAAATAAAAAATAAAAAAAAGTAAATCATTATAGGCACAACTAGTATAGGAAACATTGTGGCACTAATTAGAAGTTATATGTTTGTACTCTACATTTCTTCTCTTATATATTCCAGAGAAATTTTGCATATTTGTATCAGTTCACATGTATAAAAATACCTACAGCACCTTTGTTCCAAAATAGCAGAAACACGACAAATGTCCATCAGCAGAAGAATTTTGGCATATTCATATGTACTGAAAATGAGTGAACTATGGTTATATACAACATAAATGCATCTTTGAAAAGTAGTGTTGTCAACTTACACCATAGACAAAAATAAACTCAAAATGGTTAAAGGACTTAAATGTAAGATGGGAAACCATAAAAATCTTAGAAGACTCCATAGGCAGCAAAATATCAGACATACGTCATGGCAGTATCTTTACTGATACAGCTCCTAGCCGTGGTCGGCAAACTGCGGCTCGTGAGCCACATGCGGCTCTTTGGCCCCTTGAGTGTGGCTCTTCCACAGAATACCACGTGTGGGCGCGCACGTACAGTGCAATTGAAACTTCGTGGCCCAGAGACACTTTTCGAAAGAGGACATACAGAAGGCTGAGAGATATGAAAACATGCTCAAAGTCACTAATCATCCAAGAGATGCAAATCAAAACGACAGTGAGGTACCATGTCACATCTATCAGAATGGCTTTCGTCAACAAACGACAGCTGATGGGAATGCAGACTGGTGCAACCACTGTGGAAAACAGTATGGAGTGTCCTCAAAAAGTTAAAATTGGAACTCCCATTTGACTCAGTGATCCCATTTCTAGGACTATATCCCAAGAAAGCAAAAACACCAATCAGAAAGGATATATGCACCCCTATGTTCATAGCAGCACAGTTTACAATAGCTAAGATTTGGAAACAGCTTAAGTGCCCATCAGCAGATGAGTGGATTAGAAAACTGTGGTACATCTACACAATGGAACACTATGCTGCGGTAAAAAAGAAGGAACTTTTACCATTTGCAACAGCATGGATGGAACTGGAGAGTATTAAGCTAAGCGAAATAAGCCAGTTGGAGAAAGATAAATATCACATGATCTCACTCATAGTGGGATATAATGAACAACATAAACTGATGAACAAAAATAAATCCAGAGACAAGGTAACACTGAACAGACCAACCTCAGAGAGAAGGCGGGGGCGGGGGGGGCAGTTATAGATCAATCAAAGGACTTGTATGCCTGCATATTAGCAGAACCAATGGACACAGACACTGGGGCAGTAAGGGCTTGTCCTGGGGGGGGGTAGGGGGGAAGTGGAAGGGGGGTTCAATCGGGGGAAAAGACATATGTAATACTTTAAACAATAAAAAAAAGAAAAATAGTGTTGTGCAAGTCTTAAAGTACTGTCAGCTAAAAGTAGGCAAACTCTTTACATTTTTGTGTGTTACGTTTATAAGTGGTAAAACTGCAAAGAAAAGCCACTGAATAATTATCTATACTATTAAAAGGGTAATATGCTAATTAGACCAGGTTGACCGGACATCTTCCGGTTGTCCGGTCCTCCTTCCTGACAAAGCCATGGTGGTGGGGGCCAAGGCAGAGGCGGTTAGGGGCAATCAGGCCAGCAGGGAGAGGGGTTAGGGGCGATCAAGCAGGCAGGGGAGGGTGGTTAGGGGTGATCAGGCTGCAGACAGTGGTTAGGGCCACTAGTCTCAACAGGTAGTGACCCTTCTGGTGGAAGGGGAAGGAGATTCATTTAAGGAGGGGACATAATGGGGTGCAGAGGTATTGTTTTTTAACTTGGTGGTAGTGGATACACAGGTGTCCTATTTTTTTTTTTTTTTTTACTGTAGAAGTATTTATGATATAATTCACAATAAGGTATATAGGGAATCAGAGTCGAAGGGCATTGTTAGTGAGGATGAAGTACAGGAATTTTCTCAAGCCAGAAAAATGGGGTGGTATTTGGAGGGCCATATGGAAAGATAGTCTCAGATTCTAGGGAAAGATATGTCCAATCCTGATTTGTCTCTGAGATGTAGTTCTATATCTGTAGTTGTCTTACTAATACCTGTGCATGATTCCTATTAACAACTGAGACTTAGGATAAAGTATCTTAATGTTCTCCTATTAGTATCATTTTCCCAGTCGTCCAAGCTCAAACCTTTTCTATTATATCTGTGTTAACACTAATCTTTTCCTTTGAAAAATCTCATGTAGATCTGTTCCTCTTTATTTTATTATTTAACACCTTTGTTAATGGGTGCTTACTCTTTGACTTTTGAAAAAAAATCAAATTGTAAATTTTTATTACAATTAAAAATGAGGTATTTGAGTATATTTTAATTGAACCATATATACAACAGTTGGTTTTAAAAACTTTAAAGGCATATTGGGGAAAGTCAGGCTTAAAAATTTTTTTTTAGAGACATCTTTTGGTAAAAATAATAAAAATTCCATGCTGCATAGTACTGCAGATATTTCTGCTAATCTGATCCAGTGGGAAAAAGCAATTAATCACCTAAGATTTCATTCAGCTCCAGACCTTTTATTCATTTCTTATTGACAGAATTTTATATTTATTTCTTCTAGAATGAATAAACTGGACCATGATGGCGATAAGTCAACAGTTTCTCTGTCCTCCCTTGCCAAACTTCTAGAGTTTAGTCTTAACTGGTGGACCTTGCCAAACTTCTAGAGTTTAGTCTTAACTGGTGGACCAGCTGCTTTTAACTCTGCTGCTTGTAGCTTAAGGTTTTCTGAGTGTCTTCATTGGTAATTGAAGTTGTGGAAGTACCAGTGTTGAGAATATTGCTGATGCTGTGTGTTCTCTCTTTGATTTTCTTTTTCCTCTTCATTGCTAATTTCTCTAGGCTGTTTTTGGAATTTAAGGTCCCTGTGAAATTGTGACCTATAGTCCTAATACAGATTTTGTCCCTCTGGTTTGCCTTTTCTCACACACCTAGTTATCAGTGCACTATGTCACCCCTCCCTCCTTAGGTAATTGAGATATTGTGGTAGATGCTTAACTGTAGGAATGGTGGTGTTCATCTTGCCTTTTGGTATATGCATACACTCCCCATTTTTGTTATTTTGGTATTCTATTGGTAATTGCATGAAAACCCCTACCTGTATTCCTTTCTTCAACAACCTCAACCACAGTCTCTTTATGTCCTCCTGGAAGTTAATCTCTTTGGTAGTCTGGTGTAGTCTTCTTTGGAGTCATTTCCTAATGATGGAATTATATCAATATCATATTAAACCATTTCACCTTTCCCCAAACCTTTGTTGTAATCTTGTCCCCACTAGTGGGTATTACTGTTGTGAGGTTGCCAGGGGTGGGGGTAGGGGTGTCGGGGGAGAGTGGCTGCTGGGCCTCAGCCTCACTACTCATGCTGTGAGGTGGTAGTAAAGGTGGGGCTTGATGCAAGCAGTGGTAGCTCCTCTTATATAGTGACTAGAGGCCCGGTGCACAAAAATTTGTGCACTCGGGGGGGAGGGGGGCTCCCTCAGCCCGGCCTGTGCACTCTCGAAGTCTGGGACCCCTCGGGAGATAACAACCTGCTGGCTTAGGCCTGCTCCCGGGTGGCAGAGGGCAGGCCCAATCCCTAGGTGCAGCCCCTGGTCGGGCTCAGAGCAGGGCTGATTGGGGAGTTGGGGCTCCGTACCCTGTCACGCACAGAGCAGGGTCAGTCAGGGGTTTGGGGAGCTCCCCCCTGTCATGCACAGAGCAGGGCCGATCAGGGGGTTGAGGAGCTGCCCCCTGTCACTCACAGAGTAGGGCCGATAGGGGAGTTGGGGCACCGCCCCCTGTCACACTCAGGGCAGGGCGGATCAGGGGGTTGGGGCGCCGCCCTCTATCACCCACAGAGCAGGGCCAATCAGGGGGTTGGGGCGCTGCCACTGTCACACTCAGGGCAGGGCTGATGGGGAGGTTATGGCTCTACCCCATCACACTCAGGGCAGGGCCCGTGGGAGGGTGGGGGGTTGGGGCGCCGCCCTCTATCACCCACAGAGCAGGGCCGATCAGATGGTGGTGGTTGGGGCACCGCCACTCTCACACTCAGGGCAGGGCCGATGGGGAGGTTATGGCTCTACCCCATCACACACAGAGCAGGGCCCGTGGGGGGCGGGGGGGGTTGGGGCGCCACACCCTGTCACACACAGAGCAGGGCCGATCAGGGGGTTGAGGCGCCGCACCCTGTCATACACAGAGCCGCAGGGCGATCAGGGGGTTGGGGAGCTCCCCCCTATCAGGCACAGAGCAGGGCTGATCAGGGGGTTGGGGCGCCTTCCCCTGTCACGAACAGAGCAGGGCGGATAGGGAGGTTGTGGCCCCGCCCCCTGTCACGCTGATCCCGGTGCCGTGAGGCCTCGCGGCTCCACTGATCCCGGTGCTGGGAGGCATATTACCCTTTTACTATATAGGATAGAGGCCTGGTGCATGGGTGGGGCTGGCTGGTTTGCCCTGAAGGGTGTCTTGGATCAGCGTGGGGGTCCCCACTGGGGTGCCGGGCCAGCCTGGGTGAGGGGATGATGGCTGTTTGCAGCTGGTCACACACCCTTCAGGGTGGGGGTCCCCACTGGGGTGCCTGGCCAGTCTGGGTGAGGGGCTGAGGGCTGTTTTTAGGCCGACTGAAGCTCCCAACTGCTCCTTTTTTTCTTCTTATTCTGGGCCAGCTTTAGCTCTGGCTCCAGCTCTGAGGCCTCTGCTGCTGAAAGAAGGTATCTGCTTTGTTTCGGTTCTATAATCGAAACAATGTATAACTCCAGCTCTGAGATTCCAGCTCGCTGAAAGCAGATGTCTGGGGGTTTGTTTAGCTTCTATATTTGTTACACTGTTTCTTCAACTGCAAGCTCAGAGGCCGGCAAGGCAGGCGGGAACGTTGGAGTCCTCCGTCACTGAAGCAAGCAAGCCTCATGTTAGTTTCAAGCTGCCTGGCTGCCAGCCGCCATCTTCGCTGGCAGTTAATTTTCATATCTCGCTGATTAGCCAATGGGAAGAGTAGCGGTCGTACGCCAATTACCATGTTTCTCTTTTATTATATAGGATGGTGGCCAGGAGGGCAGCTCATGTCTCTGCTGTCCATTCTCTACTTTCCAATTAAACTCAGTCTTTCTCTTTTTCATATCCAATGACAACACTGTAGATGCACTGCTTGGATCTCCCTTTAAGAAAGAACTTCTTTAGCCCTAGCCAGTTTGGCTTAGTGGATAGAGTGTTGGCCTGCAGACTGAAGGGTCCCAGGTTCAATTCCAGTCAAGGGCACATGCCAGGGTTGCGGCCTCGACTCCCAGTAGGGGGCGTGCAGGAGGCAGCCGATCAATGATTTTCTCTCATCATTGATGTTTCTGTCTCTCCCTCTCCCTTCCTCTCTGAAATCAATAAACAATATTAAGGGAGGAAGGGAGGGAGGGAGGGAGAGAGCGAGAGAGAGGGGAGAACTTCTTTAGCTCCAGGAAGTGCATTTAGCTGACAGACTTCAGCTGTTAATACCTTTAGGCTCCTTAGCTTTTTTAAAAATAATTTATTATTAAAAGTATTACAGATGTCCCATTTTCCCCCATTGATGTCTTCCCTCCTGACTCCCCCAGGCCTTCACTACATACTACTTAGCTTTTGAATTGAGGTCTTGCTTTTCCTGGGAGTCCTTAGCCAGTGACTGAGCACCCTGTGGGTACTAGGATATTTCTCTTTTGGCTCAGTGTGGGACTCCTCCAATCAGCAGTCTTTGCTCTGGAGCTCCTTGCTGGATTGGCCAAGACTTTGTCACATCTGTATCTAGGTCTGAGGCTCTCTCTGCGCAAACCTGCATTTATATCTGTTGGTAATTGCATGGAAACACCATCTGTACTCCTTTCTTCAACAACCTCCACAGGTTTCAGATCTCAATCATGATCTGAAAGTCATCCATGCCCAGTCCTATTTCTTCCTTCTCTTAACTTTCACAATAAACCTCTTATCCTGTCTCAACATCTGTTTCCCAGAGGACCCAACTGATCCATAATACATAGCACTTCTACTGGTTATTTACTTAATTTCTGTCCAAATCAAATTGCAGTATTTATTTAATTTTTAAAGCCCCCCTTTTGTGTCATCCCAGTACCTTCCAGCTCATCATTTTCCTCCCTCCAAACATCTGCCTTTCCTCTAAAGTCTGCTTACCTCGGTAAATGGCACCACTCTCTACTCTTTTGCATTTACATTTTGCCTTTCACATTTAAGTTCTTGATCTATCTAGAACTTTTGAGGGGTGACAGAGTGGGAGAGTATTGTTTGAGATAGGGATCAGGCAGCAAAATGGAGAATTACCAATCAAGGATGAATGAGATCACAGAAGAAATGAGTGGTCAGATCATGTAGGGGTTTGTTATAGGTCACAAAAAGATCATTGGAAGAACTTCGGTTTTTACTCTTGTGTGAGATGGGGAGCCACTAGAAAGTTTTGACCAAAGGGGTATAATATAATCTGACTTAGTTTTTACTAGAAATGTATAGGCTTTCTATGGAGAATAGACATAAGGGCACATCGGGTAGAAGCAAGGAAACTGACAAGTTGGGAGAGAATCTAGGCTCGAGGCATGGGTGGCTTGCACCAAGTTGCTTGCAGAGGAATCAGCAAGAATTGATTGTCTGGGGCTAAGACTTGGGCATCATCATTTTATTTTGAAAAAGCTCCCTAGGAGTTTCTGATGTACAATGAGGTTTGAGAATCTATGCTACAGTTTATAAATGGTTTCAGGGGTGTTTCACATAGGCTTCTTCATCAGCTTAATATAGGGAAGTCGAGAAGCATAGTGATAATAGCAGCTTTTGCATCTGAACAGGGTTCAAATCTATGCTGATCAGGTACTTATGAGGTTCAGTTTCCTCATTTTAAAAATGGAGATATAGACCTAGCCAGTTTGGCTCAGTGGATAGAGTGTCAGCCTGCGGACTACAGGGTCCCAGGTTCGATTCTGGTCAAGGGGCATGTACCTTGGTTGTGGGCACATCCCTGGTGGAGGGTGTGCAGGAGGCAGCTGACTGATGTTTCTCTCTCATGGATGTTTCTAACTCTCTATCCCTCTCCCTTCTCTGTAAAAAATAAAAATAAAATATATTATTAAAAAATGGAGATATACACTTCATAGGTATGTTTATTACATTTAATGTACCATTATAGATTAAATGAGCTCTTCCGTGTCATACATGCTTATTAGAAAGTAGTTTAAAGAAAGATCTGGCCTATAAAATTGGTAAAAAATTTTAAGCTAATGTTCAGTTTCCATGAGGATATGGAGGAATAGGGTCCCATTGTTGGTGGGAAGGTAAATAGAGGGCAGTTTTAGAATATCAATTTCAATTTATTTGACACATTAATTCTGCTTGTAGAAATTTTATTTATGGAAACATTCCACACCTGTGTACAGATACTCAATGTAATGTATTTTAATGGCAAACATTTGAAAAATTTTTTAATTTCGCTTAGTAAAGAAATAATTAAATTGTAATAAATTTCTTTTATGGAATGCTATACAATTATTTAAATTATGTTGGTCTGTCATTGAAATATTGCCAGTATATATTTTAGTTTTTGAAAAAGAACCACCAATATATGACTTGAAAGTATTTATATCTTCAATACTTGAATTTTTGAAACAAGATTATATTTACTCTTCAGATTTTTATGTGAAACCATATAGGAAATATATTGATTGTAAGTAATATCATATTTAACAATACTTATAAAATTATTAGTGTTCATGTTTCTTTATGCTTTGTTTTTTCCAATGATATTATGTATTATATACCAGAGGTATTTTTCAGCTATTTAAAGAAATACAAATTATCCTAAGGTAAAATATAGATGTTCTAAGGACTTTATTTAGGGAATACATATGAAAATTTGATATGTATTCTGTAATATGTTCAGCATTTTATTAGATAACTAGAGGCCTGGTGCATGAAATTTGTGCACTGCGGGGGGGGGGTGTCCTTCAGCCTAGCCTGCACCCTCTCCAATCTGGGACTCCTCGAGGGATGGATCAGGCCTAAACAGGCAGTCGGACACCCCTCTCACAATCCGGGACTGCTGGCTCTCAACCGCTCGCCTGCCTGATTGCCCCTAACTGCTTCTGCCTGCCAGCCTGATCACCCCCTAACCACTCCCCTGCCAGCCTGATCAATGCCTAACTGCTCCCCTGCCAGCCCAATCACCCCCAACTGCCCTCCCCTGCTGGCCCAGTTGCCCCCAACTGCCCTCCCCTGCCAGCCATCTTGTGGCTGTGGGCGCCTCCATCTTTGAGGGCAGGGCAGTCAATTAGCATATTCCCTCCTTATTGGCTGTGGGCATCGCCATCTTTGCAACGGCGTGAGGGTAAATTAGCATATTCCCTCTTTATTAGATAGCATATTAAAGATGCAGCTGGGTAATAGTTCCTATCCATACTTGACTAATAATCAAATGAGTGAGTATGGTGAAAGCAGATGGAATAAGTAAAATATATAATTGTATGTGTATATATGTATATATGTATATATACTAGTATATGTATATATGCAGTTGACCCTTAAACAACATAGGTTTGAACTACACAGATTCACTTATACATAGATTTTTTTTTTTTCCCCATTAAATACTTGCACTGTTTCTAAGTTACAGATTTTGGTATCCAAAGTTTGGGAACCAATACTCTACAGGTACCAAGGGACAACTAGGTTTAAAAGTGACAATCAATAGGTATTAAATAAGCTATGATAAACAATGGAATATTATGTAATAATTTAAAATAATTACGAAGGCCCTGGACATTACACTCAGTGGTTAGAGCAGGGGGTGGGCAAACTTTTTGACTCGAGGGCCACAATGGGTTCTTAAACTGGACCGGAGGGCCGGAACAAAAGCATGGATGGAGTGTTTGTGTGAACTAATATAAATTCAAAGTGAACATCATTACATAAAAGGGTACGGTCTTTTTTTTTTTTTTTTTAGTTTTATTCATTTCAAATGGGCCGGATCCGGCCCGCGGGCCGTAGTTTGCCCACGGCTGGGTTAGAGTGTCTGCCCACGCATCAAAGGCTCACAGGTTCAGTTCCAGCTGTAGGGTTGTATCTGGTTGTGGGTTCACTCCTGGCCATGTCTGGGAGTGTGTGGGAGGCAATTAATCGATGTGTCTTTCTCACATCAGTGTTTCTCTCTCACATCCATGTTCCTCTCTCTCTTTCTCTCTCTCTCTCTCTCTCTCTCTCTCTCTCTCTCTCTCTCTTTCTCTCTCTCTCTCTCTCTCTCTCTCTCTCTCTCTCTCTCTCTCTCTCTCTCTCTCCTCTCCTTCCTCCCTTCCTCCCTTCCTTCCTTCCTCCCTTCCATTTTCTTTGAAAGCAATGCAGGGGGCGGGAGGGGTATTTTCAGGTGAAGATTAAAAATAATAATAATAATTACTTAGATGCATAGTTATTAACAGATAAGATCCACACCTATTAAGAGAGGGAAAACCAGTTTAATACATAAAATATAATGTTCTTCCTTCACACGGTAAATACTAGAGTTAGCAGAGAAAATAAGGAGTAGAATTGATTTTGGTAGGCCACATGCAGAAAAAGAGCATTTTAGATTAGTATTTCCCAACCTTTTTGGACTCTGATTTCTTTTCTCAAATTTATATTAATATCATTAATTTGTATAATATGATAATGATTTTAAGTAAAAAGTATTTTGCATTAGTATAGTACTAAAAGTTGCTTTAAGAATTTCTATTCTATGTTCAACAGAGTCATTGTTGACTTACATAGTAAGGAAACTTTTTAGTAATTATAACAATTTAGCCCTGGCTGGTTTGGCTCAGTGGATAGAGCGTTGGCCTGTGGACGCAAGGGTCCTAGGTTCGATTCCGGTCAAGAGCATATACTTTGGTTGCGGACACATCCCTGGTGGGGAGTGTGCAGGAGGCAGCTGATCGATGTTTCTCTCTCATCGATGTTTCTAACTCTCTATCCCTCTCCCTTCCTCTCTGTAAAAAAATCAATAAAATATATATATTTTTTACAAATAACTATTTAACAGTATAAAATTTCAGGTATTCTATGCCATGGTGTAACCATTTGTCGTGTATGCTGAAAATAAGTGTAATCCAATTTCTTGAGTTCCTGGTTTTGACAAGTAGCAGATTGATTTGCCACTCAATGTTCATTCCCTAATCCCAAAAGTGTGTGGGAAATGCCTTGTAAGAAAAGCAATATGATAGTCTTACTAGTTTGTAAATTATAAAATTGTGTTTGACAGTGTTAGGCATTCTATAATTTATGACATTTTAAAAAATTGTGTTTTATCCTTCTTAGGCCGAATACATCAAGCAATGGTAACATCTTTAAATGAAGATAATGAAAGTGTGACTGTTGAGTGGATAGAAAATGGAGATACAAAAGGCAAAGAGGTAAGATCAATCACTGAATTAAATCTTATTTTTAGTCCAATTATTACATTTTTTAATATAAAGCAAAACAGAAAAGCGCGTAGTTTTTATATAGTACGTGTGTCATTCCTTAAACATTCAACTGGTTTAAAAAAATTTACTCAGAGAAAGGTAGATTTCGCCTGTATATCTTATGTGATTGGACATATAATTAAGACCACAAAATTCAATCTTAAGAGAGATTTCTGCCTTAGCTGGTGTGCCTCAGTGGTCAGCCTGTACACCAAAAGGTCTCGGATTTGATTCCTGGTCAAAGGCATGTACCAGGGTTGCAGGTTCGATCCCTGGCCCTCATTGGGGTACACGTGGGAGGCAACATGTTGCTCTCATATTGATGTTTCTGTCTCATCAGTTTGTCTCTCTCTCACATCAGTGTTTCTGTCTCCCTTCCTCCCTCCCTTCCACTCTAAAAATCAATGGTAAAAAATAGCTTCAGGTGAGGATTAACAAAAAAAAAGATTCTTTAAATATATGTGGGTTATAATTTTAGATAATCTAGCTTTTGAAGTAGTACCATTCATTAAGCTAAAATTATTTAACTTCTCGGTAAGTTTCTTTGAAAAATAAGGTCTTAATTGTCAAAATACACTGAAAATACATGTGGTTTTTAAAACAGATTGACTTGGAGAGCATCTTTTCACTTAACCCTGACCTTGTACCTGATGAAGAAATTGAACCCAGTCCAGAAACACCTCCACCTCCCACATCCTCAGCCAAAGTAAACAAAATTGTAAAGGTTAGTGATGAAAATTCAGAGCTGTGTGTGTGTGTGTGTGTGTGTGTGTGTGTGTGTGTGTGTGTGTGTGTGTTTGGTTTGAAATTGGCATGCTGTGGGAGTATTTTTTAAGTATTTGTTTTTTTAAAAAAAACAATGCTTTCTGCCATTCAAATGCATATATATACACACTCCACATATTTTCAAGGATTGATGTTGTCTAATTCACAATTACAACAATCTGTAATAATAAAAGTGTAATATTCTAATTAGACTGTACATCCTTTCAGAAGACCTTCCAGAGGAAGCCGGGACTACAAGGGAAGTCAGTGCCAGCAGCCGGGGGAAAGAAGGCCTACTCTTGCACGAATTTCATGCACTGGGCCTCTAGTCATAAAATAAAATCCTTGCCCAGCAGGCATGATTTAATGGTTGAGCTTCAACCTGAACCAGGAGGTCACGGTTCAAGTACAGTCAGTGCACATGTCTGGGTTGCGGGCTTGATCCCCGTGTGGAGTGTGCCAGAGGCAGCTGATCCATGATTGTCTCTCATCATTGATGTTTCTATCTTTCTCTCTCCTTCCTGCTCTGACATCAATTTTTAAAAATATTTTTTAAAAATCCTATAAACTCCTTGCCTGGTTAGGGTCTTTCCTAAGACTTATAGCTTCTCAGGAGTTACAGGTCAAAACAATTTGTTTATCAGTATTTGTTGAATGAATACAAATGACTTTGATATGATAAAGAAGGAAGGACTGTTTTTATTCATAATAAAGTGTTACTCCAGTTATCTTATCAGTGAAGATAACTTTAAAATATGCTATATCCTCTCCAACAGTTTTATCTTTATAAAAAAAAAAGTCATGTTATTTTTATTATTTTAAAAGATAATTTCTTTACATTGCTATTGAAATTTCTCACTGTTAAAATTTTGGGTCAAAATACAACTCTTGTTAAAGTAGGTAGTCCTTCAAAGTTGTTGAATCTACAGTTTTTTGTGTTCGACCCAACAGGCATTTGTTGATTTTTCTACCATGTTGATTTTGTCACCTACAAAGATGAATGTGACATGGTTTTAACCCTATTGGAACTCGCTTTCAGCAAGACATACATAGAAGCTTAACAATTATCATCAAAACCTGCTTTTTAAATCATGCATATGAACATATGGCAGATTTTCAGTTCATATGATTTCAGCATATTGAGAGTCACTGCTTAGAGGTCATTAGTTACCATTTGTAAACAGACTTTTTCTTATTTGGCTTCACAACCTGAAGGATCTTCATAGTTGACACTTCTGGATCTGTCATAAGCAACATTTGCAGTGCCTTAGAATCACCTGGAAATTTTTTTAAATTACTGATTCCTAGACCTGCTCTAAGAGATTGTTTTATCTAAAGGAAGAACTCTAGTATTAATACCTTTTTAAAAATACCCATGTGATTTGAATGTACAGTTAGCGTTGAGAACCACTGCATTATTTCGCTTCTTTTTTTTTTTTTTAAGGTAAATAAAATGAAGGTCTTGGTAAATAAATAATAGGACCAAAAAATTGCTTCCCTAATCTATGCAGTCTTTGAAAGTCTATGAAATCTTTTAGTATAACTAACTGTTCATCTCATGGTATTTTGATCCTTGAGCTTAACAATGGGCTGTAAGTTGTCTAAAATTAGTATTTCATTAATTTCCCCCTGACATCCAAAGATGAAATGTGTTACATAGTTTTGGCAGGATAGCATGATGATTAAAAGTGCACCCTTGAATGAAATTACTTAACTTTTCTTTGCTTCAGTCTCCTTGTCTATGAAACTGGAATAGCAATAATAATAACTCATAGGGTTGTTGTGAAGATTAAGTAAATTTTGTTATGAAGATTAAGTGAATTAATACATGTAAAATCCATAGAGCAGTACCTGGCTCATTATTTCTGAATATTTTGGGGGTAAAAAATACTCATAAACTTGAATATTAATAGCAGTAATTCATTAGAAGATTATTTTCAGTTTTTCTTCATTTAGTTTTAAATTATTGTATGTCTGCCTAGGTTTGTTTAATTAAAGGAAACTGATTATGATATATTGATGAGGACTAAAGAGAGAAAGTTAAATGAACATTTCTCTTTTATAGAATCGACGGACTGTGGCTTCTATTAAGAATGACCCTCCTCCAAGAGATAATAGAGGTAAAGTAAAAAATTACTAATTTTGCCTATTGGTCCTGACAAGGTAAATCAAAACTAAATATTACCCTTGAAGCATTGTTCTTAGTCTGCTGAGATCCTGCTCCCAGGCATGTTTGTTTGGCTCAAATAAATTCTAATAAACTAATAGAAATGTTCTTTAAAAAAAGGCAAATATTACCCTTGACTTTATTATTTATTTAAACTTTACATGGCTAATTTTAAGATCGGTATCTTCTTGATTTCCTAATATAATATTGATAATATAAAAAATTTATAAATTTACAAAACTCCATGATATATGCAATATTTGATTCATCTAATTTACCCAATAATTTTTCAGATTTGAGTAGTGTTGTGACAAAGAAGGGAATGAGGAAGTAGTCTGTTGATTAATTTCACAAAATTTTGACATTTTATATAATTTTTTGGCTAACAGGCTTCCAAAAAGGGTCATGGGTATCTTTGGAGTCAGCTTAAAAAAAAGTTGAACAGGTATAAATTTTAGTTAATGGCAGGTCTTTCATATATTTTCAGCCAGGAAGTATAAAGCATAGTTAATTTCTTATTTACTAATTGGTAGTTCAGAATGGTACTTTCTAATAGTGATGTTTCTCTCTATGTATGGATGAGTGAGGAAGGATGGGCATAGGTATTAGAGGAGAGATCGGAAGTAGAGGGAAAGTTCTGTACTATGCACACTATCCTTTGAGTCTTGTGAAAATTTATATATCTTTGTAAAATGTAACAGTTATATTTAATGTATAATGTTTTTTTCCACATTTATAGCATTCACAGTAAGAAACTCTCTGCTTAAGATTTGTGTATTCAAGGAGCAAATAATTGGATTTGGAATATAGGGAGGGTTAAAGGACTTAAGTTTTTACTTTCCGTAGTTCTGAAGTTTTCAAAATGAGAATGCATTTAAAATTTATATTTTGTACACTTATATTTTTAAATGATTATTAAAAATTAAGTTTGGCTTTTATTCAGATTGAGTTTTATAGTTAAAACTACAGTGATGGCACCTAAGTCTGCACATATACTGAAAACCTCTTAGCTTATCAGTTTATTGAATATAATTATTATATATTCTGTTTATGTGCACATAAGTAGAAAAACTGACAATTTGCTAATGCAACTTTTAAGTTATCAGTTCTTTTCAGTTACCTCTGTTCCTTTAACCAAGGTTCACCTTTATTAATTTTCTGTTCTGAATTTAAAATTTTTGTTTTACTTACAGTGGTTGGTTCTGCACGTGCACGACCTAGTCAACTTCCTGAACAGTCATCTTCTGCACAACAGAATGGTAGTGTTTCAGATATATCTCCAGTTCAAGCTGCAAAAAAGGAATTTGGACCTCCTTGTATGTAAATCATGTATCAAGGATTCAGTCATTTTAGGCATACATGTATTCTCTCTTGGTCATCTTTATATATCCCCAAATGGTAAACAGTCTAATTGCGAACTTGATTACAGATTTCACTTTACCACTGTGGAAAAAATTTAAGTATTTCAGTTGCTTTGAATTTTAAATTCTGGGCAGATGATAATTTGACATCTTTATAGAAGAAATTCTTATGCTTCTTGCTTCAAAGATCTGTGATTCTAAACCAAGAGATGACATGTATCAATACGTTAGAGTCATTTTTCTTGACTCTTATTTGTATATTGTCCTGTTCCTAGTTTTGTTAAAGCAGCTCATTAACTAAAGTTCATGTAGTTGTTATAGGCATGCTTTGTCACTGTGTACTTTTATTTTAGTATGTGATGAAATTACACATAAAATTGTGTGTATAAGTACAATACTCTAAAAAGAAATCTATACTTCTACAGCTCATCTTTTTCTTTCAGCACGTAGAAAATCTAATTGTGTGAAAGAAGTAGAAAAATTACAAGAAAAACGAGAGAAAAGGAGACTACAACAACAAGAACTTAGAGAAAAAAGAGCCCAGGTTTGTAACCTGAAACATATTTTGTATATGTACCAACTGAAGGTCAGACTGTGTCAGTGAAAGTGAGTGACTTAGGAAAAAATAGTTGAGGCGTTCATTTAAAGATTTCAGTATAGTTCTTTAATTGATATTGAGGAATAATATAAACTCTTGTGAAAATAAGTTATAACAGATTTTACTACATGTACTTCTCACATTTTAGTGATTATGTGTTAGTCCTAAAGTTTGTTCCATTTTTAATAAGCTATTGTGTTACAGAATTCTAATATAAGAATAATGGGTTTTGACTTTTTAAAAATACCTAAAACACCGGTTTCGGCTAAAACTACATTTGGAAGAACATTCAGGTAAAGCACATGATTACATTATGAATTTTATTATTATTTTTCCATGGTCAATAATAAGGTCAACATAACACATTGAAAGTGGGGAAATTTCTTGTGTTTTGATTTTTACTAGATATTGAGAGTGTTACTGTGTTGTGCCCCTCTTGTGTTACCGATAGCAAAACTTTATTAGCATCGGAAAAATTGCATAGAGAACTGATCTTTTATCTCTTTACAAGTCTCTCACATTAAAAATTCTGTTATTATACGTAAAACTCCTCCCTTGTGCTTATATGATATACTCAGAACTTGTTTCCTGTAATAAAACATTAGGATTTTTTTTTTTAGGAGTATTTTCAAGTGCCCTTAAGGGCATTTGAAAACAATTTTTACTCATAAAGATGTTATGTTTGGGAATTGTAGAACCAGCATAATATTCACCCTGAGTAAATCAGCTTCTTTCTGAAGGTGATCTGAGAATGACCAGTTGGGTTTTGAAATAAATAATACACAAAAGAGCTAGATCTGGGCTCTGGCAGCTCGGGGCTGAGTGCAAGTAACAGTCACAATGATTCTTCAGAGGCTCTTCAGGTTCTCTTCTGTCATTCAATCTGCAATCTCAGTCCATTTGAGGAGGAATATTGGTGTTACTGCAGTGGCATTTAATAAGGAACTTGATCCTGTACAGAAACTCTTCGTGGACAAGATTAGAGAATATAAAATTAAGTGACAGTCATCTGGAGGGGCTGTTGATGCTGGTCCAGAGTATCAGCAAGACATGGAGAGGGAGCTTTTTAAGCTTAAGCAAATGTATGGTAAGGTAGACATGAATATGTTCCCAGACTCCAAATTTGAAGTCCTGGAAAAACCCCAGTCCTGAAGAAATGTAAAATTTATCTGGTCATGTGTCCTAGATAAGTTGTATAACTGATCAGTATCAGAAGTAACGTACATTTCAACAACTGTCAAATATTCTTTTATTCTGATTCCAAAAAATTATTTGGTGATTGGGGGGGGGGGCGCGGGGGGGGGGCGGGGCTAGATCTACTGATACTTAGCACAGATGCCACCTGGTGTCTCCTGTGGTTACTTCATAATATTTTCACATAGCTTTGTGGTATCTTAATTTGCACTTTACATAGTACTTCTCAGTTGACATAGCTGGTTAATATTATTTCCTAGGAGTAAGTTTCATTAACAGTTTTTTTAAGTTTAATTATATTCCAAGAAAATCTGCATATGTTGTATGAAAAATGTGATTTCT
This sequence comes from Myotis daubentonii, assembly GCF_963259705.1. Classification (NCBI taxonomy): domain Eukaryota; kingdom Metazoa; phylum Chordata; class Mammalia; order Chiroptera; family Vespertilionidae; genus Myotis; species Myotis daubentonii. The sequence goes on along the minus strand of NC_081843.1, from coordinate 84,179,809 downwards.
GAGAATGTTCAATAATTTATTACTCATGGCTGGGAGAGGCTATTATTAACTACTAGTGGCCCAGTGCACGAAATTCGTGCACAGGGGGTGGGTGTTCCTCAGCCCGGCCTGCACCCTCTTCAATCTGGGACCCCTCGAAGGATGTTCTACTGCTGGTTTACAGGGATTGGGACTAAACCGACAGTCGGACATCCCTCTCACAGTACAGGACTGCTGGCTCCTAACCGCTCACCTGCCTGCCTGCCTGATTGCCCCTAACCACTCTGCCTGCCGGCCTGATCACCCCAACTGACCCCCACTGACAGCCTGCTCGCCCCCAACTGGCTCCCCTGCTGGTCTGCTCACCCCCAACTGCCTCCCCCCTACCCTCCGCCGGCCTAATCACCCCCAACGCACCACCACCACCACCACCGGCCTGATCACCCACAACTGCCCTCCCCTCTTGGCCTCTAACCACCTCTACATCGGCCCCACCACCATGGCTTTGTCCAGAAGAATGTCCGGAAGGTCTCCTGGAAGGTCTCCCAGTCTAATTATCATAATACCCTTTTATTAGTATAGAGGCCTGGTGCACGGGTGAGGGCTGGCTGGTTTGCCCTGAAGGGCGTCCCGGATCAGGGTGGGGGGTTGCTTTGGTGTGTGGGGCGGCCTGGGCGAGGAGCCTGTGGTGGTTTGCAGGCCAGCCACGCCCCCATGGGGTGAGGGTACCCGCTGCGGGGGGCGTTGCCAGTCTGGGTGAGGGGCTGAGGGCTGTTTTCAAGCTGGCTACACCTGCTTCAGGCCGGGGGTTCCTGCTGGGGTGCTTGGCCAGCCTGGGTGAAGGACTGATGGCTGTTTGCAGGCTGGCCATGCCCCCCAGAGGGAACCCTCACCCCATGGGGGCATGGCCAGCCTGGGTAAGGGGCTGAGGGCCATTTTCAGGCTGGCCATGCCTGCCGGCAACCCAGGCCCCCAGCCCCTCCTTTTTTTTTCCCAGCCCCTCCTTGAGTGGAGGCCAGGGCTGGCTGGAAGCCTGGGTCGCCCTGACCCAGGCTCCCAGCCACTCCTTCAGCGGCAGCCAGGGCAGGCGGAAGCTTGGCTTTCTCCATCACCGGGAGCAACCCAAGCCTCCTCCTGCTCACTCCAGCTCTGTGGCTGCTGCCATCTTTGTTGGGTTAATTTGCATACTCACCATGATTGGTGGGTGGTGTAGCGGAGTGATGGCCAATTTACATATTTCTTTTATTAGTGTAGATTACTATTTACTATATGTTAATCTGAATTTCCTCAGTTTTGAAGCAAAAATGTAAATTGCAGTTGTTAAGTTTTTCTCCAGGGCTGAGTAACCAAAGAAAGAGAGGCTGCCAACTCCATCATTATATAAAGAGTTTATTGCCTGGTCATGTGGCTCAGTGGTTGAGTGTCAACCTATGAACCAGGAGGTCGTGGTTCGATCCCCAGTTAGGGCACAGGCCACAGGGGGTTGCAGGCTCAATCCCCAGTGTGAGGCGTGTAGGAGGCAGCCAATCAATGATTCTCTCTCCTCACTGATGTTTCTCCCTCACCCTCTCCCATCCTCTCTGAAATTAGTGAAAATATATACTTTTTTGAAAAAGCCTTTATTAAGGGAATTTACATGTACGTGAGGTGGCCTTAGTTGGTGGCAAGAAGACTTGGATATCCGTCATGTGGCAGGCGCTAAGGTGTTATATAGGACAGGGCTGGATGGATAAGGGTCCTGGGGTGTAACTTGCCCCAGGTGAGGAGGAAATGCCTTACATACTTCCCCAGGGCAGCGTGCCTGGGGCATAGGGGAGAAGTCAGTTTCTGAGAGGATTTAAGGGAAGCATCATTCTTCTGGCCTATGTCTAGCAGGATCTATTTGGATCTAGCAGGAGGTACAGCAGCAGTCAGGCAAGGTCAGGAAGTGGTTGTGTCATAGAACAGTCCCTCCTCCATAGCAATCAGTATCCAATAATTTGAATATTAACGATTTTAAAAATTATCTTGGCTTTTGATTTCTTTAAATTCTATATCCTATTGATTTGGAAGTGTTTTACCTTGCCTTAGTTGTGTTGTGTTTTTTTTTAAAGAGAGCCAGCAAAAATAGAAAATTAACTTAAATGAATCCATATTTCTATTTTGCTGAATCACTGGATTAAGAATTGGGAAGAAGAATCTAATTAAATGAATATTTCTAGAATTTCAGCTTTTCTAGAGATGAGTGTACTATTTCTCTTTTGCTCCATTTTCTAAGAATAATTAAGGTATATGTATAGCAGATGAATTTTTGAATTATGTCAAGGGTGGCTTTAATAAGGAATGTTTGGTTTACAATTAACAATATGTGTAGACCTACAACATTGTATTTTTAATTTAAAAGTGATTCCTAAGCATATGACTAGTCATAACTGAAACTAAAGTATATCACGTCTTCAGTTTGAGTCTGAGCTGAGCTAGGGCAAGTGACATAATCTGTTAGTTTAATTTTAATTTTCAAACTATATATAGCACCAATGCAACAAATGCTGTATTACTATAATTATAATAAATGATGATTCTCTTTGTCTTCTTGTAGGATGTTGATGCTACAAACCCAAATTATGAAATTATGTGTATGATCAGAGATTTTAGAGGAAGTTTGGATTATAGACCATTAACAACAGCAGATCCTGTAAGTTTTTTTTGTAAATCATTGCTCTGGATCTCTGTACTCAAATAAAAACATGTTTGATTCCAACTAAATTAACATTGTATTTACTAGATAAATTTTCCTTTCTTATGTGCCCATTTCCTACATTTTAAGAAAAATCAAGAAATCATCCACATTTATGCCTCTCTTCCATAATTGATTGTATCAGACATGCTTCCCACAGAGATGTCCATTTCAAAGCAAAGCCTTCCCTGTCTTTGGTAGGACAGAACAATAATTAAAGGACTTAAATCTGAACACCCAATTTCCTTTATTTCCTCTTTGGTTTGTGCTATAGATCCCACTGTCCAACTTATTTTAATGTTATTTTGGCTTTATAAGTGATGGTTGTTGAGGACTGCAATAGACCAGAAATTTAGTGCTCAAAAAGTATTCTGTCTTATTACTCAATTCATTTCCTATTGAAGAAATAAGAATTTATTGGACAGGGAATGTTTTTGTAATTGGTACTTATGAAAAATAATCCATCGGACCTAGCATATACAGAATGTAGTATTGGGTACACAAAACACATTTGTGTTGAGCAGGTGTATTATATAGGATTTAATAGTTGTTCATAACATTTACATCCCATATATTTGGGTACCTTTCCCTGTGGGTACCCTTCCTTGCTACCCTTACCTTTGTGTAACTTCCTGTCTCTGAGCTCATACTTTAGGAAAGGGATTAGCAAACTTTTTCTGAAAAGGGCCTGATGGCAAATATTTTTGGCTTTATGAACCATATGATATGGTATTTGTCACAACTACTCAATTCTGCTTTTTTTTTTTTTTTTCCTTTTTACCATTTTTCTTTTTTTTATTTTTTATTTTTTTTTTTATTGCTTAAAGTATTACAAAGGGTATTACATATGTATCCATTTTATCCCCCAGCCCTAGACAGTCCCCTAGCCTCCCCTATCCCCCAGTGTCTTATGTCCATTGGTTATGCTTATATGCATGCATACAAGTCCTTTAGTTGACAATTCTGCTTTTGTAGTATGAAAGCAGCCATAGACAACATAAATGAATGGGTATGACTGTTCTAGTAAAACATTACAAAAGGAGGTAGTAGGCTGGATTAATCCTGCAGGCCATACTTTGCTAATCCCTGCATTGTAATAATTATTTTTAAAAGGAAAGTATTGGGAACATAAATTTTATGAAAAGTATTTATGTGTAAGAATTGGCATATTCCAATTATTTTGCTCAATAATCTCCTGGGAATCATGTTATCTTGTCTATATAGTTACCTTTTCCAACAAGTTTCCCTATAAGCTACCTGAAAATACACCACTTGCTTTTTTTTTATATAGCACATCTTAAAGTTAATAAGGCAGCTTCTTAACATGAACTTAATGCTCTACAAGGTTATTAATGGTTTACCATACAACAGAAAAAATAAGGGAGTCTCCATTGAAATGTGTGCAAGTTAATTTGTGGGGTTTTTTTAAGCTTATCCTATTTATGCCATACATAAATTTCTAAAATCTCTGAAGGAAATGTTGTAAAATTGACTTCATTGTTTTACATAACACTGATAATCACTGAAATATAATATTTTCTTTCTAGATTGACGAACATAGGATATGTGTTTGTGTAAGGAAACGACCACTCAATAAAAAAGGTATGATGTTTATTGAGTTGTAATAAGGTTGATTTTATCCTGTTTGTAATAGCAGAAAATCAAATTGGTTGGGGACAGTTCAGTGTAAATTATTTTATTTGTATATAACCTTTCTGCAGATTTCTATGGTTAATCTATTGATTTGTTACTACTGTATGAAATGTTGCCATTTCTGGTTCTTGCTTTAAGAAATCTTGATTTTTTTTACTTTGTTATTGAAATATTCTTGAGTGGATAAGAACTCACTACTTATATTTGAAGAACTCATTACTTTTTTGTACATTAATGCAAATTCTGTAAAGTTTCTGGGCATTGATTTTCATTTGTTCTTTTAGAAACTCAAATGAAAGATCTTGACGTAATTACAATCCCTAGTAAAGATGTTGTGATGGTACATGAACCAAAACAAAAGGTAGATTTAACACGGTACCTAGAAAACCAAACATTTCGTTTTGATTATGCCTTTGATGACTCAGCTCCTAATGAAATGGTTTACAGGTAGGTAGATTTGTTTTAAATTAGAATTTTGTTCTCACATCATGTGCTTATTATTATTACCCTGAAACATATTGATCTTGGTATATCTCTCCAGAGTTGTTAACATGCTTTTGTATTCTGAGTTTAAATAAAGAAGAATATATAATAAACATTGTAATAACGATTAACACTTGGTCTCTTTAGTGCTTCCCCAAACCATAGTTTCCATTACTGATTAACATATGCATATCACACATGTATATGGATAGGAAATTTATAAAAAATGTTGACATTTTTGTACCTCTGAGAATGGGAAGTAATTAGAGGAGGACTTTTTTTAAATTTCTATACTATAAAGAAATGTGAAATATTTATTATACAACTAGTCTAATTTGTCTAAATATTTAGCTTGTACCACCACTTCAGGGGGAAAATGTGCTGTAAATCTACTTGCATTTATCTAATTTCTATCGTCTTTAAGCTTTGGGATAGTTTTAATACATGAAATTCTTGTATGTTAACATATTCAACTTATAAGCAGCTCAAATTTAATATATAATATATTGATATCTCAAACTTTTATGCCAAATTTGGATTTTCATATAGGCTTTGTAAACATTCACCTCTAATTATTGTAACAGGTTAGTTTAGCAGCTTTGTTATTTCAAACTAACAATTTATTTTAATGCTATTTTCAGTGACCTTTTACTTTATAAATATGATTACAAACAGAAAATTAAAGAGTTGTTCTGGCCAGTTAGCTCAGTTGTCTAGAGCATCATCCCAAAACATTAAGGTTGCAGGTTTGATCCCCTGTCAAGGCACATACAAGAAGCAACCAATGATTGCATAAATTAAGTGGAAAAACAATTGATAGTTCTCTCTCTCTCTTTCCCTTCCTCCTTCTCCCCTTTCTTTCTCTCTCTCTAAAAATCAATGAATTAATATATTTTTTAAAAAGAATTATTAAGTGTCTTAAGAATTGAAGATGTTATAAATGATATAGTGTTGAAACCAACTCCATTGGCCTTAAGCTGGCAAACTGGAAGTTTAGTTGTAAAGAAAGAGGACAAAATTAAAGGACATGTGAATACTAGACAGAATTTTTTTTTTTTAATTCTGGGGTACATCTGTAATACTGTCAACAATTAACAATTATAAACTGTATATTTTTTACCTTTTCTGAGAATAGAGTCTACTGCCCCCTTCTTCCATTCCTGCCTATAAAATATGTCTGTTTGCCTTTTATAGTCATTTTCAAGAAATCATTATAAATAAAGATGTTTTTGTATATGCCAGGTTTAGTAAACATTCTCTGTTTTCACCTGTATTTATGCTTCTTAACTACCAATATTAATTCTACTCCCTTTCTCTTAATCTTAACTTTATGGATTGAGGAGTTAGACCTTTTCTTGCCTAATCAGGCTCATTTCTAGAACTTTTCCTGCTCCTTTTTTATGTTCTCCAGTTGTGCCTTTAAGAAAAATATATCAGTGGGACTAAGGGGGGAAGGAAGTGGAGGGGTTCATCTGTAATACTGTCAACAAAAAAATTGTTTTAAAAAATTAATTAAAAACATCAGAGTTGTATATAGTATTTTATATGTATTATTTTGAAGTCTATATAAAAAGTATATTTGTTTCCTATTATACCTCTTAGTGCTCTTAGACCTTTTAGTGCTCTGCTCAATAAAATATTTCTTGACCTTCCTACCTTTTAATTTTAACTCTGGTGGTGATTATACTCATAGGTTTGAAAAATCCATATCATAATGTTTTGGCATCCCTTTTTTAATTTTAATATATTTTTGTTGATTTCAGAGAGGAGAAGGGATAGGGAGAGAGAGATGGAAACATCAATGAGAGAGAATCATTGATTGGCTGCCTCCTGCACAACCCACAATGGGGATCAAGCTCTCAACCAGGGCATATGCCCTGACTGGGGATTTTGAACCATGACCTCCTGGTTCATAGGTCAATGCTCTCAACACTGAGCCATGCAGGCCAGACTAGCATCCTTTTCTTGAATCAAGACTATCAACTCAGAACTTAATGTCTTATAAGCATAATTTATTTTTACTTGTCCACATTCAATGAAATATTATTTTTCTGCTTGTTTAGATAGTCTAAGATAATTGCTATATATAAAAGCCTAAGTGACTGTTCAACCAGTCACTATGACGTGCATTGACCACCAGGGGGCAGACGCTCCCTGGTGGTCAGTGTGCTCCCACAGCGGGAGCGCCGCTCAGCTGACTGGTGGGCGCCAGACGCTGGGCTCACTGGGCTCACGGCTGGCGAGCACAGCTGCAGTGGCGCAAGCTTCTCCTGTGGACACTCCCTGCGCACGTCTTCCCCCCACCCCCCAATCCGTACCAGGACCGACATTGGTATCAGGACTGATGGCATGAGCCCACAGCCACATCCACTGGTATCGCCCTAGGACAGGGGCATGGAGACCACAGCGGAGTGGCAGCGAGCCTACCAAGCGGTGGCAGCGGCAGGTGCAGCAGGGCTGAGATGAGCAGGAACGGCGCAGCGCCTGGCCTGGGCTCAGGCTCCTCCCCGGCCACCTGCCACTTTGTGCACTACTACATCCCTTGGGGATGTAGGACTGCCGGTTTCAGCCAATCCCTGCAGGCCAGGCTGAGGGTCCCCACCAGTGCACGAATCTGTGCACCAGGCATCTAGTATAAGAATAACTCTGTTTTGTGTACTCACAACTTTTTTGTATGTAAACCTACTTTTGCCCCACCTGGTATATAACAAAAAACAAAACAGCCCTGTATGTTTTACTTATCTGGCTAATGTTACCATCTTTTGTTATTTTTTTAAACTTTCCTATGGTCTTCTATATATATATATATATAGCTCAGTTACCATTAGATTTTATTGTCCATCATTATTGTGATCATTATTTATTATGGAACTAGGGGCCCTGTGCACTAAAATTCGTGCACTTGGGGGCAGCCCGGCCTGCGCCCTCTTGCAGTCCAGGAGCCCTCGGGTGGTTGCCTCTACGGGAGGCAACCAGGGGGGCCAATGAGGAGATGGCACCGGCCAGTGAAGGGCCGGCCCTGCCCACCCCCAATCTCCCCTCCGCCGCTGCTGGTTGCCGCTGCCCTCCCCCCCACCCCCCTAATTGCTGTCCCCTCCGTCTGCCCGCTGGCATGCGCCTTGGCTGGCCTGGCACTGCCTGCTCACCTGCCCCGCCCCCGCCAACCGATTGTTCTGCCTTTTGGTCAATTTGCATATTGCACTTTTATTATATAGGATTATTGCTTGAAATTATTCTTTAAAGAGCCTTAATACTAGGGTATAGTTATTTAAATTTTTAAACAAATCAATTAGTCTCAATTGTGGCCTAGTTTATTTGTTGGAAATCTTGGTATACATTAAGACTATATTACTTTTATTTCTTCTTTGCTTAATTTAAATATTGAATGCACATTCTGACTGGTGCATATTATTTTTAAGGTTTACAGCTAGACCACTAGTGGAAACTATATTCGAAAGGGGAATGGCTACATGCTTTGCTTATGGCCAGACTGGAAGTGGAAAAACTCATGTAAGTAATTTATTATAGTTACATCCTGGTATGAAGCTAGTTTATTTTTTTTGTAGCTTAATACTTAGACCTAAATTCTTAAGATTCATTCCTGAATAATGTCTGTTATTCTTTACTTTCTTTTTAACATATAGACTATGGGAGGTGACTTTTCAGGAAAAAACCAAGATTGTTCTAAAGGAATTTATGCACTAGCAGGTAAATATGTTTTGTGGGGTTTTTTTGTTTGTTTGTTTTTGCATATCATTTGTAATATTCTTCTTGAATATTATTCAGGTGGCTTTGAAATAAGACTTGGACATGTTGTCCAGGAATTAAAGGGTAACTATAATACTATATTTACTGTGTATTATGTCAATTTTAGGTTATCAGACTACTTGAAAGAACTCTGCATTTGGGGAAGAAATCTTGATTATATTTATATCATTATAATCTGTCACATTGTTGGAGCTTACTATTTTTTGTTGAATAATGATTTGTGAAAAGCTTCCATTTGGAATGGTTATGAGAACAACTTCATAAGGATAGAGAGTGTCCTTTTATTAAATAATGAAAGAGAGTGACATCTAAACCTTAAGTGTAAAAATAAATTACAACTGTCTTTTGTAACATTGATGTTTACTTTAGTCTTCACTTTTTTTAAAATATATTTTTATTGATTTTTTACAGAGAGGAAGGGAGAGGGATAGAGAGTTAGAAACATCGATGAGAGAGAAGCATCAATCAGCTGCCTCCTGCACACTCCCTACTGGGGATGTGCCTGCAACCAAGGTACATGCCCCTGACTGGAATCGAACCTGGGACTCTTTAGTCCCCAGGCCGACGCTCTATCCAGTGAGCCAAACCGGCTAGGGCTAGTCTTCATTTTTATTATTGATGTTATTATTGTAAGTAAAGATTAACTCTAAAAAATAGAAATTTTGAAATGCTTTTTAAAAATAATATTTGTTGCATCTTAACAAATTTTCTCCATGTGAAATTTTTAATAGCTCGAGATGTCTTTTTAATGCTAAAGAAGCCAAACTATAAGAAGTTAGAACTTCAAGTTTATGCAACCTTTTTTGAAATTTATAGTGGAAAGGTAAGTGGAAACTTAAAAAAAAAATTTGTTTTTTAAATTGTGATTAAATTATGCATAACAAAATTTATTATTTTAACCATTTTTAAGTATACAAATTCAATGGCATGTACATTTTACATTGTGCAAAAATGGCATGTACATTTTACAATGTGCAACCATTGCCACCACATCACTTTTATATGTATTTGGATTGGAATACTATGTTAGAATTTTGTTGAGATTTCTTTTAATTCCCTTTGAAATTTTTCAACTCAAATATTGAGCATTTTATTTTCTGAAATGGTTTTCAGACTTTGAATGACTAATTTTTATAGAGCTGATTCTTTAAAGTTAGTTTTCAACTTGAAAAAAAATTTTTTTAGGTGTTCGACTTGCTAAACAGGAAAACAAAATTAAGAGTGCTGGAAGATGGAAAACAGCAGGTTCAAGTGGTAGGATTACAGGAACGGGAGGTCAAATGTGTTGAAGATGTACTGAAACTCATTGACATAGGTAACAGCTGCAGGTAAATCTTATTTTAATTAAGAAAGGGAAACTTAATTTTATAATCAGTTTTATATAATTTGGTTATAACAAAAACAAAGCAAGGATGTTATTCAGTGCATCTTAGAAGTAAAAATCATTATTCACAAAAACTTTTGTTGTTACATGTAACTGAGTGATGTCTATTCTATAGATAACATACTAGAAGTATGCCAGATTAAATTGTTCAAATGTTGTTAATTCACAATGTCTCCTTTGTAATAAATGATGAAAACTGGATAGTTGTTTTTGTTTTGTTTTTAATGAAAATACTGTGGTTTGAACATAAAGTATTTATGTATCAAATGTCCTCAATCAAATTGTAGAACATCCGGGCAAACATCTGCAAATGCACATTCATCTCGGAGCCATGCAGTGTTTCAGATTATACTTAGAAGGAAAGGAAAACTACATGGCAAATTTTCTCTCATTGATTTGGCTGGAAATGAAAGAGGAGCTGATACTTCCAGTGCAGATAGGCAAACTAGGCTTGAAGGTGCTGAAATTAATAAAAGCCTTTTAGCACTCAAGGTAAATAAAATCTATTTAATTGTGAAAGTCTTTTACTTTTTATTTTAATTATATTTACTCTGCTACAAAACAATAGTACTTGTTTTGTCTAATAATAAGTAGGAGAGGTTATTAAAATTTCGTTTTATATTTGCAGATACAGATTTATATTATACCCAGAAATTTTCTTTACACCCATTATTATTAGGATGCATAAAAAATCTGTTGTTGGCTGGCCAATCCCAAAGCTTCTTAGAGAGATTCCAAAGGGCCCTAATCAGTCATATTTTCGTGGAATTGGGCAAGGACCCACAAAACTGAATGAAGAAATAGTTTCTCAGAAAAATGTGGAATTGCTTTCGAAAAGTTAGGCCAGTATTATAGCTCTTTCTTGACTAGGAAAGCAAAGATCAGCAAAACTACAAGAAAGCATTGTGTTTTTTCTCTTGTAGTGTCACTTTAAAAGTTTATTTTTATAGATAATGTTACTTCTTGTCACTTCTAAACACTAGTCATAGTCTCCAGAAGAACTTTTTGAAATAACAGTCCATTGGTTGTTATTTTTTTGTTTTTTTATTTCACTTTCTTGAGTTAGGATTTATGGCAACATCTTTACCATGCTGTAAACCTGTTAGTAGCATTTTCAAAGCTGATCAGACCTTAAATATTAGAATTATAGTAAGAGAACTTCTAAACGTATTAAGGTAAATACTCTTTATAAGAAACCTAATCTCTGAAACTTGCTTTCTTAATTTTCAGGAGTGCATCAGAGCCTTAGGTAGAAATAAACCTCATACTCCTTTCCGAGCAAGTAAGCTCACTCAGGTGTTAAGAGATTCATTCATAGGTGAAAACTCTCGTACCTGTATGGTAAGTTTATGGGTTTATTTTTATTATTTTTTTATTCGTTCATTTGGTTTTTTTGTTCTGTTTTATTTTTTTTAATCCTCGCTTGAGGATATTTTTCCCATTGATTTTCAGAGCGAGTAAAATGGAAGGAAGGGGCTAAATAGGAGGCAGGGGGAAAAGAGAGAGAGGGAGAGAGAAATATTGATGTGAGAGAGACATATCTATTGGTTGTTTGCCTCACATGCCCTGACCGGGGTTGGGGATTGAACCTGCATCTCAGGTACCTGTGCCCTTGACCAGAAATCAAACCCACAGGCCGATTCTCTAACCAACTAGCTACACTGGCCAGGGCTATTTCTTTTATTTTAATATCGAATGAACAATTATATCTGTGGAAAAATTATAATATACACTAATGACAATCATTTAAACCCTTCTGTTGTGAGAGAGATAGGATACTTAAGATGTGGTCCCTGACAGGCTGAGGATTATAGTGCAGTTATAATGCATTCTACAATTCTAATATCTGAGTCTTCTTGAGGTTGGTCTCCATTGAGTTCTATTTTCCTTGAGTATGGGTTACATTTTTTATTCATATTCTAGTAATTTTGGATTATGTAATTTTTATTATGGATGAATATCTTATAGACACTCTGGATTCTGTTATACTCCTCTCAAAATTATTGATTATTTTGTTGTTGTATATCAGGAAATTAACTTAGCTGAACTTACTCTAAACTCGTCTCCCCTGCTGTGGGCAGCAACTAAAATTAAAATCTCTGTTTACCTCTTTTAGACTCGACTGTGTGGTTGGAGTCAGCATTGTGCATACCTAGGTTAGGAGTCAGCCAGAGATCTTAACAAATTTTGCTTATAAATAAGCTTTCCAAAGTGACTGGGCAGTTTATATGCATAATTTGAGTTTCTCCCTCTGTAGCTGTCTCTTCTGGGACAAGCTTCACTTTCCAGCAGCTATGATCCCCACCTCCTAACTTTTGTTTTTTAGTTTCTTAACTCTGTTTCTAATGAAGTTTTAGTTGTCCTGTGTGACAACAGCAGGGCTTGTTCTTAGGCAATAAAGCTATGAAAGAGGGGTGGTGGGGAAGTCATTCAATGTTACTCCCTTCTTCTAGGTGTTGACCTCCATTTTCTACCTGATTTTGATCACTTTCTGGTGCATTCAGAGACCTGTTTATATTTTGAAAAGAGTTTATAATTATTATCTGATTGTGGGCATAAGATAGCAAGTAATCTTGGAGTTCACATATTATTAATAAATACATACAGGGTGAGGCAAATGTAAGTTTACAGTTAGTATAAAAAATAATACAATCCTATATAATAAAAGGCTAATATGCAAATTGACTGAACAGCAGAATGACCGGTCACTATGATGTGCACTGACCACCAGCAGGCAGACGCTCAATGCAGGAGCTGCCTCCCGGTCGTCAGTGTACTCCCACAGGGGGAGCGCTGCTCAGCCAGAAGTCAGGCTCATGGCTGGTGAGCACAGTGGCAGTGGTGGGAGCCTCTCCTACCTCCACAGCAGCACTAAGGATGCCCAACTGCCAGCTTAGGCCAGCTCCCCATGGGCCTCCTGCGAGAGGGCACAGGCTGGGCTGAGGGCCCTTTCCCCTCCTCGAGTTCATGAATTTCATGCACTGGGCCTCCAGTAATAAATAATAGTACAAGAATAAACTGTTTCATATACTCACAACTTTAAACCTACATTTGCCCCACCCTGTATATTAGTATCACTGTCTTCATCATTTATAACATCTTATTTACCTTTGCATTTTTCCCCCATAGATTGCCACAATCTCTCCAGGAATGGCATCCTGTGAAAATACTCTTAATACATTAAGATATGCAAATAGGTATGAGAAATGATTATCCATTTTGAAATATGAGGGAAATAGAGCAGCATATGATTTGACTTAATATCTGATAGTGTAACGCTTATTACATTTTTTTCAATTTTCAAAAAAAATTTTGCATGATACTTAGAATCATTTTGTCAAGTTATCAAAATAATTGGAAATATGTTGTATAATTTGGGGAGAGATTTATATTTTTAGTAGAATTGGTCTTACTATGCTAGAACACAATCATGTTTTTTCATTTAACCAAGTTAGATTTCATAATATTTTTCTACATTTGAATCATGCAAATAATTTCTAGTGTGTTAAAACTCTACCAGGGGCTAATATGTATTTCTTAAATTGTTTTGCTATATGCTGAAAATTATTTCTGATAATATTAAATGTTATATGTACATGGGGAATATAGAGTTTCAAGTAAGTAGTGATAGCACAGTTCTTTCTGGTGTCTTATACGGGTTACATTTTATTAATATCAGTAGTGTTACAAACTTTAGGTAACAATATTTATAGATGAAATGACAAAAAAGCATTATAGACTACTAAAATATTATTTCTTATAATCGTGAAATGCCCTTGAAATTTTGGATTATGATGGGCATATTTATTTTTGTTCCATAGATTATTCCCATTGCACTTGTTTTGAATGAGTATAGTTTTAAATTTTTATCACATACTGCATTTGTGATTTTAAACCTAGAGATAAAATTCCTCTGTATTCCATTTCTAGTGTTAAGATTCTTTTAGTTTTGCTGAATACAAATTTTATTTTTAATCTTTTATTAAAATGTGAAATACATATGCATACAGAAAAGTGCCCAAAACGTAAGAGAATAATTTAATGAGTACTTATAAAATGAAATTCCTGTCATTAGACTGGGAAAGAAAACATTCCCAGCCCCCCAGAAAGTTCCCCATGTGTCCCTTACTGATCACAAATCCTAATAACATGCCCAAATTCATTAATGTCTACCCCAAAGCAGCAATTGATTGCTCTGGCTTCTATGGAACATTTTTCTTGTTTTATTTTTTTCTCTCTTTTTTAAAAATTGTTTTACTTCCTATGAATTTAACCATGAACAACATAGGTAGCTGTGTTTGAACTTTACATAAATGATATCGTACACTTTGTTCTTTTATATCTTGCTTTTGCTTCAGCTGAAGAAATGTTTTTAAATCATAGTAAAAACATTGGAAAGTATAAACCTATTGACCTTTTGTAAAAAGATATTAACACATTGCATCCTGTGACCAGTAGTTTTATTGCTAGCTTTACCCAGTGGCCAGATAAGTTTCTATTGAACGAGTACAAAAAAATGTTTTACATAAATGTTAAAGGCACTCTTTAAAATTAAATACCCATTGCATTTTGAAGTTATTTCTTAAATGTTCTTACAATCTAATATCTTTTTAAAGTATGATACTTTGTAAAACACTGTGTAATATGAAGCGAGAATTCTCATGATCCATCCACAGTGTGTTAAGATATAATAGCTTCTTAAATATAACTTTATTTCTAAATTTATTTCCCTTTTAAACTTTAAATTATGAACTTATAGCTGCAAACTTTATAAGATTTTTATTTGATCCTTACAATAAATATTTTTGGTATTGTGGGGGTTCAATCATTAATTTAAAATGCCTCTTATTTCAAAATTGTTTGTGGGAGAGATGAGGAATGGCTTTGTATAGTAGAATATTGCCATGTTGTATAATTAAAACAAATAAAAACCCTCTGTGTGTTCAGACTTCTGGCTGTAAAAGAATCCCCCTAATGTGAAAATGCCCTGTCTGGCCATTACTCTAGTTTATTTGGGTTCAAATAAAATGTTTTAATTTATTATAATGTAATTCATTTGCAACATGACTAACCAGCTGAGACAAAGAATTCTGCCTCTTATTTCCAAATCGCTGTGAATAAAGATTTTTCAACCTCCCTTGATAGTTCTCATTGGAGAGAGATAAATAATTGCTGCATTTAATAGTGGTTAGGTTGAGCAAGAGGAAAAGAGTGTTTAGGGTATCTAAATTAGGAGATTCTTAAGAGAATAAGAAATGGGGTTGGGAGTAAAAAGAGTCAAGTAGTATTAGAAATCTAGATTTGTCAGCGGGTGTAGTAAATAAGCTTTCCAAAGTGACTATAAAAGATAAAAGACAGATGAATCCAATATTGAATCTTTGGTATAGACATTACCGATAGCAAAGAATGATTGTAGGTAGAAATGTATTGGTTTGATATACATTACATTATTAGTTTGATAATAATTGCTTTTGCCCTATAAAAACAGTAATTTCATTTAGTTCAACCTAAAATAGTGAGAGAAACAGAATATGGTTAGTATATGAAGCGTTTAATATAAGATTTATAGTAAAAGCTAAGTTAGAACCTCAATTATGATTATTCTCATTAAATGACATTGGGTAAGATACTTTATTACTCTGAGCCATTTCTCATCTGTAAAATGCAATAATGTCACAAGATTATCTTAAGTATTAAATAATATAATACCTATAAATTACTAATAATACCTGATATATAGGAAGTATTTAATAAATATTACCTACTACTGTGAAATGGGATTGACTGAAAAAGAACATAGGGAATCACAAAAATTGTGTCAGAAAAGCCTAAATTTGGTTAAATATAATCTAGAGACATTAGCAAAAGCAATTTAAATTCCATTACTAAAGGCTTTTCTCAACCAGCGTTCTTCATCTGAATCACCAAACACAAAATTATTTGAGTGACTATTATCTCAATTTATACCAAGGATGCTTCATAGCTGATACCATTCAATAGGTATAGGAGAAATTAGTTAATTTGTTACAAACAATGGATGTCATTAGGACTTAATTGTCTTGTGTTTAGTTTGAAAAGACTGCAAGAATGTTGAGGCCTCATTAATGCTATTAAACAAAATATGCATGGTATTGATTACACAAGGAAATTAGATTGAGTAGCCATGTAGTTAAATAAAGGACATTTCAGATTTATTGAGGGTCTAGTTAAACTTCTAGAAAGGGTCATGAGAAAAGGGGGAAATATACCAGAAAAGGAAGGACTATGTAGTAGGGAATCTGTAGGACAGAGGGATTTTTAAATCTTAAAATGGATTATTTTTTAAATATTCTAATGCATTAAGTCATTACAGTGTTGATATCTTTTGCTAAACAAATTAAACTGAATACTAAATGAAAGTTTGAAATATTCATTGCTGTCTTTACAAGAGCATTTTATTTTAATCTGTTGCTCTTTTGGTGCTGCAGAGTAAAGGAGTTTGGAATTAGTCCATCAGACATTCCCTTCTCACAGGGTAGTGGCAGTCGCCCTGATCTCTCTCCTTCTTATGAGTATGACGACTTTTCTCCTTCGATTACCAGGTCTAGTTCATTCTATACATAAGATATTTATTTTAATAGTTTCTTTTGAATTGTGCTGTGTATAAATATTTCATTTATATTTTTTTTGTCCTGAGCCATTTTATTTTTCATTTTGTTTGGCAGGTGGTGGTTGTAACTGCATGATCTTGATTTACATGTACTTTATTAATTTATTTGCTTTAAAATGTTGATTTAGAATTCAGGCTTCTTATTTTGACTCATATTTTTAAGGGTGATGTCATCTTTGCACATCTATTAAAAATTAATTGTCTTATTTAAAATGAAAAGTTTACCTTTATTCTGTATGCTATTGTAAATTTCCTTATGTGCAAGGAAATAAGGGCCCTCTTGACTTAGAAAGTATACACAAGCCTGTAAATTTAAGTATAATGGGTAAACTTTTTTTAAATGATGGAACTAATTTACATTTTATAGTATACAGTAGAATAAGGTTATTTCACATGTAGCTATTTAAATTGTGCATTAGAACTACCAAAAATCTGTAACATATATTAAATTCTCTGATTTTGGCAAAGATTCATTTATTGATCTCAGTGCCATTGTTAGCATTTTTCTGTTCATATAATTTGAACAGCAGTCTCTTACTTTGAAATACTGATTCACATACTTTACTAATTCTCACTTATTATGTACAATAATTACATTAGAAGTAATTGTATCGTTACCTAAATAAATTTTGTAAGGTTAAACATTCCTTTAGGGCTTCCACAGACTTCAGGTAAATTTGATCTGCAAAACTGACATCATCAATCTTAATATGTTAAATTTAATTGTTTATATTGAATAAATTGGTATTTTGGTTTTTTTCTATGTAAGTCTTTATTAATTTTAGATGCCTCTTATGTGTTTACAGGGTAAAAGAACTGACTGTGGATCCAACTGCTGCTGGTGATGTTCGTCCAATAATGCACCATCCACCAAATCAGATTGATGACTTAGAGGCACAGTGGGGTGTGGGGAGTTCCCCGCAGAGAGATGATCTAAAACTTCTGTGTGAACAAAATGTGAGTGATTTAACATAGTTGTAATTATCTAATTTAGTTCATTTCATCATAGCAGAACTTGATAATTGAAGTCTAAATTAGGGATCAGCAAACTATAGGCATACTTAATTTATTGTGCTTCACTTGATTACACTTCTCAGATGGTATTTTTTTATAAATTGAAGACAAGACCCTCACCAGCAAAAAGATTAGGACTTCCTTTATTGAGATATTCGCTTTATTGAAATGGTCTGGAATTGAACCTGCAATATCTTCACAGTGTGTCTGTACAGGCTATGAGCCAGCCATCTGTTTTTATAAATGAAGTTTTATTGAAACATGGCTATGCTCATTCATTTATGGGTTATCTGACTACTTTCTTACCTCAACAAAAATGGTATAGCTCACAAGTTCAAAATATGTACTATCTGGCCCTTTAAGAAAGTTTGCTGACCTCTGATCTACACTTTATTTTTCTCGGATTTTATACTGTTATTAAAATTTGGGAATTTTTAAAGTAACATAGGGAAAAATAAGTTTAAGAATTATACTTACATTAAACATATATAAAGCTTAAAAACAAAATTAACTATGGTTAAATGAGTATGTATTAAAAGGATGCATGAGCAAAAATCAAACCTGGTGCCCAGCCGGTGTGGGTCAGTGATTGACCATAGACCTATGAACCAGGATACAGTTCAATTTCCTGTTAGAGTACATGCACAGGTTGTGGGCTTGGTCCCTGTTGGAACCATGCAGGAGGCAGCAATCAATGATTCTCATCATTGATGTTTCTGTCTCTCCTTCCTTCCTTTCTGAAATCAATAAAAATATAGTTTAAAAATATAGTTTAAAAAAAATATGGATTATACATTTAAAAAGTGAAGTTAAACAACTATATAAATAACTTTTTATATCTCACAAACAGTAAGGAATCCCTCAATATATTAAAGTAACTATGTGAAAATGTGTATTTTTTGTGTCTTTTTACTTCTTTACACTTTTGTCTTTATACAGTGGGCATATTTTTTTTTTTAATATATTTTCTTGATTTTTTACAGAGAGGAAGGGAGAGAGATACAGAGCTAGAAACATCGATGAGAGAGAAACATTGATCAGCTGCCTCCTGCACACCCCCTACTGGGGATGTGCCTGCAACTAAGGTACATGCCCTTGACCGGAATCGAACCTGGGACCCTTCAGTCCCCAGGCCAATGTTCTATCCAGTGAGCCAAACTGGCTAGGGCAGTGGGCACATATTTTTATAATATTTTTTTAATAACTGGGAAATCAAATTTTTAAATTATGAAATGTTACTAAACATTTCAAACATACAGAAAGCAATCAGATTTAACAAATGATAGCATTTTGACAGGGTTGATTTTTTTTTTTTTTTTTTTTTTAAGAATTGAGACCTTCAGAATACCAATTTGATAGTCACAGTCATGAAAAACATTATATATCTCTCTTTTGATGAAAAGAAATTTAAAGACATATATATGACTTAAATTGTTAGTGAAAATTAAACAATACTGAGGAAATATTTCAGTATATTTATAGTCTGCAATAAAGATTTTTGAAACGTTGTGCTATTCCAAAAGTGATTGCTTTGGGGTGGGGAGGGGCTGTAATTTTGCATTAAAGTGCCTGGACTCAGTGAAAATTATCCTTTACTGATATACTTAAGTTTGGGATGTCTTTTTGAGTGTTACATTAAGTATTTTTACCCATAAAAAGAAATTTTGGCCCTAGCCAGTTTGGCTCAGTGGATTGAGTGTCCGCCTGCGGACTAAAAGGTCCCTGGTTCTATTCTGCTTAAGGGCACATTCCCGGGTTTCAGGCTCGATCCACAGTAGGGGGCGTGCAGGAGGCAGCCGATCAATGATTCTCTCTCATCATTGACGTTTCTATCTCCTTCCTTCCTCTCTGAAATCAATAAAAATATATTAAACATTTTAAAAAAAGGAATTGTGGCTTTGCTTTTTATGGTATATTTTAGGAGTTTTCCTCTGTTTCTGAATACATTTTTCTAAATGACATAGAAAAACTGCTTTTTAAGTTACATTTAAAAATATAAACTCTGTTATAATTTTTAAACTTTTTATTTTAAGGAAGAAGAGGTTTCTCCACAATTGTTTACTTTCCACGAAGCTGTCTCACAAATGGTAGAAATGGAAGAACAAGTTGTAGAAGATCACAGGGCAGTGTTCCAGGTAAAGTAAGATAGGACCTTTCATCAAAATGTTTCTTTAGAAAAATTAACTAAAAACTCTAACAATTTTTAACTCTCACAGAAATCTAAAAAAAAATACTTGTTTGTGTGTGTGCAGGTATATATATATTTGTAGCACATATGATAGGGCAAATTTTGAATACAAAATTTGAACGGTGGTTACAAATAACCTTTCTTTAAAGGTCTAGTTTATTTACTACCATTCTCCCATTTTATTTGCTTTTGTCAGTTGTCCATTTTTAGAAAAGGATTGAACTTCTGCCCTCCAATACCCCTTTTTTTCATGTTAGTTGAGTATATTGGAGTGTCTTCATGTCAGGACAGCAGAAAGGAAAAAATTCTTCTAAAGATTATGAGAGCAGTTGAGGAGGTGTCAGTCTTCGTAGAAAGGGAGGGACAGTAACTGCTCTGACAGCTGTCAATGGCAGATGAGTGAGGGGTGGCAGTAGGTTCTTAGGTACAGTATTCATTTCACTGTGTGTTCAACCTTTTACAAACACTTTTACTGTCTGATCATCCTTTGCTTCCCCCCACACCCCTTTAAACTAGAAAATAGCCTTGCAGATGATACCTATGAGGAGGTGATGGGAAAGTGAAGAGAACATTTCATATCGTTATGGAAGACTGTATAGTCAGCTTGCCTTCCCCACCCCACCCTCACCCTGCCTTTCTGGAGTACTATAAATACCTTCTGAGAAAAAGTGAACAATAGCTTAGTGTCTCCCTATCAACCTGTATTCCTTCTCTGATGTTGAAGAAATCTTCTCTAAACAAGTATTAATGTTTCTTTCTAGGCCATTCAAGTGCCTGGATGAAGGGCTCAAAAATATAAAAAAACTTTATAATTTTAGAACAGGTTATACATTATTAAAACTGTTACAGTTTTAGTCAAACCTTTATCATAAGAATCTGTAGAGGTCTATGTGTTTAGATTTAATTAAGAAAGGACCCTTGTAATTCTAAGAAAATTGTGCCCTTTTGGAGCAAGGTGTCCCATAAAAACCATTTCCCATTGTGCCACTTTATGTTGAATTCTAAAAGTTTGTTTGATTTATTGGCAGAACTGTGTGTTCTGACTTTCAAGCCAATATTTTTATAATTCCATTTACTGTCCCTTTGTACTGTGATCTGTCATTTCTCAAAATAAGGTTTTGTTTTTTAAAAATTAAGTATATAGTAGCCGGGACCGGTTTGGCTCAGTGGGTAGAGCGTCGGCCTGCGGACTGAAGGGTCCCAGGTTCGATTCCGGTCAGGGGCATGTACCTGGGTTGCCGGCACATCCCCGTTGGGGGGGGTGCAGGAGGCGGCTGATCGATGTTTCTCTCTCATCGATGTTTCTGACTCTCTGTCTCTCTCCCTTCCTCTCTGTGGAAAATCAATAAAATATATTTAAAAAAAAAAAAAAAAAAAAATTAAGTATATAGCTGAAGGAAAAACAAATACTGGGTGTGTGTTTTAATTGACACATATACAGTTTTCTAATAGTTAACTATATCTAGGTTAACCAGTTCTGCCTGTGACACATAGTCTAGTTATAATTAGCCATTAAATTGCATTGATATTTGGAAAATTGAAATTATGTGTACTCTAACAATCTAGAAAGTATCCTTTTTTATATCCAAAAATTCTAATTTGGAAGATCTGGTAGTGTTATAAATTCTTATGATTCATGACATTGCTAGAAGATAAACTCATAAATTCCACATATCTAAAATCAGTTAAGAATGAGGGGTTTCCTTGAAGTATTTATGAAGGGTGAATAACTACCATTTAGTGGTTCATTTGACTCTTCTAAGATTGGCTATCCATTGGTTCTTAGAGTCAAAATAATTTGAAAAACTAGTGTTTTGAATTTAGACCTCTTTGGCCCAACTGTGAGGCCCCAATGTATATGTTAATTCCAGATGATTTACAAGTTCTAGGCTACCATAGATGTCATTAGATTGCTCATTAGCTTTCTTACATCCATTTTTTCCCTGTTTTAGGGATAGCTATTGAGGTTTTGAGACTTACTCTACTCATTGATATTTACGTGCTTGATTAATTCCATTCCATCCTCTCACCACCACCGCCTCCCCCCCCCCAAAAAAAAAGAGAAAAAACACACATACACATACAAGGTAGAATAAAAGTAGAAAAAAAAAAAAAGCCATTTTACTTTGTCTATCATATTTGTATTTGAATCTAGAAATATTTTCTTTTTTTAAATTTTTTATTGATTAAGTTATTACATATGTGTCCTTATCCCCACTAGAAATATTTTCTTTTAAATATATTTTATTGATTTTTTTACAGAGAGGAAGGGAGAGAGATAGAGAGTCAGAAACATCGATGAGAGAGAAACATCGATCAGCCGCCTCCTGCACATCTCCCACCGTGGATGTGCCCGCAACCCAGGCACATGCCCCTGACCGGAATCGAACCTGGAACCCTTCAGTCCGCAGGCCGACGCTCTATCCACTGAGCCAAACCGGCTTCGGCTAGAAATATTTCTTTTCTTTTTTTTTTTTTCTTTTTTTTTTTTCTTTTTTTTTTTTTTAATTTTTTTACCATCCCCCCACCCACCTCCACGCCCCCACCTCCCTCCCCTAGAAATATTTCTTAATGTCACTCTGTATATAAAGATGTTTTATGGTACTATTTTAGAGAATACCATCTTGAGTGTGTTTGATGATATTTAACATATGTAAAATTTGTAAATTAGTTTCTGTCTTACAAAGAGGCTTACTGGATTAATGGAATTTTTGTCCTTTTAGGAATCTATTCGATGGTTAGAAGATGAAAAGGCCCTTCTGGAGATGACTGAAGAAGTAGACTATGATGTAGATTCATATGCTACACAACTTGAAGCTATTCTTGAGCAAAAAATAGACATTTTAACTGAGCTGCGGGGTAATTCTTTTTTCATTTTAATGTTTGAAATCTGCTTAATGCAAGAGAGCATCTGAAGTGAAAATTATGGGCAACACTTAACATCTTTTTAGAGGTATATAGGCACACCAACCATTCTGTTTTTTGAAAAAGAAACATGGAGTACCATTTCAAGTGCTCTCTAGTCTTTTTTCTTTCAGTCTTTTGAGAAAATAAGATTAAAGGGAAAATATATTTTAAGAAATTTATAAATTTTATAGACCCATTAGTCATTTTAGTTTGGTAGGCCAGTGCTTTTCAGAATTGTTTTCCTTGGATTAGATCTATTCAGGGTCATCTTTCTATAGCCACCTATATATCTTCTATGCATCTTATGTCATGTTTTTCCTTTGAACTCTTGTTTTGAAAAAGAGGAAGATTTCTAGAAGTATGTGGCTTATTCACATGTAATGTCTGCTTGGCTTTTTAATTAGTTTATCTGCAGCTTCATATATGCATTTATATACTGTATGTGCTAGGTTTTTAGGCATTGGCAAATTAACTGTCTCCATTTATATCTGAGTGGGCATCAGTGTGTACATGCAGTGCAACATAAAATCAGATTGAAATTGCTAGTTTTTAGTACCAAATAAGCTGCTTAATTTTTAAAAATAGGTCCTTTGTGAAGTTGGTTATTTGACATCATATCCTACAAGAGGCCCGGTTCACAAATTAGAACATGGGTAGATTCCCTAGGCCTGGCCTGCTGGAGCCAGCCCTTGGCCCCTTGGGAAAGGGACCGTGCCCACCACCACCAACCCCCGGTTCCTTGTCCCAGTCCGGGGCCCATAGGCCCCATCACCACCCCACAGTTCCCTACCTCCCCCCACCCCTCTCTTGCCGCCACGCAACCGCGGCGGGTGGGCCCCCTGGGAAGGGAGAGGACAAGAGTGAGACAAACCCTTGTGTCGAGGGCTGACTCTTAATAGGTCGCAGCATGGGAGCTGCTCTGCTACATAAGAAACCCTGACCCCAAAGCAGGTCGTCTACGAATGGTTTAGCACCAGGGGCCGATGGGGGCCAGCGGCTGGGGGAGGGACCACAGGCAGTTGGCTGTCAATGGGAGGTTGGCTGTGGGAGCACACTGACCACCAAGGGGCAGCTCCTGCGTTGAGCATCTGCCCCTGGTGGTCAGTGCGCGTCATAGTGACTGGTCAGCCTGTCGTTCTGGTTGTTCAGTCCTAATGGTTGCTGAAGCTTTTATATATATAGATGGAGTCAGCATTTCCCCAACTTCAGTTGTGCAAATGTAGGGTTTCTAAAATTTACTTTTGTTTTTCATACTCTTCATGTTCACGCCTTGATTTAAAGTGTTTTGATCATTTTTCTAATCTTCCATAATTCATAAGCAGCTTTTCTATATGAATTTTATTCAAAAAATAGAGCATAATGCATTCAAGGTTTTTTTTTTCTGTTTATATGTAGCTTTTAACTTAGTTGACTTCTTTCCCTTAATTCTCTCATTCATGTATATAAAGCATATCTATAACTTTTAAGAAATTATCTAGTTATGTATTATTCAGTTTTTTCTTAAAAATGTTTTCTCGTCCAGGCATAATTTTGGTATTAAGAAGTTTAAGAGCCATTATATTAGCAGCCAACAGATACAGAAATCCTTAATTTTCTGTCTAAATTTTAGAAAAGTCAGCTTTTTAAAAACATCATTGTATTTCTGAAGGAAAGAATTTGCAGCTTCCTTTTCTTCTGAAGACTATTTTAAGTTGGATAATTCTGTTGAGGGGTGCTGTCCTGTGCATTGCACAGTGCTTACCAGTATCCTGGTCTCCAGACTAGATGACAGTAGCACTACTCCAGTTGTGGCAATCAAAAATTTCTGTAGGAATTACCAAATGTCCCCAGAGTAGGAGGGTGGGGCTAAAATCACCCTGGTTGCCCTAACCGGTTTGGCTCAGTGGATAGAGCGTCGGCCTGGGGACTGAAGGGTCCCAGGTTCGATTCCGGTCAAGGGGCATGTACCTTGGTTGCAGGCACATCCCCAGTAGAAGGTGTGCAGGAGGCAGCTGATCGATGTTTCTCTCTCATCGATGTTTCTAACTCTCTATCTCTCTCCCTTCCTCTGTAAAAAATCAATAAAATACATAAAAATAAAATCACCCTGCTTGAGAACCATTGTTATAGGAAGATGCCTCTGCCAATTTACTTACCTATTTTTTATTCTTAAATGACTCTGAGTCAGTATATGGTAGACGGGTAATAGAATTTTAAGACCAAGAAATGCATTATCCCTTAATCCCCTTCCCTAGCCACTATTTCTTAAGAGATAAAATAGTCTTTGGGAGTAGAAATTTTCTAACATTGAGAGAAGAAATGTCTGCTTTACAGTTTAATAAGATTCATAGTGTTCCTTTTGGACATAACTGTACATATTTTACACACATATAAAGCCTGTCTACACTCCAAAAGGAATACAAATTAAAATTGAACACTGTAAAAAATGCCAAACAGAAACCTGTTGACAATAGCAAAAGCAGGTATTTCTAGGAATCTATAATGAAACTGCTGCTATAGTTGAGCATTGTATTTAGTTTTTGGGCAACAAAAAAACCAAAGGAAAACCCTTGAGTTAAGATTACGAAATAAGTGAGCCAACTTGATACCCATGAAGTTGTATACTGTGTTGCCTGTGATGTAATACTTACTCCCTGTTCTTTTCTTTTTCCAAGATAAAGTGAAATCTTTTCGTGCAGCTCTACAAGAAGAAGAACAGGCCAGCAAGCAAATCAACCCTAAGAGACCCCGTGCCCTTTAAGTTGGCATTTGCTGCTAAAGGATCCCCAGGACCCTCACTGTTTTAACATACAAGGTTCAGCTGTAAGGGCCATTTGGAAGTTTGAAATTTTAAGTGTCTGTGGAAAATGTCTTGTCCCTTCACCTGAATGACATTTCAGTTTTGTGAAACACAACTTTGTCTACAAAATGCTTCTAGTCCAGAAGGCACAACCAAGATTTGGTAATAGTGAAGCATTTTGTTTCATTTACCCAAATAGTGATTTACTTTTGGAGATCCTTACCAATTTTATTTTCTATATGATGAAGTAAGATTGTGGACTTGATCCAGGGGTGAGTAGTAGGGGGAAGCCACAGCATTTCCTTTTAACTCGGTTCAATTTTCGTAGCAAGACTGAGCAGTTTTAAATCCTTTGTGTGCATGCATACCTCATCTGTGATTGTACATACCGTGCCACTCTTAGGGACAGCTGTGCTCACCCCTTTCTGCTTTGTGCCTTGACTAAGGCTATTGACCCTGAATTTCTGATGCACAGCCAAGTTAAATTACATTCCTTATTTGTCATTGTAAATTACCTTTATTGTGTGTACATTTTTACTGTATTTGAGACATTTTTTGTGTGTTGCTAGTTAATTTTGCAGGATGTGCCATATCATTGAATGGAACTAAAGTCTGTGACAGTGGACATAGCTGCTGGACCACTCCATCTTATATGTAAAGAAATCTGGAATTATGGTTTTAAAACTTTTAACATGTGGATATAATTTTCTTAGCATTTTCTTTGTAAAGAAAATATAAACTAGTTGATGTATAATAAAAAGTAATGGAATTCTGAGAAGAGTTTTATCTTAGGATAATACATATATATGCAGTGTGTTCCAGTGTGTTATTAACAAGACTAATAGTGCAATTTGCTCCTTACCAATACCATTACTTAAGTTGAAGTGTCCATTAGCATCCCAAAAGGTACCTTTTAAATGTACTGTTAAAGGAAATTGGCTTCTGATGCATGAACATTTACATAATACATTGGAAGTAGTCCATAATAGAACTGTTAGTTTAAGCCAAGTATAGACAGTACATAAATCCCTTGAAAGTGAATTAAGCTAACAAGAGTTGACTTTGCTTTAAAAGGCAGATCTAACCCAAGCTCCGTCCATTACCTAATGTATGATGTTTCACCATTATTTGGTGAGAACCACCAAATTCTCACCAATAAATTGGTCTAGGCCTGTGCTACTTTTTAAATGGTAGCATTTATTTTTACAGATTGCTACTCCAAGGAAGAAAACTGGCTACTTCTCATGTAAATATTTTGTTAAACAATTTATATATCTCTCTAGGACATTTCCCTCAGCTCCTAGGAGAATCCAGGAGTGTATTAACAACAAAAAATCTCCCAAGGATATCTTGTTTTGACTTACTCTAGGAAAGTAATAGCTCATTCCTTTGAGCCACAGGGAAGCTATGAATACTAGTAGAGTCACATGAGCCAGATTCACTACTTCACTTCAGACAACTCAGAGGGTAGTTGTGGGAAATCCGAATACCATGGTGAAATGCTCCTCTGTAAACTTGAAATCTAGAACAAATGTAGATTTTTCACAATGTGCTTATTAATAAATGGAATCTATGGAATGAGTTTAGAGATAATTTTCTTCAATGTAATCACCTTTGTTTTGGAAGGGACTGAGGTTTTCTTGCAGCTGTAAGATATGTCCTATTTGTGTTTATTTCAAAGAGAAGAGGAAGAATGGAGAACTATTGACCTTGCAGAGGCTGTTTAGAAAGGTAGTTTTTGAGCCTAACCAACGTTCAAAGGACAATAAAAAGGTTTGAGTTTTCTTGTAAAGCACAACAGATTAGTCTTATTTAAAATAGATGGATACTATCTCTAGAAGGTCCCCTTATATTTAAATGTGCTGCTTTATTCTATAATGGCTTCATTCTGATCAGTAATCAAGGTATATAAAAAATCAGTACACCAGAAAAGATCTTGGTAGTATAATCCAGTACTTCAGTTTTACAGATAGGGAAACTAAGAACCAGAAAAGGGACTCAGCAGTTACTAGGGTGTAGAGGAAAAGCTGAATGAATAAACCTTAGAATTTTCCTGTAAGAATAGAAACAGTACAAGTGAATTTTGCAAAGTAAAGTTTTTTGATATTTAAAAAAGCTACACAAGTATAATATAACAAAAGTGGCTTGATACAGCTATTTTAAAAAAATTTGGATCTGAATTAAACATTCTTTACTTTCTCAGACTTGAAAGCTGATATTCCTATTAATAAGTAACAAAAAATACATTATTTTCATTATATAGGAATGCTTAATATCATTTTGAAGCCATATTTGAAAAATAATCTGTTTAAGTAAACAAATTAACTTCCTTTCTAGGTTTACTCAGTGTACTTTTGTTAAAATAATTTGAAACACTTCTGTTAAGGTAGGCATAAAAAAATGAAGATATTTTTATTTCCTTATATAAATAACCAGCTATTATATATAATTCTTTATTAAAGGACATTAACAATTAATATTGATAATGATTTAGACATAGTAACTAATTAAGATATGGTTGTGACATCTATTGAAATTATCATCCTTACATTTTAAATAGATTATAGGTAAGCATAAAGTATATAAAAGAGTGCTGGAAATTTTCATTATCCAGAAGTTATAGGAGGAATACTGGGAGCCTGTTCTTGTGGGAAAATTACTGTTTGAGTTTTGTTTTGAATTTGATGGGCAGATATTTTAAATGAAGTTTTGATTTCTAAAACCTCTGGAAATTTTCTTAAAACTATTACTATCTCCCCAAGAAAAAACATGCAATCTTATAATTCATTTCACATTCTAGTTGAGCATCCTTATTTTACAGGTAAGGAATCATGCCCAGAAGTAATGTCTGGCACCACATGGTCTCAGGAGCAGACTCAAGCTTACCCAGAACCCTGATGTAACTGTGATGTTACAGGATAAGTAAAGGGGTAGGTAGGCAGTGATAGAAGTTATATAGGATAAACACAGAGAGAGAAACAATTAAAATATAATAAAATTGTTTTACTGTACATATGAATAATAATAAATGATATGGGGAATATGTGACTCAGTTAAGCATATTTAACTTTATACCTGAAGAATAAAGGACTAAAGAGTTGAAGGCCTAAATTGGTCTTCACAGTAATATATAACATAGACAATAGAGTAACATCTTTATACAACAACCTGTTAGAAATGAAGTTTAAGTGTCAAGTTGTGTCTATGGCTCTTGAAAATTATCATGTATAGACTGGACCCTGCCCTGTGTTAAATATTAAAAACAAACCGAAAAGAAAAAAAAACTTGGGAACTTAAAATTGACTTAAGTACCTTAGAAATTTGGACTAATTACTAGTAATAATAACATTAAATCAAAAATAGTCAAGCACAGTGTTCCAGTGGAGGAAAAGCATACATATCTTCTCAAA
Organism: Myotis daubentonii; assembly: GCF_963259705.1. Lineage (NCBI taxonomy): Eukaryota > Metazoa > Chordata > Mammalia > Chiroptera > Vespertilionidae > Myotis > Myotis daubentonii. Next base: position 84,150,879 of record NC_081843.1, on the reverse strand, counting down.
TTATTAAAAATATATAATTCAAGTTTCTTTTCTTGAGTTTGAAAATTCTGTTTTCCAGATACCTAAGAAAAATGGATACCTTCTGCATTGAATCCATGTAACAATCTGAAAAGAGCCAAAGTGAGATGGTATTAAAAAACTAATCTGTAGCACATAACAATCAGTGCATATAGTTCCTATACCATGAATTCTAAAACATGAACACATCAGCAAACCTATGAAGCCCACCCACTTGGAACACTAGTCATTAAAGAAACATTCGCCAACTAAATGTATAAGACCCATCTTTTTAATACTTCTTTTTGTCATAGCCTTTATGTCTTAAATTATGAATTTGACTAAAAGTATCATAGACCTCTACTATCCCAGACCTAAGAGCTCATTAGCGATGGTTTCAACATGGTAAGTGATTAAGAAGACTGGAAGAAATTTGGTGAGAATGAAAGAAAATAAGAGGAAATATTTCTATTTAGACCGGAGATTAGTTTTAGGATGGCTAGTAGGAACAGGTCAAGATGGGTTAGAATGTCTAAAAAAGGAAGCTAGGTATTTATGAGTAATATTTAACTATTAGGATTAACATTGAATAAAGACTCAGTAGTATTACTAACCTGCCAATAGAAAATGTAAACCCTACTTGTCTTAGTTATATAGAACTGTGTTTCCAGCTTAGAAAAGTCAAAAAAATGACTTTTGTAACCATCTACCCTTGTTGTTTCTTTATTCGGCCCCTAGACCAGTGCTCGGCAAACGGCGGCTCGCGAGCCACATGCGGCTCTTTGGCCCCTTGAGTGTGGCTTTTCCACAAAATACCAGCTCTTCCACATAATATTGACTTCTGCCCGTGGGCCACGAAGTTTCAATCGCACTGTGCGTGCGTGCCCGCACGTGGTATTTTGTGGAAGAGCCACACTCAAGAGGCCAAAGAGCCGCATGTGGCTCACGAGCCTCAGTTTGCTGACCATGGCCCTAGACCATCGAAGCTTTAAAAATGAATTAGCTAAAGAGGCAAAAATTTCTATATTAAGTGATGGTTTATGAGGAAACGAAAGTGTTATTGATTAAAAACAGTGAGTAGAGGTTAATAATTACCTGGGTAACTGAAGCCTTACTCTATTTTCACGAGACTTGTATAATTCAAGGAAAATAAATTTTGGTGTACATTGCCCAGATAATTACAAAACAAGTAACTATATTACTAAAGCAATTATAAATGATAACCAGATATGATTGTAACAAACTATTTCATGCTTAGGGTCTATTTAACAATAGCTATGCCCAATAAAGAAAAAAGTGAGAGCCCTAGCTGGTTTGGCTCAGTGGAAAGAGCGCTGGCCTGGGGACTAAAGGTTCCCAGGTTCGATTCCAGTCAAGGGCACATGCCTGGTTGCGGGCTCGATCCCCAGTAGGAAGCATGCAGAAGGCAGCCAATCAATAATTCTCACTCATCATTGATGTTTCTATCTCTCCCTCTCTCTTCCTCTCTGAAATCAATTAAGAAATATATTTTTTTATAAAAGGAAAGAAAAAAGTGAGATCCAACTACATGTCTTAGGGTTCTTCCGCCCACAGTAGGTTATGAATAGAGAGTTAGAGAAGGGAGTTAAAGGGGAGGAGCATACACACCACAACACACTGACACAGGCATCTCCGGCTAGGACTGTTACTTACTCCTGTTCTTAAAATGTTCATTCTGCTGCAGCTAACTAGCCTCCATCTTCTACACCAAATACCATTCTACGCCTTGGAAGTGCTATGCAATAACTCCCAGGTAGCACTTTACACCGCTTAAAAGCCTTTAAATCTCTAATCTTAAGGTGTCACAGAAAGAAATGTAAACACTTAGGAAAAGAAAAATGTAATTACCTGATGAAGTCATCTATGTCCATGGAACGGGCCCGCTTGTCACTAAAACCTGTGCTGGTTAGGATTTGCTGTATTTTATCTGCTATGCTGAAATCTTCTGGTATTATCTATCAAGATTCAGAATAAATGAACAACATATCTTTAATGAAGTCACCTTGACTCTACTTCTTTTTAGTTCAGTAAGTCATAAAATAGTTACCATCTGTCCATTACTTGCATCTCTCTAAGTGATTAATCTTTAGCACATACCAAATACTTGGAAGTCCTCCAATGAATGAATCAAGAATATTGTCCTTGCCGAAACCGGTTTGGCTCAGTGGATAGAGCGTCGGCCTGCGGACTGAAAGGTCCCAGGTTCGATTCCGGTCAAGGGCATGTACCTGGGTTGCGGGCACATCCCCAGTAGGAGATGTGCAGGAGGCGGCTGGTCGATGTTTCTCTCTCATCGATGTTTCTGACTATCTCTCTCCCTTCCTCTCTGTAAAAAAATCAATAAAACATATTTAAAAAAAAAATATTGTCCTCTTTTTAAAAAATTCTATCAGTTTCAGCTTTTCATAACAAAATAATTGGAGCTGAAACTAAATTTTAAAGCAATTGTTACTCTTTTTAAAACAACTCACATTTTCTTGGCACCAATCTCATTTTTCCAGCTTAATTTTTTTCTAAGAGATGGCCTCCAACCCTTAAGAAATATTAAATATATCAGACTTTACATATTTTATCCAAAGATTTTTCTTAATCCAGCTTAATATTTTCTTAAGCAATGTTTAATGATTTTGTCTATAAAAGAAAATGGAGGTAGCAATGTGATACCTTAAGCCATAGGAGTCCAAAAATAGAATGGGAATTTGCTTTTTTCTATCCTGTTTAATTAATTAGAAAGAACTAATAAATAAATAGTCATTACATATGGACACTAGGGGCCCAGTGCAAGAATTTGTGCATGGGTGGGGTCTGGCCAGCTCGCCCCTTACCAGGCCAATCAAGGCTAGCCAGCAGGGGGGAGGGGCTGCAGGAAGTTGGCTGGCCAGCCCCGTCTCCATCAGGCCGGTTGGACAGCCGCAGTGCACGTCATAGTGACCAGTCATTCTAGTCGCTTGGCTTTTATATACAGATGTTTATGTGTGCTCACAGACACAAAATTGCTTAAAGAAAATGTTGCACAGATAATGATTAAGAGGCATGAGGCTCACAACCAGAAATATGCTATTCAGTCTACTTTATCCTAATCAATTTCTAGGTATTGACATTTAAAATTTATAATTGCTATATGAGCAACAGACAAGAAGGGATGGTCACAATTATTTTAAGCTGAGCAAACTGCACATGCCTACACCTTTGAGGAAATTATGACTCAGTTGAATCTATGGCTGAAACAGCTATCAGTAATTAAAGAAGATACAGTGAAGTAACAGATTTCTCAGATCTGTTCCACAAAATATACATGAGCACTGACTTGTTAAAGTTGTGGTAGTTATACATTGCTTGTGATCTTTTAAGGATCTTATGGAATGTACAAAATTAAAGAACCTTGATGAAAAGGAATAAGAAATAGAGGGATATTTTAAAACACAACAAATTGAAATCACAAACATTTTCTGCTTACAGTATTATGGACCGAACAGTGAATTCTGTAGTTTTTTTCCAATAACTGCTGTACTGCACTTGACCTGTAGCATAAATGACATTAGTATTATTATTCCAAAATTAGAGATTATCAATAATTTCCTTTTATTATCAGATAAAAAATGTTTCACATGGTGAAATTAATAAACTAAAAAAGGTACTGAATACTTAAAACTTATGAAACAACCACAAACTACAGTTATATTTAAAAAGTAAAGCCCTAATAAACATCTCCAATTCTTAACACATTAAGCGCCAAGCCTGTTTTGTCTTCCTTTCCATTTCAATAACTGGTGACTGACATGGCGCTTAACATGTTAAGGGAATTCCAGACTCTCCACAAAACATCACCTAAAAAAAAAGAAAAGAAAATCTAGCCAGGCTGATGTTGCTCAGTAGTTGAGTATCAAGCTGTGAACCAGGAGGTCACGGTTCGATTCCCAGTCAGGGTACATGCCAGGGGCTTTGGGCTTGATCCCCAGTGGGGGGTGTGCAGGAGACAGCCAATCGATTCTCTCTCATCACTGATGTTTCTCTCCCTCTCTGAAATTAATATATTTAAATATATATATATATATAATTAAACCTTTCACCTCTCTTGTACCCCAAAATGCTATTACATTTTTCCAAGTAAATAAAATTAAATGAATCTTACACAAATGTGGAAGGGGTCCCTCATCACTATTTTTCCAAGGAAAAAGTAGGGAGATATGTAGTCAGTTTTGTTTTTTCCCCGTATTGCCAATAAACCTGATCTAATTCCCAACTCTAGGAACTTTCTTCATTAAATTCTTCTGCCTCCCAAAGTACAAAGTCAGTTAAAAAGGTAAAGTGTGTCTGGACATGGGCAGTCATTATGCTTAGGATATACATGTTCAGGAAAAGGACAAAATTCTAGCAGTTAGCCCAGTGTCTGGAGCATTGGTCCTTCATACATTATGAATCAGTAAAATACTTACTTAAATGCAGCAGACAGTGTCTTGTTTTTCCTAACAAAGGTGATCCTTACTAGGCCATCCCATTCCTGAAAGAAAAGATGAATATTTTCTTACAAAATGTCAAACTTCTTTTCTAGGCCTGCTAGGTATTATTGTGTCTCCTAACATATAAACCTGGAACGAACCTTCTGGAGTGATGAAAATGTTCTATACCTTGATGTGGCTGACACATGCAAAAGTAAGATGTATACTTTTTTTTAACTTCTGTACACCTCACTGAATATTTTAACCTCAATTCCAAAAAATACATTATTCCACATCTGAACAAAGAACAATATAGTATTTTGGCACCTAAAGTGTCATATGCCATCTGTCATTTTCAAAAAAACATGATTCACGGATACATGCAAAAAAATAAAACTAGACCACTTACACCATACACAAATTAGACCACTTACACCATACACAAAAATAAACTCAAAATGAATAAAGGACTGAAACGTAAGACAGGAAACCATAAAAATCTTAGAGGAATCCACAGGCAGCAAAATCTCAGACATGCTGAAGCAGTATCTTCACCAATACAGCTCCTAGGGTAATGGAAACTAAAGATAAAATAAACAAATGGGACTACATCAAAATAAAAAGCTTCTGGCACAACAAAAGAAACCATCAACAAAACAACAAGAAAGCCCACTGCATGGAAGAACATATTTGCCAATGTTATCTCCAATAAGGGTTTAGTCTCCAACATTTACAGGGAACTCATACAACCTAACAAAAGGAAGATAACCCAGTCAAAAAATGTGCAACGGACCTAAATAAATACTTTTCGAAAGAGGACATAAGGAAGGCCAAGAGACATATGAAAACATGTTCAAAGTCACTAATCATCCAAGAGATTGATAAGCCACTCCATTTACCACCAGTTATTGACCACACAAGCATGTTTTTATCCAAAGTGGTTGCAGTAAGGTTTTATATCAAGGGATCTGGTTTCCTTCCCTTTTAAATCACAAAAATAAGAATTTTGATTAAAAGGTGTTTCCCATACATAATATTATTCTAACAACTATTTTCACCTCATCTTGTTTTCCAAGTCTTATTCAAATAGAAAGTTTTCTATACCTATAATCCTCAACAAAATGCAATGGGATTCTCATCTTTTTACATTTTGTGAACATTTTCCATGTGCTTTTGTGGTCTTCACAACTGTCTTGAGTCAAATTATTCCATCTACTCTGTCACAGGATGTATCATAATTAACATTTTCCTGTTAGGACATTTAGGTTGACTCAGTATTTTTCTGCTGTTACAGACACACATCTCCCAGCTTGGACATTTTTTTTCCTTCACTGAATGACCTAGCATTTTAACCTCACCTGAAAATTGATAGGTGGTGGCGGATTCTTAGGTTCTATTCTTACAACACTGGATTCCACCTTGGGTGGTGGTCTGAAGTTATTCTTTCCAACCTATTAATCAGAAAATGTTTCAGTAGTCATCTCAAAAATAACTAAATTAGTAATCAAATATGCTCTCCTCACAGACAGCACAGCTAGATACCAGAGGATGAGTTAAGTCACATTAGTTCAATAATAGTCACTTACTTTCATTAAATGGTCCACACGGGCTAACAGCTGTGTATTAATTGAGAGTCTGCAGTATAACTTATCTCCAGGTTTTGCAACCAGTCTGAGAGCAAATTCTCTTTGAAACATAAGTATAGCACATCTGAAAAGACAACAAAAAGGAATAAGGAAAATGGTGACTTTCAACTATTAATATATTTGAACTTCAACAGATTTTCTTGAGCAGGAAACAGAGCAAAGCAACACCTGCAGTTCATGACAATTCGTCTACCTGGTTAGAAGATAGGAGAACACCAGCCTTAGCTTTGTATCACAAAATGACCCAGTTGGCTTTTTTCATTTTATAATGGCTATACCTCTCACCCCTTGCCAATGTAAGTCCTCAATGATCAAATGAAAAAGTATTTCAGATCAGCACCAATCTATCTCACCCCTTCTAGGAAAACAAAACCCAAAAAACTAAATTGGCTCAGTAGATAAATTATATTCATGGGGTAGCAAACACCCTTATGGAAGAGCTGAGGCAGGTTGTGAAATCAGTGTCCTGATTTAGCAGATTAAGGAATATAGTTTGTTGTTTTTTCTAATTCAGCAAGCAATGGCAGGCTTTTGGAGGTTCTTGAACAGAAAATGACCATCTTCAAAGGTAGGTTTTAACTCAAACTTTTTTGAATGTAAGTCACAGTAAGAAGTACATTTGACATTGCCACCCATGCCACAAATATCTGTATGTGTATGTGCCTATGTAACTTAAACAAAAGTTTTGTAAAACTATAATCACCTGGGCCACATGCACTTAAGACCCTCTGATATATTCCATTCCATATCATTAAAAAAATAAAAAAGACAATCATGACCCACTGAATTTATTTTATAACCACTAAGGGGTTTTTGGCTTGCAGTTTGAAAATGATTGGTATAGATTATCCTAGAAACACTTTAGGAAGCCACTGCAATTGTGTAGACATCTATCCTGTATAATAAAAGCCTAATATGCTAAGTGTCCGGTCATCTGTTCAACCAATCCAAGTGTAATATGCTAATGATATGCTAAGGCCGCTCAACCTCTTGCTATGACATGCACTGACCACAAGGGGGCAGACGCTCAGACTGGTAGGTTAGCTTACAGCTGGGGTCCAGCCGATTGGGACTGAGCAAGATGATCCAGACACGCCCTGGAGCCTCCCACGGTCCCTCCCTAACTGGCCAAATTCTACGTCCCTCCCTGGCCCCGATGGGGTCCCTCGGCCTTGCCTGCGCCCTCTCGCAATCTGGGAGCCCTCAGGGGATGTCAGAGAGCCAGTTTTGGCCCGATCCCGGAGGCCAGGCCAAGGGACCCCACTGGTGCACAAATTCATGCACTGGGTCTCTAGTCCATATATATATATATTTTTTTCTATCTAATAATAGACAAACATGGTAATTAACCATACCTCCGCTATGCTACCCATTGGCTAATCAGGGCAATATGCAAATTAACTGCCAACCAAGATGGTGGGCAGCCAGGCAGCTAAAGCGAACATGAGGTTTGGTTGCTCCAGTAATGGAGGAAGCCAAGGTTCCCCACCTGCCGCAGCCCAGCTCTGAGCTGCACTCTAAGCAACAATGTATCAATTATAGAAGCTAAACAAACCCTAGATACCTGCTTTCAGCCATCCGGCAACAGAGCTGGAGCCGCAACTAAGTTTCAATTACAGAAGGTAAATAAATCCAAGTAAAAAAAGAAAAAAAGGAGAGACTGGGAGCTTCAGTTGCAGGCTTGACCTGCCTGAAAACGGCCCTCAGCCCCTCATCCAGGCTGGCCAGGCACCCCAGTGGGGACCCCCACCCTGAAGGGGGTGCAGGCAGCCTGAAAACAGCCATCAGCCCCTCACCCGGGCTGGCCAGGCACCCAAGCGGGACCCCCACCCTGATCCGGGACACCATTCAGGGCAAACCAGCTGGCCCCCACCTGTGCACCAGGCCTCTATCCTATATAGTAAAAGGGTAATATGCAAACTGACACTAACAGCAGAAAGATGGGAATGACTGGTCACTGTGACACACACTGACCACCAGGGGGAGACGCTCAATGAAGGAGCTGCCCTCTGGTGGTCAGTGAGCTCCCACATGGAGGAGCTCTGCTTAGCCACAAGCCAGGCTGACGGCTGCTAGTACAGCGGTGGTGGTGGGAGCCTCTCCTACCTCCTCAGCAGCGCTAAGGATGTCTGACTGCAGCTTAGGTCTGCTCCCCGCTGGCAAGTGGACATCCCCCGAGGACTGCCGGGCTGCCAGAGGGATGTCTGATTGCCAGCTTAGGTCCAATCTCCTGGGTAGCAGGCCTCAGCCAGCAGATGGTCATCCCCTGAGGGGTCCCAGACTGTGAGAGGGCACAGTCCGGGCTGAGGGACCTCCCCACCCCCAAGTGCACAAATTTTTGTGCACCGGGCCTCTAATCTACATATAAAAGCCTAAGCGACCAAACAACCATTTGACTGGTCGCTATGATGTGCACTGACCACCAGGAGGCAGATGCTCAATGCAGGAGCTGCCCTCTGGTGGTCAGTGCACTCCCATAGCTGGAGCACTGGTCAGCTGACTGAGGGGGGCCACCACAGCAGCACCCTACTGAGCAGCGGCAGGCGCAGCAGGGCCAGGATGAGCGGGAGTAGCATGGTACCCAGCCTAGGCTCCTCTCCAGCCACTTGCTGCTTCACACACTACTACATGCCTCGGGGGAACCAGCAGTCTGACATCCCCTGAGGGGTCCCGGATTGCAAGAGGGTGCAGGCCAGGCTGAGGGTGAGGGCCACTGGTGCATGGGGCCTCTAGTAAGATAACAAAAAATCTAACCTGAGGATGAGAAACTAGGGAAAAGTTGCTGATCTCAGAAGCAGGGTTTACACCACACCTCCCCTAATAACTCAAATACAAAAAGAGAGGAAGACCTCCACAGAAATTGATATTTTCTACCAAACTATCCAGTCGTTTTTCAACTGAATTAACTCTCTTTACAAAAAAAAGTTTTAATTGATTTTTTTTTAGAGAAAGACAAAGATAGAAACATTGATCACAGAGAAACATCAACCGCTGCCTCCTACAAGCCCCCTACTAGGGATCGAGCCAAAAACCCAGGCATGTGCCCTGACTGGGAATTGAACCAGGGACCTCTTGGTACATGGGATGTTGCTCAATCCACTAAGCCACACAGGCCAGGCAATTTAATTAACTTTCATCTTTAGCTGTGTTCATGACCTAATCTGTCAATTTTTCTTGTTGAAAATGTCAATTTTTCTTGTTGAAACTGTCAATTTTTCTACTTGTTTTACAGTCACTTTGGTGTTTGTCACAAACCTGAAAAAAGGTCGATGCAGCAACAACTTGAAGACAAAAGGAGAAGAGATCTGTAAAAGAATTAATTAGTTATTTCTGGGAAAGACACACCAGAGAACATTTAATATAATGTTCCCAACAATCTGAAAACATACCTGATAAGGCAAATTTGCTACACAAGCATCGAAGAATGGCAAATCTGTTTTCAACACATCACCCACCAATACTTGAAGTTTGCTGGCCAGAGGTCTGATAATAAAAAAAACAAAAACTTAAAAAGAATATTGTCTTATGAGATTGAAATGCACTTTAATTCCATTATGAATACTCACGTGCCCTGAACTCTTTTGTGCAGTTCAGCTACTAGCCTTGGGTCAAGTTCACAGGCAATTACCTAAATTAAAAAATAATAATTATGGAATATAAAGCTCTTCTTATCTTAATAGTAACTCTTACATGATTTACATGAACTAAATTTCTTTTTTCCAATTCTACTACCAATGTTCTTTCAATTGTTCCCTACCATTTCAAACAATGGAAAACACCACCCAGAAAGGTGGTCAGCTAGAGAGTACTACACAAATAATGGACAGAATTATGTTCATTTGGCTCCATGTTTGTAACTGAACAGAGGATGAAAAAAATACACAAAAGTCTGTGTAGTAAATGTTCTAGACCAGTGGTCGGCAAACTGCGGCTCGGCAAACCACGGCTCGCGAGCCACATGCGGCTTTTTGGCCCCTTGAGTGCGGCTCTTCCACAAAATACCGACTTCTGCGCATGGGCCATGAAGTTTCAATCGCACTGTATGTGCGTGCCCGCACGTGGTATTTTGTGGAAGAGCCACACTCAAGAGGCCAAAGAGCCGCATGTGGCTCACAAGCCGTGGTTTGCCAACCACTGTTCTAGACAGACGCACACAAAGACAACTGCTCCTAGAATGAGTATATCATTTCTTTCATCTATTAAGTTCAGAGTACACAGCATAGATAATTTCTGAATGTAAAGGGATACCAGGTAAGGCTGAAATTGTCATTTTAACTCACGATCAGCTGAGGTTTAATGACTTCCAGGAAGACCAAGTCTGCAGACTAGATACATGTGCTGCTTAGTCTATCTGACTTTCAGTTCCTTTCTCCAGCTTTCCCTGTGCCCTATAGAGTGATGCAGCCCCCTCCCTTGCCTTAGATTTCTAGCTGGGATTAGCCAATGAAAGGAACCAGCATTGTAGGGCACAAGGACAGAGGATGAGTGTTTCCTAATGCCCGCCCATGCCTTTCAGGTGTTCTGGCAGTGGCTGTGTTCCACGTTCAATGACTCAATAACACAGTTCCCTCCTCTTGTCCCTAAGTCCTCTGAACTGTTACCTGCTGTTGCTAGTCCCTGGGTCTTTCACTAATGCTTACTGGTTCCCTTTAACCCCATTTCCACACATTTTATAAGTAGTCTCTTCACTAAAGTCTCTTCAAATAAGTGCCTTAAAATGTGCTACCTACTTCTACCCGAGGACAGAACAATCGTTCCATTTAATACGAAACTGGGTCAGCCAAGAGACAAAGAAGACACCAGCAGTGGCCAGGTGGTACCCCAAAGTCAGGGGCCTGTGTTCTAGCTCTTTAGGTTCCAAAGCTCTAGGTTCCAATAACTCCAACTTCCTTCCTTGGTTTCCCTGAGCCTAGAGGTGATAACTGCTTTTTGCAATTATTATTCTTGGGTTACTTCAATGTTCTCATTTTATTCTTTTAGTCCTGTAACAACCATGTAACCAATTCCCTGTACTAATTTCCCTGTATTGAAATATCTTATGTGGTTTCTGTTCTCCTGACTGATACAGCCCACATTTTCTTTCAATCCCTTTAAAAGAATTAAGATATAGTTGACATATAACATTATATCAGTTTCAGGCATACAACATAATATGTATACATTACAAGATAAGTCTAGTTAACATCCATTACCACACAGTCACAATTTTTTTTTTGTTTTATGATTAAAACTTTTTTAAGATCTACTCTCTTAGCAACTTTCAAATACACAGTACAGTATTGTCAACTATAATCACCATGCTGTCCGTTACATTCCCAGGACTTATTTTATAATTGGAAGCTTGTACCTTTTGACCACCTGTACCCATTCACCCATGTTTTCTAAGATAAAATTTCTAGCAAAGGATTAAGAGTTACTGTTAAAATAATAGCAATTAATTAAAATATTTATATTTATAAACCACCTGAGCTTACTCATATAGTCATTTCTGACACCAAACATGAAATCCTTTTACCTTTTTTGCCTTTTCTAGCAACTTAACAGTCATATTGCCAGTTCCAGGTCCAACTTCCAGCACCACATCAGTTGGTCTTAAGGCAGCCTGCAAGCAAACACAACCACATTAGCTTCCCTGACCACATAATTTACACCTGAATATCTTTGCTAGAAAGCACTCTGTTAAGACATTTTATTCTAACTCAATTTTTAGGAGTTTCTTCATGGTCTATATGCTTAACAAAATTATCTAACATTTGGTGCAAGTGGAAATCTAACACTTTTCCTAACTTGGGACAATAGTTAGGAGTCAGAAACCCAGAATAGCAGTTCTTTCTGGGGTTGGCATTTTGCTTTCTACCTTGGAAATGATTTCAATAGCATCTTGCTACCAACTCTGCTATCAATAAATTCAAACTGGGAAGGACTATATATACAGTAATGATCTTGCCAGAGAATCATAGTGCGCTGTACCAGGATTTCTCAATTCTCAACATATGTTTGTTTTCAGGGATGCGGGAGTACCCACAAACTGTGCAAATAGTGGATGTTTGTATGCACACAGCTGCAGTATTCTGGATCCATAGCTATTATCAGATGCTCAAAGGAATCCATGAGCCAAAAATGTTAAAAAGCTAGGCCAACCCTCATTTTGCAAATAACAAGTAGTCAAGATGAGGTCCTTTAATTAAATGTAGTGCTTCCTACTGCTCCAGGATGCCCCCTTTGTGGCCATGAAAGTCATTTGCACCTCCTATATCTCATGTCCTAGCATCATCCCCAATCATCTGAAACAATAGAGAACATCGATAACACATACCGGAGGAACGCTCCAAAGAGTTTATATGTGGAACTGCATTGTATCATATAAGTTTTTCTGGGGGAACAAACTTCCTAAGATCTCTGTTTAGACATATCTTTAGCCTCTGAAGTAAATAAAAACTAACAGTCATGGGTGGTGCCTAGAAAAAGTGACTGGGGAATAATAATAATCTGGAATTGAACAAATGTCCAGCTATGAAGTAAATAATCTATACAAAGAAAAAGAATTCGGAACCAGTAGAAATCCAGATCCACAGAATTAAAGCAAATCATGGCAAAGGCAGCTTGTGAAAACTAGAAAATTCTTCAGTTCATTCAACAAGTCTTTAAAGAGCATCTACTTTGTGCCAGACATCCTCTGTGCGCTCAAATATTCCTAACAGTAATTACTTAATAACTCCCTTTCCTTTTCCACACCCACCTTATCGATAATGCTGTTAACAATAAGAGGATTTTTCAAAATGTGCTGCCCAATCCCCGTGTTGAACATGAGTCCTGAAAGAAAACACGAAACAGCCTTAATTTTCCAACTACTATTAGGCATTAGAAGACGGTCGCAGAGAAGAAGGCACCTGAGAAGAGGGCGAAGATTTCTGCGCCAACGAGACGCAGCAAACGTCACCCCTGGAGCCCGGCCTGACGCTCAGCCCGTAACTTCTGCGGGAAAGGAAGCCGGAGACAGCGCGCAGGGCCTGCGGCCCGCGCCCCCGGAGTCCCAGGACCTGAGATCTCACTGCCCCGGCCCAGAGCTCGGGCCAGGCGCCGGCCTCAGCTCCCGCCGGCAGACCCGACCCGACCCGACCTCAGCTCCCGCGGGGTGGACCCACCTCCCGCGCTCTTCAGCTCCCGGCCCTGCTGCCGCTCGCGGCGCCGGCCGCTCGCCCCAGACTTGATCTTGGGCATTTCTGCAGGCAGCGGGCGCACAGGCCCAGGAAGTCGGCGAGGACCAGAGCCCGCTACCCCAGTCACGGCACCACGTGGGAACCGCCGGCCGCGCCACCGCACCACTCCCAGCCCCCTTGGGGAGGGGAGGGGAGGGGAGGGGAGAGGAGGGGAGGGGAGGGGAGAGGCGCGGGCCCGCCCCCGGTTCGCTCTGGGCTCCGCCCCCAGGAAGAGGGCCGGCCTTGGAGCCCAGGGGCCGCCGGGCATTGTAGTCATGAGCTAGGAAAGCCTAACCGTGGAAGCCTACAGATCCCAGAAGACACCGCGCTACCGATTCTGAAAGTTTGGATTGGCTAGGCTTGGTCTGGGCATGGCCTGTCGCCCCAATGAGCACAGTTGGTTAGCTAGTTTTGGTATGGTAATCCCCATGGTTAAATAGGTTTTGGTATGGTACTCTGGGCATTGTGGAGGTTTAAATTCTATAATGCGATTAGGCCTGGTGGAGGCTTTATAGAAGCCAGGTTCTGGGATCGCGGATGTCCAAAGAAGGTTTCTTTCTGTCATTGTCTCTCCTGTTTCCCAGAACAGGTTGGGATGGAAACCCAGGATGTTGGGTTGAGGAATTTGCTCCTCTGGGGGAGTGACTTCTCTACTTCCGCTTTGGAAAGCAATCCCGAGAGTAGAATGTAGTAAGTGTCTAGTTCCACTAGGGCAGCGGTTCTCAACCTTTGGGGGTCGAACGACCCTTTCACAGGAGTCGCCTAAGACTATCGGAAAACATATATAATTACATATTGTTTCTGTGATTAATCACTATGCTCTAATTGCATTCAATTTGTAACAATGAAAATACAGTTCCTCGTGTGGTGGTGACCCCCAACCATAAAATTATTTTCATTGCTACTTCATAACTGTAATTTTGCTACTGTTATGAATCGTAATGTAAATATCTGATATGCAGGTAGTTGTTTTCCCCTGTGTTAAAGCACAGCAAAGGAAGACCAAGGCTTGGGAATACACAAAATTAACCCTGTCTGTTGTGCCTACCAGACTAATGGCTTTAGTTTTGTTTTTGTTTTTTAATATATTTAATTGATTTTTTACAGAGAGGAAGGGAGAGAGATAGAGAGAGTTAGAAACATCGATGAGAGAGAAACATCGATCAGCCGCCTCCTGCGCATCTCCTATTGGGGATGTGCCCGCAACCCAGGTACATGCCCTTGATCGGAATCGAACCTGGGACCTTTCAGTCCGCAGGCCGACGCCCTATCCACTGAGCCAAACCGGTTTTGGCAGGCTTAAGTTTTTAATGTTTCTGTGTGTACCCTGTTTCCTTGAAGAAGTTTTCTTCTGTCATGACCAAAGCTGACTCTTCCCTGCGCAATTAATTTTGTGTATTCCTAATCCTTGGTCTTTCTTCGCTGTGCTTTAACACAGGAGAAAACAACTACCTATTTCATTCCACTAATCATTAAGTTAGTGCACAATTCTGGAAAATCTAGTGTGCCAGCCACTGTATCAAATCTTAGGAATAAAAAGATGAACATGACATGATCCCTGCTTTTAAAGAATTTTCTGTCAAGAGGGAGACATGCAAATAACTGGTGGAACCATTTCCTGATCAATTAAGTGTCAGGTGCTTTAGTTACATGAACTCATTCAACATTTTCAAACAGTTCTCTGAAATAGATCTTATCATTATATCCATTTTACAGATGAAGAAATTGAATGAAAAAAAGAGATTAATATGTTGCTGAAGATCATACAGAAAACATGACAGTCTCCTCTTGAGCCTAGGTCTATATTCCAAAGACTGTGCTAATATTAGAAGAAATTAGGGAACATTTTCAAAATACGATATTTGAGCTGAGTCTTTAAAGGACAAACAAAAGTTAGCCAAGGAAAGTTTGGGACTTCAAAGGGAACAGTACTAATAACGCCAAGATATAAAGATGTTTAAGGGAAAAAAAGAAGCTTGGTATAGCTGAGGAATAAGTAGGTATGGTAAATAGGGACTTATTGTGAAGGAGCTAAAATGTGAACTGCTGGAGTTCACACAGCAGTGCAAATAGACATTCATGGGCTCCACATTTAGCTGGGTTCTGAACCCTGCCCAGACCCCTCTTCCTGAATTCCCTCCAATCTTCCTCTGTCATTCTCCATATTGGATCTTCAAGTTTTCTTAATTCTTCTCAGTCTTCCTTCCCTATCACCTCTGCAGCTCCTTAGCTGAAGATCTTGCCTTTTACATCACAGATGGAATGCAAGATCACCTTAAGGACATTCTGGTCTTCCCAGTCACTGTTCTACACCCAGGAGGTACAGTGATGAGCAAAATAAAGTGGAGCTTACATTCTAGTGAGGAAAAAACAGACATTATGTCAGGTGGGGATAAGTGTAAAGAAAAATGTAAAGCAGAAGAGAGACCAACAGGGTGGTTGGGAGGGCTTATTTTATGTTGACAATAAGGATGGAAACCAAATGATAATTTTCTTTTGGAGTAAAATAGCAAGACTCTCCTGAAAGAGGTCACATATTTTAATCCACATAAACTAAATGACTGAAGTGAATATACCCATTTAGTTTACCTAGAGACTAAGTTAGTGTTTGTCTGGCTATAAGCCTTAAGCTACCTATATCAGAAACACTAGGACACACAAAATTCATATGTTGAAGCCTTAATCTCTAGTGCCTCAAAATGTGACTATATTTAGAGATAGGGCCTTTAAAAAGGCGACTGAGCCCTAACTGGTTTGGCTCAGTGGATAGAGCGTCAGCCTGCGGACTCAAGGGTCCCAGGTTCGATTATGGTCAAGGGCATGTACCTTGGTTAAGGGCATATCCCCAGTAGGAGGTGTGTAGGAGGCAACTGATTGATATTTCTCTCTCATCGATGTTTCTAACTCTCTATCCCTCTCCCTTCCTCTCTGTAAAAAATCAATAAAATATATTTAAATAAATAAATAAAAAGGCGACTGAATTAAAACAAGGCCTTCAGGGTGTGACCTAATTCAATGTGACTGGTGTCTGTGTGAAAGAAGGAAATTTGGACAGAGATACCTGGGGTGTGTGCACAGAGGAAAGACTATGTTAGAGCACTGGGAGAAGGCAACCATCTGCAAGCTAGAAGAGAGGTCTCAGGAGAAACCAATCCTGCTGACATCTTGATCATGGACTTGTAGCTTCCAGAACTGTGAAAAAATAAATTTTTCTTATTTAAGCCACCCAGACTGGGGTATTTTGTTATGGCAGCCGTAGCAAACTATTATAGCATGTAATGAAAGTTCCCATTCCAAAGCCCACCCAAAACATTCTGGATCAGAGTAGGACTGGGCCCTTGGAAATTCATTTTAACAGACCCTCTAGGAGTTTCTGACACACATGGAAGGTGGGGCATTCACTACTTTTTACACCAGTGGTTCTCAACCTTCCTAATGCCGCAACCCTTTAACACAGTTCCTCATGTTGTGGTGACCCCCAATTTCATTGTTACAAATTGAACATAATTAAAGCATAGAGATTAATCACGAAAACAATATGTAATTATATATGTGTTTTCTGATGGTCTTAGGCGCCTCCTGTGAAAGGGTCGTTCGACCCCCAAAGGGGTCGCGACCCACAGGTTGAGAACCACTGTTTTACACTAAGATAATAGTTGATGAATTTCTACAGAAACGAAAAAAGATGGGGAGAGCTACCAACATCAACACAGGGAAATTATTCTATTAATTGGGGTCACTTATTATTCTGGTCAAATTTCATCTATTTTGCCCTGCGTGGTGTGGCTCAGTAGGTTGGGTGTTGCAGCCTATTGATGTTTCTCTCTTATATCCATGATGTTTCTCTCTCTCCCTCTCCCTTCTTCTCTCTAACAATCAATTAAAAAAATCTTCAAAATTTTTCACCTATTTTTTTTTCTGTTAGTCAAGACAGCATTCAGAAGTAAGACAATATTGAATGTACCATGGAGCCATGAGTCCTAGCGAATTGTGTGAATCTGGGATATGAACTGTAATAAAGAAATGAGCATTGGAAATTTATGCTGAAATGCATTAGTTATCTTTGCAGCTATGAATGGCTTAGTAATTGTAAAAAATAATTTCATGCTTCTCTGGTTCATGTTTATACCCTTTATTAATTAAAATAATTTTCTTTCAATTTGGGTGTGCACAATTGATGCATTGCCATTCTTAGAGTTTTTTGTTGTTAATAAAATGATTTTAACTTAAAATTGAATTAAAATAGCATTTTATTTGATAGAAGAAGAAGCTTATTTACATTCACAGCATGCTTAAAATGATAACATTTTAAATGTGCCAGGGAACATAATAAATAAAAATAAAATGTGGTGTTTTTTTTTGTGAAGGAAGCCAATGTTTCTTTAATTTAGCATTTGCTTCACCAACTTGCTGCTTTCTCTTTTTAGTTCTCAACTGTTGTTTTTTTTTGGTTGGGGGGAGGAGGGAAGCACTGCATTTATATTTCAAATATATTCTACACAGACCCAATTGTGATTTAATTTAAATTAGTTTAAATATTTGTCTTCTCTAGAGAACCTGAGATTATGAGAATATAACAATGAAATACAGCTGTACACATTTGTTTTGTATATAGTATGTGACTAGATTATACATTCATAGTTTCTGAAGCTAGAACCTCCAAGTGATTCTTAATTTGGGGTCTTGT
Organism: Myotis daubentonii; assembly: GCF_963259705.1. Classification (NCBI taxonomy): domain Eukaryota; kingdom Metazoa; phylum Chordata; class Mammalia; order Chiroptera; family Vespertilionidae; genus Myotis; species Myotis daubentonii. The sequence goes on along the minus strand of NC_081843.1, from coordinate 84,132,890 downwards.
AGTTTGTGTAGGCAAAATTTTGTGTATGTGCATTTTTCTAAATTACAGCTTTCTATAGATTTCCAAAGGATCCATTATCCTAAATAGAAAAAAATTTACTGTCCTAGGCCAATTTCTTCATTTTAGTTCCAACTAGGCTATTTTTCTTTCTTTATCACATATTCCTTATAGCCTTGTTATGAACCAGCAGTGTTGACATTAGCTGGAAACTCATAAATGAAGAATTTCAAGCCACACCTCAGACCAACTAAATCAGGATATATTTTTTAACAAGATCCCCATGTGATTCTATGCCTACTTAAAATTTGAGAAGTACTTTTTTACTTCTGAAGATAGTTAAGCCCCCCCAAACCACTAACCCCCACCAACAAAAAAAAGAAACCTGCCGAAACCGGTTTGGCTCAGTGCATAGAGCGTCAGCCTGTGGACTGAAAGGTCCCAGGTTCGATTCCGGTCAAGGGCATGTACCTGGGTTGCGGGCATATCCCCAGTAGGAGATGTGCAGGAGGCGGCTGATCGATGTTTCTCTCTCATCGATGTTTCTAACTCTCTATCTCTCTCCCTTCCTCTCTGTAAAAAATCAATAAAATATATTTAAAAAAAAAAAAAAGAAACCCCACAATGTCATCCAACTGATCATAAAATCCTGTTAGTATTTTAGCATATATTTATTCCCACAAAGGAGACCATCCTGGATGTAATCCACTCTTTTCTCAATGCATTGTGAATGTGTTAACATTTCAACAAATACACTTCCACATAATTTTTCGTGGCCAATTTGTATTTTATTACATATGCACACATCATGATTTATCATTTATTTTTTGGTGGTCATTTAGGTAAATTTCTTATATTTGCTTTTAAAAACAGTCCTGCATGATGAACATCCTTAGAATGCAGAACTATGATTGTGTGGTTCAAATCTTAACACAGAGTCTTACTTCTGGTAGCTGTGTGACCTTAGGCAGGTTACTTGACTTCTCTGTGTTTTAGTTTCTTTATCTGTAAAATGGGCATGATAAAAAGCACCTCATAGGGTTGACTTGAGGATTAAAATTCACGATTCATGTCAAGATTTTAGTAGTTTCTGGCACATACTAAATGCTCATTAAATGTTATCTACTATTATTAATCTTTATAAACACAACTATTTCCTCACAACTTCATTCTAAAGATAAGAAAACTTAGGTCACTAAGCTAGATAGTAGCAGAGGCAGGGAGAACTGGACTTCCTTTTTAATCTTTCCATCCTTGCTATTGTCCTGGAATAGAACGCCCAAGCATAGGACCTTAAAAAATAAATATTCGTGAGAGGGTTGACTGATGATAGTAGGATTATTTTGATAACTCTTCTTTGCAGAGACCGACCCGTAAAACAATGCCGTTTTGCAGCTGATATCTAGAAGAGGGAAGGGTAAATGGTTCGGCTTTAAAGTTCAGTCAACCAGGTGACGACTTTTTCCGGAGTCGGGGCAACCCGGACCTATGATTCCTTTGGTTCCAGATCCCGCTGAGTCCCGGCTCCCCGCTCTCTCTACTGCGCAAGCGCACACTGCTGAGTCAGCCAACCGGCGCCTTTGGTTTCGAAGAGAAAGCCCCGCCCCTTTCTTCCCTCCGCTGTCCTATCGCCTCCTTGCTTGGCCTTCTGCACGCGCCGTGGGAGTGTGACGCAGTATTCGAGCGTCCACATCGCGTGGAGCTGCGACGCCGAACATGGCGCGTTCCTAGAAGCGGCTTTCGGCATCAGTAGGCGGCGGCGTGGGGACTGGGAGCGTGGGGCGCCGGACCAACCGACGCCGCTTCGTGCTGGGAAGTGAAAGCGGGAGAGCCGGGCTGTTCCGGACCGAACCAACCGGTGAGGCTCCCGCCCGAGTCCCCCAGAACGCTGCGTAGAAGGGAGGAGTGGGCTGGGCAGCGGAGCCCGGGAGACCCGGGAGGACCGCGGGGCTACCGGGAGAGGAGAGGTAACCTGGCGCGGCGAGGGCCTGCGGGCTTGGTGCTTTGCGTAACCCTGGGAACCCGTGGGAGCTCGGGGCTGTGCCAGTCGGACGGGAGCGGGAAGCATGGTCACGGAGGAATCGGGGTGCAGGCACTGGGTGCCCAGAGAGGAGAGCGTGGGGTGCCCATTGTGGCTGCGGTTGCGGGCCAGGGTGGTGCATTTGCCCTTGAGGGATAGAGACCCTGGTCGTCTTTAGTATAAAACCACTACTGCTAATAGCAATGCTGGGAAAGCTTTAATTAAACATTAGACCCTTGCTGCCCTGTAATGAACAAGTGAAGGAAGTTTGCACATTTTCGGAGAGGACCTGCTTGCTGCTGAGGTATGGCCGCCAGTGCTGAAGCCCAGCGATTTCGGCAGCTTTCTATTTGGGGGTCTTGGTGATTCAGCAAATCTATTTGAGGCCCACTGCATTTATTTTTTTATGACATGGTGATTGAGGGAAGTAGTATTTCAGAATGACTTGACCAAATAGCAAGGACTGGTGAGTTGTTCGCTGGTGCCAAGATTGCTGTTGGACATATTCTCTCCCACCCCAGTTTAAAGGAGCGCAGCTGTAGTGCGGTGGAGTCCTTGAAATTTGGTTATTCTTCAGAAGGGAGTAAGGAAGAGCGTTTTACAGCCATACTTTTTTTTTTTTTTTCTTGGATAAGGGAGGTCACTCCTCCATTTTCACATTATTTCAAACCTCTGTTCAGTACAGAGATTTCAAATTAAGGACAGAGTGACTACAATGGAAGATATTCATTGCACAATATCTTTTCTTACATCTTTAGTTACTGAGGAAGATTTTTGTGAAATTACAATGAAAATCTCTCCTTACTGATTGTGATAGGATTGTGGAATCCTCCCCCCCCCCCCAAACCTAGCACAGGGAATAGTAGAAACAGTTTAATTATAGCAATGCATTGTGGCAATATGTTACAGCTCTAGGGCAGCTGACCTGCCCTGTCCTAATTAGACTTCCTATAGCAGAAGAGAATTCTCACCAAAACCGATTTAGTTATGGTAATACGATTAGAGGTTCTAAGCAAATATGTGAAGATTATTTTATAATTAATGTAAAAATCCTTAGATTATGTGATACGTATATTGAATGGGTATGCATTCAGATTAAACCAGAATCAAAAGAATGCTTGTAGGATGAGATGCTAAAGAGTCTTCCAGAGATAAATACACATATTTTTCCATAAATAAAAATATTCATATTTTGATAGGTAATGTTTGATTAGATAGCTATTTAACCTTTGAGTTTTGTGTATGTATGTATATGTGTGTGTGTTTGTATTTATCTTGGGCTTCTCTTAATTTCTTGTTATTGCTGACAATATTATTCATTCCTTTCTTTTTCTATCTGCACCAGATGGGGATTGTCAGTTAATATCAGGTGTTTCAGGGAATAGCAAGACGCGCTTAGTGCAGGTGTGAGTCTGAAGTGTCTTTGTTTGGTTTTGTAATATCAGGCTGATTACAGATAAGCTCACAATTACAAGCTTTGTAGAGTTCGAGCTGGATCAGTGTTCTCCACTCTTGCTACTCAACCTGTGGTATATGGCCTCACCTGAGAATTTGTTAGAAATGCACCATCTCGTGCTAGCCGGTTTGGTTCAGTGGATAGAGCCTCGGCCTGTGGACTGAGGGGTCCCAGGTTGGATTCCGGTCAAGGGCCCATGCCTGGGTTGCTGGCTAGGTCCCTGGTAGGGGGCATGGAGGAGGCAGCAGATCAATGACTCTCATCATTGATGTTTCTCTCTCTCTCCTTCTCCCTTCCTCTCTAAAAGCAATAAAAATATATTTTAAAAAAAGAAATGCACAATCTCAGCCTTAACCCCAGATTTACTAAATCAGAATCTGCATTTTAACAAGTGCTCCACATGATATGACACACTAGTTTGGTAAAGAAGACTGAGGTTATGCACAAACCTGCATTAAAATTATAGCATCATTTATTTTGATTTGAGGTGATCTTTTGCTGATTATTGAGTCTCATGTATCTGGTTGAAGAAACTAAGGCCTAGCAAGGGTAAGTGACTTGCATAAGGTCACACATATCTAGATTTAAAACCCAGGTTCTGACTCATTCCAGTGCTTTTTGTTTGACAGATTATTAAAACTGAACCAAAGCATTCATGAATGACAGCAGGGTATACACTCAACAACAAACATTTATTGAGTAATGGGCAGGCAGTCCAGTAATCCTGTGTGTCTCTAATAACTACTTGGGTTTCCTTTGGTGGTTATTAACCCACCATCTCCTTTCTTCCTTACTCTTTCCTGGATAATGTTGCTTTCTACTTCACAGAGGAAATGAAAGACATTGGTGGGAACTTCATTGCTTTTTTCCTGTTTCATCCTCAAATGTGTCTATCTCTACCTGTCCATCTTTAATTGTGCTCTTAGGTTTTTCTCCTCAGTGACAGTGTTTCCTCAGTGTATCAGTTTGCTAGGGCTGCCATAACAAAATACTTTGGATTGGGTGACTTAAACAATAGGAATTTATTTTCTTACAGTTTGGGAGCCTGGAAGTCTAAGATAAAGATTCCAGTGGGATTGGTTTCCTCTGAGGCCTCTTTCCTTGATTCACAATGGCAATCCTCTTTCTGCCTCTTTACCTGATCATACCTTCGTGCACTGGAACCTCTGGTATCTTTTATTTTAATGAGGATAATGGCCTGATTTTAACTTAATCACTTCTTCAAAAAACTTATCTCTAACTTTGAAGATACTGGGATGAGGGCTCCAACATATCAATTTTTGGGGAACATAATCCATAACACTTGGTTAATCCCTTTTTTTGCTGTGGGTTGGCACTGACTTATCAGGATTTAAACACACTCATCTTAAATTCTCACTCTAGATTCATCTTCAGTTTCATCTGTAATTATTTCTTTACGTTTCTTGAAAGTTGCCTATATTCATTTTTTCCACCTCCTTATTACTTTTTTCCTTCCATATATTGAAGTCTGGTAATCCACTTCAGTCATTGAATTTAATTGATCTCTTTGTTTTGAAATGTACTGGAATCTTTTAAATCATTTGACATTTTGACTATCTGTCCTTTGAAAATGCTGTTATGTTTCTGCAACACTATGATCTGTGGACTGAAGGGTCCTGGGTTCGATTCCCAACAAGGGGACATGCCTGGGTCGCAGCTCAATCCCCAGTAGGAGAGATGGTATGTAATTGTGGGGATATTACTGCACATGCAACCTATACATGTTTTAATGAATTAGTTTTTATGAGTGCAGTGACTCCTGAGGCTAAACTCTCAAAACAATGAGATTCTTCTAAGACAGAACAAGGCCAGTAATTGGAAACTACCAGTCAAAGATGTATATATTTGGACAGGATCTAGTTGATGTCAATATGTTTCTGCCTGCTATTCTTTTTTTTTTAACATATATTTTTATTGATTTCAGAGAGGGAGAGAGAGAAACATCAATGATGAGAATCATTGGTTGGCTGCCTTCTGCACACACACCACTGGGGATCGAGCCTGCAACCCAGGCATGTGCCCTTGACTGGAATCGAACCTGGGACCCTTCAGTTTGCAGGCCGATGCTCTATCCACTGAGCCAAACCTGCTAGGACCTCCTATTCTTTTTAAAAAATATATTTTTATTGGTTTCAGAGAGGAAGGGAGGGAGACAGAAATAAAAACATCAATGATCAGAGAGAATCATTGATTGGCTGCCTCCTGTACACCCCGCACTGGGGATAGAGACTGCAACCAGGGCATGTGCCCTGGCTGGGAATTGACCTCCTGGTTCATAGGTCAGTGTTCAAGCACTGAGCCACACCATCTGGGACCCCCTAATCATCTTCTTCTTCTTTTTTTTTAAATTAGATCTTTATTGTTCAGATTATTACAGTTGTTTCTCTTTTTCCCCCCCATAGCTTCCCTCCACCCGGTTCCCACCCCACCATCTACCCTTATCCTCCCACTTGTCCTCATCCATAGGTATACGATTTTTTTCCAGTCTCTTCCCCCACCGCCCACACCTCTTTCCCCCTGAGAACTGTCAGTCCACTCCCTTTCTATGCCTCTGATTCTATTCTATTCACCAGTTTATTCTGTTCATCAGATTATTTATTCACTTGATTTTTAGATTCACTTGTTGATAGATATATATCTGTTGTTCATAATTTTTATCTTTACCTTTTTCTTCTTCTTCCTCTTCTTAAAGGATACCTTTCAGGATTTCATATAATACTGGTTTGGTGGTGATGAACTCCTTTAGCCTTTTCTTATCTGTGAAGCTCTTTATCTGACCTTCACTTCTGAATGATAGCTTTGCTGGGCAAGCTTGGTTGTAGGTTCTTGGCATTCATCACTTTGAATATTTCTTGCCACTCCCTTCTGGCCTGCATAGTTTCTATTGAGAAATCAGCTGACAGTCATATGGGTACTCCCTTGTAGGTAACTGACGGTTTTTCTCTTTTTCTCTTGCTGCTTTTAAGATTCTCTCTTTGTCATTTGCTCTTGGCATTTTAATTATGATGTGTCTTGGTGTGGCCTCTTTGCCCAGCAAAGCTATCATTCACCGGGTAGGGGAAGTTTTCTGTCATTATTTCTTCAAATAGGTTTTCAATATCTTGCCCTCTCTCTTCTTCTGGTACCCCTATAATTCGGATGTTTGTACGCTTGAAGTTGTCCCCGAGGCTCCTTACGTTACCTTGATATTTTTGGATTCTTTTTTCTTTTTGCTTTTCTGGTTGGGTATTTTTTGCTTCTTCGTATTTCAAATCTGACTTTATTCTTGGGATCCTCTTGTCTGCTGTTGGATCTCTGTATATTATTCTTTATTTCAGTCAGTGTATGCTTAATTTCTAGTTGGTCCTTTTTCATATCCTCAAGGGTCTCACTAAATTTATCGGTGGTTTCTAGAAAATTCTTGAAAAACATTATAACCGTGGTTTTGAACTCTATATCCTGTAGTTTACTTTCCTCCATTTCTGTTATTTGTGACATGTTTCTTTGTCTCCGCATTTTTTATGCTTCCCTGTGTTGATAGAGTGGCTTTGTGTGGTAGGTGTCCTGTAGGGCCCAGTGGCTCAGCCTCCCCAATTACCTGAGGTGGACACTCTTGGTGCACCCCCTTGTGGGCTTTGTGCATAGTCTTGTTGTAGTTAAGCCTTGATTGTTGTAGGTATCACTGGGAGGAATTAACCTCCAAGCCAATTGGCTGTAAGAATCAGCTGTGTCTACGGTGGGAGAACTTCTGTGCTGAAGACACCCTTCTGGAGCAAGACTTGCTTCAGTGGGGCTTTGGTGCTCACTGAGTCTGCCCCCTGAGTGTGTCCCTTATGGATCTGAGGAGTTGTAATCTGGGTGGTCCCACTCTGACCACTGGGTACACTGGCTCTTGGATCTCTAAGGAGGTGCTAATTTAGCCTCTGCCTGAGGCTACCCAGCAGGAGCTACGAAGAGATCTGCAGTTTCCCCTTCCTTGTTTGGGGTTTGGAGGTGCCAGATGAGACTCAGCTGTGAAGCAGTGCAAGCTGCTGTGGGGCCTTGAGCCTTCTTTTGGATGTTCTGGGTCTGTCTGACCCAGCTGCAGTTTGTTAGGCAATTTTAGATTGCAAAGGGCCAGGCCTTTCATATGCAAAAGCCTCTGCTAGCAGCTTGGGTGGGGCGGGGTCTCAGGGAATCAATAGGGCGGAGCAAACAGCTATGGCTGATCCTCAGTCCTGCCCTAAGAGGTCCCGGGGTCTCAGTGTCCCGGTAATCCCTGCAAGCACCTCTGAGAGAAAGCCGCCCTCGAGTTCCAACCAATGCCAGACAGTCCAGTTTCTCCCCAAATGAGTTTGGGTCTCCAGAGACTCACCCAGAACTGGAGTTCAGAGCAGTCGGGGGCTTGTGCTTCCCTCCCGATTGAAAAAGACACCGGCTTCCTCAGTTGCCAGCCCTTTCCGCGTGCTCGAGCCTCTGTACCTCTGCACTTTACTTCCGCACCTCCTCTGACTCACTGTGCTTTTCTCTTTCCTTCTAGTTGTAGAATTTCCACTCAGCCAGCCTTCCTGTGGTTCTGGATGATGTCCGTTCTCTCCTTTAGTTGTATTTTTGAAGTGGTTGTGCGAGGCAGCAATTTCCGGTGTTTACCTATGCCGCCATCTTGGTTTCTCTCCCCCCTAATCTTCTTTTTGTAGAGTTGGGCTGTGGATCACAAGTTGACTTGCAAGAATTTAACTATCGTTGGAAAAAAAAAATGACATCTTCCTCTAATCCCTCTGCTCTACTAGAAGTAGTATATGGTAAATAACATTGCTTATACGTTTTACTAAAAGGCTACTTGTCAAGTTTTTATTTGTCCAGTATCTGTTCTTTCCTGGAGGAAAATTAGAGCTCTTTTAAGTTATAAATGTCCATATTCTCAATGGCTTATATTTGGCCATATTTATCCTTCTCTTAAAGTGGAATACTGCACTTCTTTTCTCATCAGGCGATGTCATCTTTTTCCTCATATTACTCTGCCTGTTCTTTTTTAAAAAAAATATTTTATTGATTTTTTTACAGAGAGGAAAGGAGAGGGATAGAGAGTTAGAAACATCGATGAGAGAGAAACATCCATCAGCTGCCTCCTGCACGCCCCCTACTGGGGATGTGCCTGCAACCAAGATACATTCCCTTGACCAGAATTGAACCTGGGACCCTTCAGTCCGCAGGCCAATGCTCTATCCACTGAGCCAAATCGGTTAGGGCTACTCTGCCTGTTCTTATTCCATTTTCTCAGTCTTCTTTATGCTAAAACATTGCTTATGTTACACATTTTCTTAAATTCTGTTATAATTAGTTTGTGTAAAGCTCAAAACACATTCAGGTCTTCAGCTCACTTTGTGTTTTTATAGAGAGTACTTTTAACGATTCAGTATTTAACTATAGAAGTAGAGACAGTGCTGTAAGGAAGTTTTTTGCTTGTCATGTTTTGCTTTATGGTGAGGTTTTCATTTTCATATTTTTAATCCCATATTTTTTGTATTAATTTATTCTTTAGGTTCCCATTTGTTTCTTTTCCAAAGAAGCTATTTCACAGCATTTATTGACCTAACTTATTGAACCCTGAAAACCCTTGTATATTTCTAGATGGTTGTCCTGGCCAACTGGTCACTAAGAATTCCATTGTCCTCCTCTTTCCCTGTCCTTGAAGGGAAAAGGATGCTTGGAATATACTCTTTGGGGTGTAGCACTTACTTCTTACCATCAGGTGGCACTGCAGATTACTCACTTTATTTTTATATTCTTAGCAATGGTAGGTAGATCTAGTAGTGTGTTATCTGGTAAAGAAACAAGTTGATGTGGAACTGTCATGGAGAAGACTTAGAAATGAAGTTAAGCTAGGCTGTATACTTGAAACTAATACAAAATAATATTGATAAGAAAAAATAAAAATGCATCACTAAAACAAAAAAAGATGAAATTTAAGACATTCTAACAAATACTTATTTCCCTTTAATGTAATGGAAATGTATATAATATGTGAAGCTTAAAGGAAAGTAATCAATAAATTAGAACATTTTGTTTGGTTTTATTTTTCTCAGGCTTAAATATTTTAAACTACTGTTTTTATAAACACCAAATAATAGAATATTAAGTGCTTCTTAGAGATGACTGAGTTAAAACTGCTGTTTGATTACAAGATTGAGTTCCCTGAGTGAGGAAATTGTTTTTTGGTAAACATTATTATCACAAATTTAGATAATCTGGCAGAACTGTTGCTTATCAATTCTTGTTACTGAAGATCAAGTTTGTAAGCCTTTTCTCCTGAACTTTTATGATGAGAGTGTAGTTAGTGACTACATTATCTACTTAAATGTGCTATATTTAGTATACTAGAGGCCCAGTGCACAAAAATTTGTGTACTGGGGGGGGGGTCCCTCAGCCCGGCCTATGCCCTCTTGTAATCTGGGACCCCTCGGAGGATGTCCACCTGCTGGCTTAGGCCTGCTCCCTGGGGGATTTGGCCCAAGCTGGCAGTCAGACATCCCTCTGGCAGCCCGGCAGCCCTTGTGGGGGAGCAGAACTAAGCTGTAGTCGGACATCCTTAGAGCTGCTGAGGAGGTGGGAGAGGCTCCCACCACCACCGCTGTGCTGGCAGCCATCAGCCTGGCTTGTGGCTGAGCAGAGCTCCCCCTGTGGGAGTGCACTGACCACCAAGGGACAGCTCCTGCATTGAATATCTGCCCCTTGGTGGTCAGTGTGTGTCATAGTGACCAGTCATTCCCAGTCATTCTGCTGTTAGGGTCAATTTGCATATTGCCCTTTTATTATATAGGATAGAGGCCTGGTGCACGTGTGGGGGCCGGCTGGTTTGCCCTGAACGATGTCCCAGATCAGGGTGGGGGTCCCGCTGGGGTGCCTGGCCAGCCTGGGTGAGGGGCTGATGGCTGTTTGCAGGCTGATCAAGGCCCGCCCCCCCCCCCCATGAGGACCCTCACCCCCATGGAGGTTTGGCCAGCCTGGGTGAGGGGCTGATGGCTGTTTTCAGGCTGGCCACACCCCCTTTAAGGTGGGGGGGTCCCCACTGGGGTGCCTGGTCAGTCTGGGTGAGGGGCTGAGGGCCGTTTTCAGGCTGGCCAAGCCCCCCAGCAACGGAAGCTCCCAGCCTCTCCTTTTTTTCTTTTTTTTATTCTGGGATTTATTTACCTTCTATAATTTAAACTTTGTAGCCTTGAGTGGAGTTCAGAGCCGGCCAGGGCAGGCGGGAAGCTTGGCTTTCTCCATCGCCATGGTCAACCCAAGCCTCTTGCTCGCTCCAGCTCCGTGGCCACGGCCGGCTGAAAGCAGGTGTCTGGGGTTTATTTAGCTTCTGTAGTTGAAACTTTGTTGCCTTGAGTGGAACTCAGAGCTGGCCGTGGCAGGTGGGAAGCTTGGCTTCCTCCATCACTGGAGCAACCAAGCCTCCTGCTTGCTCCAGCTCCATGGCTGCCGGCCGCCATCTTGGTTGGGTTAATTTGCATACAGTCGCTATGATTGGCTGGTGGGCGTGGCTTAAGGTGTAGCGAAGGTACAGTCAATTTTCATGTGTGTCTTTTATTAGTGTAGATTGCTATGATTTCTTTGTAAGTGCTTGACAAAAGAAATACGTAATGATTTAAAGCTATTGAGAATTTGGGATATTTTAGAGGAGTAGGGAAGAGAAATGAAGCAAATTTGCCGATGGAAATTTAGAATAAGTTTAAAGTGAAACTTTTAACTTGGTCTTTTTAAAAATGTTTTTTGTATTTTTTTCTAAAAAAAACCCTTTTTTTCTTTTTTTTTCATCATTAAGGTAAATTATGTAGACTAAGAATTTTCTTGTCCTGGCCAGGTAAAATGCGGAGTGACTGCTGATGGGAATGTGGTTTCTTTTGGGGATAAAGAAAATATTCTTAAATTGATTGTAGTGATGGTTGCACAACTCTGTGGATATACAAAAACCACTGAATTATATACTTCCAGTAAGTGAATTGTATGATCTGTACTTTATATTGTAACAAAGCTGTTATTTTTTTACATCCTTTGACTATGTAAATGCCAAAGTCATCAAGAGATAAGGAAAAGTGATTGAAGAAACAAAAAAGCATTTGGCTGGAGTATCATCAACAATAATTGATGTTAATTCAAAGAAAGGAAGAGTATTTTTTCAAGAAATTAAATAAAAATTAAAGACATAGACTTTGGACATCAGCCAGGGTTCCAAAGATGCCAGTACCATTCAAATCAATAATATACAGTGTGGATTCATTACAGTTTCTCAACAGAGATAGTTTGGCAGTTGGACAAGAAAGTTCTTCTGGTCCTGGCCGGTTTGACTTAGTGGACATAGCGTCGGCTTGCGGACTGAAGGTACCCAGGTTCAATTCCTGTCAAGGGCACATGCCCGGGTTGCAGGCTCAATCCCCAGTAGAGGGCTTGCAGGAAGCAGCCAATCTGTTTGTTGGTGGCAGGCAGAGGTGCTGAGTTTCCTTGTCTGTGTTTCTTTTAATGAAAATGGTAAGTTTTCAACTACAGGCACATGTATATATCTTTAGATTTCAGAATTGGGGGAGTATCTTACAGAAACAAGCCTAGAAAGTCCAGTAACAGGCATGAGTATTTATAGGCTCTTTCACATATTGCTAGTTTGTTTAGATTTCTATAGAATCAAAGAATAGAATAAACCTACTAATGAATAAACTGAACTGACTCAATTGTGAAGTACTATAGAGAGAAGTACAAAATGCCTGCCCTTTTAATTTTCACCTCCTTTTCTATTGTTCTTAGAGAAGAGTTCAGATTTTGAGTAATTCTCTTCTGTAGCCAATAAAATAGAGGCAATGTTTCTTCTCTCATGGTTTTGAAACTGTACAAATTAATGAAAAATCAAATCAACCTCATTGTTTACATTATCAATTAAAAAACTTAGATAAATTTAATCTTGCTGTTTGCTTGGTTGTCCTAAGGGGGTTGGTAATTGATAGGAACGCTGAAAGGAAAAGGATACATTCCTTTAACATATGTAGAAGATTTTTCTTACTACACATAGACCTCTACACAGAGGAGACGTAACAGTGCTTCCACTGGGAGAGACTAGCTTCGATGGCCCTCTGGTGTACCTGATGACGATCTCTGTGAAGACCCTGGCAAGTCCTTTGAGAAATTACATTTAGCCATTCCCACAAGTTAGTTATGTCTGTCTGTCTGCTCTTGATTTCTCCGTCCTCTCCCTCCTGTTATTTTCTTCCTCCACCACCTTTCTTTATCACTCAGTTCTCTTTTGGAGACTGGTTATGTCTGCTTCAATACTAGGTGCAAATAGCAGTAGAAACCCTATTATATTTCTGCATGCTAATTCTAGGGGGCATTGGTAGTCATCTATCTTTTAACTCAAATGAAGTTTATTTCCACACTGTTACATTTGAATGATTCTATACATTGCTCTCCCTGTTCTTTGTTGCCATCACTGTCCTTTTAAGAGAATTCCCCAGTTAAGTACTGTATGGATATTGAATGTGATCTTTTTAGGTTTCTGATGGATTCAGAGATCTTTTTGAGAGTTTCTTTCGGAACCTACTCTGGGAGAATATGGTAGGTTTGTGGGTGTTTGGGAGTCGGGTGGTGTGGTGAGGCCATTCCGTGTGATAGTAGGAATAGAGAGCTGGTTATGGGCCTCACTCTGCCATGTACTAGTTTGCTACACGACCTGGGAAGCTCTCCTATAGCTGTACGTTCTTCCTCGATAAAAGTGGTATTAGTCCACTTGTCAGATTTGCTCTTATAGATTTGTTTGGGATCTTTAAAACATTTACTAAGATTTATTTATGTGGTGTTTTTAATAATCCATTATAGGTCTGTCATTCCTGAATTAAGTTCTTTTTGATGATGCATTTAATCTGCAGTTTAGGAACTGATTGCTGCTTAGAGCTTCCCTTATAAGTTGATTAGTGCTTAGAAATGTTTCCAGTAGAAGTTATGAAAGATGGTTGTTTCTTGGGCCTAACAGCCCTATTATCTGAACCACTCATAGTAGTGCTTCTGTGGGGGGAAATGTGCTCTGGGTTCCAACTGTTATTTTCGGAACTTATTTTTCACAGTTTGTTTTCACGATCTTTTCTCTGCTTCCCACCTTAATCCTCCAGGATGAAACAAATCAGTTAATTAGCTGCCATGTGGTTCAGTGTGAAGTACTTGATTGTTCAAAAATGGTCACTTTTCTCTTTTTTAATTTAATGTTTTAATTCTTTATTGTTTAAAGCAGTGGTTGCCAATCTTTCGGACCTCACCGACCACCAGTTGGCGACTGCTGGTTTAAAGTACCACATATGTTTTTCCCCCATTGTCCTCTCCCGGGCCACCCCCATCCTCCAGCACATGCCCTCACCCCCCTAGTGTCTGTGTCCATTGGTTATGCTTATATACATGCGTACATGCCCTCTGATTGATCTCTTAACCCTGCCCCACCTTCCCTTGCCTTCCCTCTGAAGTTTGACGGTCTGTTTGACGCTTCTCTGTCTCTGGATCTATTTTTGTTCATTAGTTTGTGTTGTTTATTATATTCCACAAATGAGTGAGATCATGTGATATTTATCTTTCTCCCACTGGCTTATTTCTCTTAGCATAATGCTCTCCATGTCCATCCATGCTGTTGCAAATGGTAAGAATTCCTTCTTTTTTTTTTTTTTTAATATATTTTATTGATTTTTTTACAGAGAGAAAGGGAGAGAGACAGAGAGTCAGAAACATCGATGAGAGAGAAACATCGATCAGCTGCCTCCTGCACACCCCACACCGGGGATGTGCCCGCAACCCAAGTACATGCCCTTGACCAGAATCGAACCTGGGACCCTTCAGTCCGCAGGCCGACGCTCTATCCACTGAGCCAAACCGGTTTCGGCAAATTCCTTCTTTTTTACTGCAGCGTAAATATCTACAATATTCCATTGTGTAGATGTACCACAGGTTTTTAATTCACTCATCTGCTGATGGGCACTTAGACTGTTTCCAAATCTTAGCTATGGTAAATTGTGCTGCTATGAACATAGGGGTGCATATATCCTTTCTGGTTGGTGTTTCTGATTTCTTGGGATATATTCCTAGAAGTGGGATTACTGGGTCAAATGGGAGTTCCATTTTTAATTTTTTGAGGAAACTCCATACTGTTCTCCACAGTGGCTGTACCAATCTGCATTCCCACCAGCAGTGCACGAAGGTTCCTTTTTCTCCACATCCTTGCCAGCACTTGTCATTTGTTGTTCACTTTTCTTTATTCAGCAGATATTTATTAAGCATATATTGTGTGTCTTATTGGGCTTCTGGGACTACAGAGATGCTTTAGACCAGTGGTCGCTAACCTTTTGGACCACCAGTTGGTGTCCGCTGCTTTAGAGAGCAGTCCTGTCACTCAAGGGAGTCAGTCAGTGTTAGATACTGATTAAGACTGGTGTGGCTTTGGTATTCAAGTCCAGCACTACCACTTAATAAATTGTGACGTTGGGGGGTGGAGTGGGCAGTTGTTGGGTGGGTGGAGGTGGAAGAGAGCATAGGGGGGATAAAGGGAGGAATATAATAAAGAGAAGATAAAATTGTGACCATGGAAAGGTAAAGTCTCGGATCTTTTACTTCCCTACCCGCCACACAGAATTAGTATTAGGAATATGTAAATGAATAAAACCTTCATATAATATTTGGCATATAATATATGCTCAGATATTGGCTGTTATTTTAAAACTTGAACTTTATTTTAGCTGGCTTGAATTGAATTATGGAAATTTTAAG
The DNA here is from genome assembly GCF_963259705.1 of Myotis daubentonii. NCBI lineage: Eukaryota > Metazoa > Chordata > Mammalia > Chiroptera > Vespertilionidae > Myotis > Myotis daubentonii. The sequence continues at coordinate 84,117,657 of NC_081843.1, read as the reverse complement.
TAAGTATGGGTGATACATAGGATAGATAGAAACATGAAGAAGGAGGTGGATGATTGAAGTATAGGAGGAATTCAGAACATTGAAGCTCTTTCTCTGTTTCTGTTAATATTTTGTGTATAATGTACATTCAAGTATGTTAATTTATCATTTCCAGGTTTCCATGGATCTCAATAGTGCCAGCACTGTTGTTCTTCAGGTCTTAACACAGGCCACTAGTCAAGATACTGCTCTCTTAAAACCAGCAGAGGAGCAGTTGAAACAATGGGAAACACAGCCAGGCTTCTATTCAGTGCTGCTGGTAAGTTGTTCAGACACCATTATATTAACTTTTAAAAACCCACTTGTATTGGTGGATTAGTTAGTGAAACTGATCCAAATGGTTGTCTACCATTGCACTGCCATTTACTAATTCAGGACATGGCTCTTTGAAAGTGTTTAAGAAATGTTTGTTGATGAGTGAATAAATAGGATATTGGTAGGGTCTGCTTAGAAGGTTTCACTAATGATGTGGTGTGGGAGGATTTGGGTACTGCATTTACCTACCTTGCCATCTTGACTGGAAGTTCTGTGATGTTTTAAATTACAATGTAAATATTATTTTTACTGTTCTTTCTATTTTCATACTAGTGGCCTGGTGCACGAAATTCGTGCGCGGGGAAGAGGGGTGTTCCTCAGCCCGGCCTGCACCCTCTCCAATCTGGGACCCCTGGAAGGATGTTCTACTGCTGGTTTACAGGGATTGGGCCTAAACCGACAGTCGGACATTCCTCTTGCAATCTGGGACTGCTGGCTCCTAACCACTCACCTGCCTGATTGCCCCTAACCACTCTGCCTACTGGCCTGCTTGCCCCCAACTGTCCCCTGTGCCAGTGTGCTCATCCCCAACTGCCTCCCTTGCCAGTCTGCTCCCCCCCAACTGCCCCCCTGCTGGCCTGCTCACTTCAAACTGTTCCTCCCCCCCCCCCACTGTCCTGATCACCTCCAACTGACCCCCACTGACGGCATGCTTGCCCCCAACTGGCCCCCCTGCTGGTCTGCTTACCCCCATCGACCCCGCCCCCCACCAGCCTGATCACCCACAACTGCCCTCCCCTCTTGGCCTCTAACCACCTCTACCTCGGCCCCACCACCATGGCTTTGTCCAGAAGAATGTCCAGGAGGTCTCCTGGAAGGTCTCCCAGCCTAATTAGCATATTACCCTTTTATTAGTATAGATACATTTATAACTGTCATTACACATTTTTATAACAATTTTAATTTTTTGATAAAAAATTTAAAGATCACAGAACATGATAATTTCCTCTTTTATTATTAAAATAATGTTACATGGTTTAGCTTACACAGTCATTATTAAGGTCTCCCACTACTGTGAAAAATGAGGATTATCTGTATTAACACAGTAAGCAGATTTTTTGAGTGTTGGTTAATTTTAAGTTGAAATTACATCACATCTGCATTTATATAACTTAAAAATGTTTTGCTATCAAACAATTTGTAAACACACCTGTTTTAATGAGAATACTTTCAAATAATTTATTTCATATCATTTATTAATAACCCAAGGGCTTTCACTCCTTAGAATCTTTGAATTTATGTTGTCAATGGCTCTATTTTTATTTTTTTATTTCGATGATTTTTGTGTGTGTAGATTGTGATATATAATGAGGTTTATTTTGTTTTACGTTTATTAACAAATAAACATACTTAAGAATAGAATAATGTAATGAATCTCCACGTATACATTACTAAGCTTAAACAATTAGCATTCTACTGAGCATTCTACTTTCTTATATGAATTGAACTGTAGGTATTTAGAAAATAATATGATATATGTAGTGATATAATTTAAATGAAACTAATTTTAAAAATCTATTCATATTTTCTTGTATATTATACTTTTAACTTACATGTTTATTCTAATACTATGTTTTTTTAATTTACAGAATATTTTCACAAATCACGATTTGGATGTTAATGTAAGGTGGCTTGCTGTGCTGTATTTTAAAAATGGAATTGATCGTTACTGGAGACGTGTAGCACCTCAGTAAGTTTCATCACTCTCCCCCTCTCAGTGCAGTAATCCTTTTTAAATTCAGGGAAGTATTGGAGTATATCTGTTAATCTTCATTCTTTTTTAAAAAAAAATATATTTTATTTATTTTTTTACAGAGAAGAAGGGAGAGGGAATAGAGAGTTAGAAACATCGATGAGAGAGAAACATCGATCAGCTGCCTCCTGCACACCCCCTACTGGGGATGTGCCTGCAACCAAGGTACGTGCCCTTGACCGGAATCGAACCTGGGACCCTTCATTCCGCAGGCCGACGCTCTATCCACTGAGCCAAACCGGTTAGGGCTAATCTTCATTCTTTACGTAAAAGAATGAGTTTGTGCTTACTTCAGCTGCCCACGTATTAAAATTGGAACAATGCTGAGCAGATTAGCATGGTCCCTATGTTAGGATGACTTGCAAATTTGTGAAATTTTTTTTTTAATACTTAAATGAAAAATAAATGTATTACTTATTAAAGAAGAAAAGTATTCTATTTAGTTAATTACAAATCAATAATCAATATCCATATTATTGCTTTTTCCCATGACTTTTTTTTATTATGGGCAGGTGTATGCATGGCTTTCTTGTTGGCCTGCTTTCGAGGATCTCAAATTTGATGAGCACAGAACAAAGGCCGAGTTGAATAATTCATATTGGAAAAAAAAGTGTTTATTTGTGTTTTATTTTTAAAGAAGTTGAGGTTAGAATTTTGAAAAAAAGTCATTGAGAAGGAAATCCCAGGTCAATTCTGAGCCAACTAGATGTTAATTCCAGTTTCTTTTGCATAATTTCCTTTGCAGTGGGAATGGGATAGTATACATTTCTAATCTCATCAGATTCAGTTGTAATTGCTCTGTAGGTGGTTAAATGAACATATGTCTCTTAATAATTAATTACATGTTATATAATTGATGGACAGGAAATGCAGACATGACTCTGGAATTTATTTGATAGAAAATAGTGAACCTTGCTGAAGAAGTAACAGCCTTTGTTTTCCAGTAGATGGCACCATAGCTCCTATATTTATAAGGCCTTAAAAAAAACTTGTCTATTTCAAAGTGCTTATAAAATATGCCCTTGAATAATATTGGAAGCAACTAGAATTTTTTAAGGCTGCACTTAAGATATAGTAGTGTAAAGCAAACTTATTTTAAAATAAATTCATAATTTTGAGAGACAGTATTTAGTGATAAGAAACTGTATTTTTGATTTATTGGAAACAGTGCAGCAGCACAAATTTTTCTACTGTTGTGTTCAGTTATATTTTAGATGATTCCTAAAATTGATTTTATACTGGTTATATGAAGAATATGGTTATAATGAGTATAAGTAGTCATTTAAAATGACTGTAAGGGAGAGTAAATTATGATTACATATTTCAGATTGTACTTTCACATAAAGAATTCAAAACTGGAATTTACTTTAAATTTTACAAATTAATAGTGTTATTGTATGGTATTAAGAAGTTAAATCTCAAGCTATCTCTTCTGGTATATATTAAGATACAAGCTTTAGGAAAGAATCCTTCCTTGTGTATTTTTAGTTTCCGGTTGTGGTCTGCAATACTTGGTGTTCCTTGCTTGAAGGTGCATCACTCTGATGTCTGCCTCTATCGTCACATAGACTTCTCACATGTTTCCTCTGTGTCTTTGTCCAAATTTCCTCTCCTTGGAAAGGGCACCAGTGCTTAGATTAGGGCCACCCTAATCCAGTATAACCTCATTTTAGCTGGATTACACATCTGTAAAATCCCAGTTTCCAAATAAGGTCACAGTCAGGTTTTTGAAGTTAGCACTTGAAGATGTCTTTTTTGGGGGACACAGTTCATCTTAACAGATGCTTTATAACTTGTTTTTAATTCTCTACAACTTTTATGGCTGGTTTTATTGGGACGATTCATCTGCCAGAATGGAAAACCTTAAAATGAGGGATTTAAGATTTAAATAAACAATACATTCATATAGTTAGAAAAATACAGTGCATACCATCTTATACAGTGAATATTCTCCATGCCTGTCCTTTTGCTATCTAGTGTAGTCAGAATATTGGTATTGTGTGTATACTTTCCAGATATGTACAAGAGAGATTTTTAAACTAGTTGATTTCTAGTAAGTATTCCATCCCAAGCATTCTTTGATACCTGATCCTTTTCTCCAGAGAACAACTGCAATCAGATTTTAAAAAGAAGTCAATGGAAAACTAATTTTTACTTACAGGTTTTTTGGTTCTTTTTTAGCCAACCATTAATATTTTTTGTTTGTAACTATTTTTACATCAAAAACAAACATCAAAATATCACATTCATTATGCTAAGGGAAATATGCTAGTCAGAGAAAGACAAGTACCACTTGCATATTTCGCTCATGTACAGCCTAATGAACAAACTGAACTAACAAGCAAAATAGAGACATACTCATAGAGTGCAGGCTGACAGCTTGGGGTAGGGGCTGGGGGCTCATACGGGTTAAGCAAAAAAAGGGGAAAAAAGGAACAATTTATGGATAGAGGCAACAGTGTGGTGATTGGGAGGAGGGAGGTAGAGTAAAAGGGGAATAAAGTGATGGAAAAAATAAAATAAAGAAAAATTATATTCATTACTGTGGATTTGTCTATATTATATGGCTTACTGTTTTGTACTTCTTATTTATTCAATTTTGAAGGAATTTTATGCATTTGAATTACTTGATGTGCCAACATACAATGGAAATAATTTTATTTATTTACCAAAACAATCAGGGACACCTTGTTTAAAAAGCTTTTTATTTTTAAAATTCACAGTAGTGCTTACCTGCATTTATTGTTAGGTAGCATTCTCTTGCATAATAAATACATATTTTTTTTCAGTGCTCTCTCAGAGGAGGAGAAATCTACATTGCGGGCAGGGCTAATCACCAACTTCAATGAACCAATAAATCAGGTTAGTGAGAAAATGAATGCTAATTATTCTTTCCCTTTCCATAGTTTTTGCTTCTTTTTTTTTTTTTTAAATATATTTTATTGAATTTTTACAGAGAGGAAGGGAGAGAGATAGAGAGTTAGAAACATCGATGAGAGAGAAACATCGATCAGCTGCCTCCTGCACATCTCCTACTGGGGATGTGCCGCAACCCAGGTACATGCCCTTGATTGGAACTGAACCTGGGACCTTTCAGTCCGCAAGCCGACGCTCTATCCACTGAGCCAAACCGGTTTCGGCTGTTTTTGCTTCTTTTTCAAACTAATTTTGTTACTGGGCATTAAAAATAAAATCTATTACATAATGTCCATTTGTGATGTTTATATACATTTCTCTGTTGATTTTTGAATTTTGAGATCCAGTTCTAGCTGTTAAGAATTTTGGCTAGATTTGACAATTAATTATTTAAAACTCAGAAGTCATTTTAAGACATACTTGTATGCATTTTAAACTTCCTCAGTTTTTTTTAGCTAACATGGAAAGCAAATGTCTCTGTATTTGTAGTCTTACTGCATGGAAGTTAAGTTTAATGATTTAGATGAACCCTTCTGTTTGTATACTATAGGATGATTTCACGATTTTGCCTATTTCATCCATCACATTTTCAGTTCTTACTATGAGAGGGATCTATAGTAAACTATACAGTTTTTTTTCTTTTATAGTGGGATTTTTCTTCTAAGAATAAAGTAAGTTTTGCTTATGGATACAAAGCACACTGTATTTGGTCATGTATTCAATGCAATTTTATCTCAGCGTATCATTGCTTTTATAGATTCTTGAGGAGATGAGGGAAGATGGAGAGGAATGGAGTAGCTCTTACTGGGTCAGGAGGTGATTAGGAAGAGTTTGGGTGATCTAGAAAGTCATTGGTTTAGATGTTCAGTCAGTCAGAATTTGATTAACACTGATCTGAACAAATATCATTATTTAAATACCTAATATTTGATGTTCCTTTCTATTCTTAGGTCAGTGGTTCTCAAACTTTGTAATCCTAGAAGTTCCTTACACTGCCAAAATAAAACCCTAAAGGATTAGGGTTAATATTTACTGTATTAGAAACTAAAACTGAAAATTAAAAAAAATGTATAAAATAAAAATAATAAAATCATTACTTTTAATGTAAATAGAAATTTAAAAGATGAACGATAGCTGTTTCTCAAAGCAACAGATAAACTAATGAGAAGAGTTGCATTGTTCTGTACTTTTCCATATCTCTTTGGTGTCTGGCTATTTGAAAGATGTCCAGCCTGCCGGTGTAGCTCAGTGGTTGAGCATCAACCTATGAACCAGGAGGTCACGGTTTGATTCTTACTCAGGGCACATGCCCGGGTTGTAAGCTCAATCCCCTGTTGGGGGCAGCCGATCAATGAGTCTCATCATTGATGTTTCTCCCTTTCCCTTCCTCTCTGAAATCAATAAAAACATATTTTTAAAAAAGATGTCTACACTTTCATATCTGCTTCTTTATTTACTCTGTTGCAGTATATTATTTTGGTAGAAGTTATATGAAGGAAATAGGTTATTGGGAAAGGGAGGAACTCACAGACCCTGGAAGGAATTTAAATCACCCACCCCCCACCCTGAAATCCATAGACCACAATTTGAGAACTACTGTCTTAAGCAGTTGTTTTGTGAAAATTTTATTCATTTTGGTCAAATGTATAATAACCAAAAAGGTAACTTTGAACTATGAATGCATTTCTTATCCATTGCTTTTATTACGTTTATTTCTTTTTTTAAAAATTTTATTTTCTTGTTTAAAGTATACAAATAGTAGTACATATGTCTCCTTTTCCCCCCCATACATATGTTTATTTCTGATGATTAATTTCCCCCTCCAGATTGCAACTCAGATTGCAGTACTCATTGCCAAAGTTGCTCGATTGGACTGTCCCAGACAGTGGCCTGAACTGATTCCCATTCTTATAGAATCTGTGAAAGTCCAAGATGATCTTCGACAGCACAGAGCTTTACTTACCTTCTATCATGTCACCAAGACTCTGGCCTCTAAACGTCTGGCTGCTGATAGAAAACTGTTTTCTGATGTAAGTGATTTAACTTAATTAGATTATGAAAACCATGCTACTTATATAAAACTATTCATAATTTTACCTAAATATTTTATTGAAAGGTTATGAATTTTTTCCAAAAGGTTCAGAATAATAGGTAATAGCTGAAAGATTGTAAGCTGAATAGTGATTGACCATAAGACCGCTTCACTGCCAGTGAGGGGAATTGGTTGGTAGAGAACAGTCTGAAGGCAGAGCGACTGGTTTGAGGCTATTGTGGTAGTTCAGATGAGATGATAAAGCTCTTAAATGAAGCAGTGGTAAAGGGAACATACAGACCTGAAATTTAGGAAGTTAACATTGACATGCCTGGTTAATGGATGGGCAGATGTAGGAAGGAGCCTGACATAACTGGGGGGCAGTAGTCCTTTATTGCATGTTTTAGCGCCATTTGTTGAAAAGACTCCTTTCTTCGTTCATTTGCTTTGGTGCTTTTGTATTTGTCTTGAACTACCAAAACAGCGATTTTCCTGTTGTTCGACCTGACTTTTTGGACTGTACCATATAACACTGATGAGTCTCAACATATTTTTAACAGTATTCTTGCTTTTCTTTGGAATCCTCATTTTGAGGATAGTGCTTAGGAATCTGGATTTGGCTTCCCAGGTGATTCTTCCATACACTTAAGTTTAAGTCAGAACCACATTAGTTCTTTTTTATTTATTTATTATTAGTATTCTTTTATTGATCTTTTTCAGAGAGAAAGGGAGAGGGAGAAGGAGAGAGTGAGAATAGAAAAATCTAGAGAGAAATATCGAACAGCTGCCTCGTGCACGTCCCCTCTGGGGATCAAGTACGCAACCTGGCATGTGCCCTGAAGAGGAATTGAACAGGCGACCTCTTGGTTCATGGGTCCATGGTCAAGTGAGCCACACTGGCCATGCTGCCCTCTTTATTTTTTTTTTATTTTTTTTTTTTAAATATATTTTATTGATTTTTTACAGAGAGGAAGGGAGAGAGATAGAGAGTCAGAAACATCGATGAGAGAGAAACATCGATCAGCTGCCTCCTGCACATCCCCCACTGGGGACATGCCCGCAACCCAGGTACATGCCCCTGACCGGAATCGAACCCGGGACCCTCCAGTCCGCAGGCCGACGCTCTATCCACTGAGCCAAACCGGTTTTCGGCTGCCCTCTTTATTTTTAACCTAGTGGGTTTAAATAGTCAATCTTATGTTTACTGAGGATGCTGAGTATAAGAGCGGTTCTTTTAGTGAAAGGTTGCTTTTGAAATCCTTGTCACTTTTGCTTGATATCTAACTGGGGCTAAAGAAATGGACAAGGAAAGGAAAGTTTATCCTTTCAGGTCTTTCTATGAATTTCTTGTTGGTTTTCCTCACTTTTATCCCTTCTGTATGTTTTTTTCCCCCAGGTGAAATACGTCTTTCTTTAATCCTATGGTTTGATTGTTATCAAAATATGTAGGACCTTGATATTTCAAATATATATGGAATACAGACAAACATAAAATATTTTTGGAAGAAATTACTCTTGACTGCACCTTTCACTTTTTAGAAGACAACATCTTCCTTTGTCTGATTCAGAAGAGTATTGGTTATCTCAAGTTCATTTTGTGCAGGGTTAATTCTTCTTATGCCTTCTTGCCTTTCTTTTGCAGTCAATTCTTCCCGTAAAGTTTTATAAATTTGTGACAAACCATTAAAACGTTTTCTTCCTCTTTGAGTAATCTGGTGTGCCTTGATCCAAAAATAATGAATCCAAACTTCAGTTTTCCAAGTTCTCTTTGACAGACATCAGCTTCATTAAATTTATTCAGTTCTTAAGTCGGAAGTCCTAAAATCAAGATGTCATGATGGCTGTGTTCCTTCTGGCACCTCCAAGGGGTGAATCTGTTTCCTTGCCTTTCGAGCTTCTAGAAACCACCTGCATTCATTCCTTGGCTTGTGGCCCCTTCCATCAAATTACATCACTTCAGCCTCTATTTTCATCCTCACATCTGTGTTTGTGTATTGTTTTTATATTGGAAGTTTTCCATATAGAAGTCAAATATCTAGAATATTCTGCCTTATAGTTATTCTTTACTACCCTTCTATGGAAGTCTTAATTTTTAGTTTGGCTTTCTCAAGTTGTATGCCCCCAATGTGTTGCTTTAGTTTTCAGGTATACTTTATATTTAGCCTAGGCAATCTCTACAGATTTTATCTAATCAGGGACCTTATTCTGGATAGCTTTCTGACTACTTCAGCTCTCTTGCTATGTTTCCTTGTAGTGTGAAGCTCACTTTTATCCCTTCCGTTGGTTTTTTACCTCCAGGTGAAATACATCTTTCTTTAATCCTTTGATTTTATTGTTATTAAAATATGTAGGACCCTGACAAGCAGTGTGATTTATATGTTCTTGGCTCTAAATGCTCAATATGGAGAGGCTATTTCCTTTCCATATGGAATAAAATATAGGTCTATCCAGCATCTTGTACCTACTTCCAGCACAATATTTGTTACATTGTGCTGAGTTATAATTGTTAACTTACCATTCTGAGATCTATTATACTATGAGTTTTATGAGGGAGGACTGTAGATTTTAAAGTCTAATATTGTGTAAAACTTCAAAAAAAAAAAAAAAGGAGTTCTGGAAGTATATATAAAACTTAATATACCTGGAAAAATATTTCAGCTTAGACAGCGGTTCTCAACCTGTGGGTCGCGACCCTTTCACAGGGGTTGCCTAAGACCATCGGAAAACACATATATAATTACATATTGTTTTTTGATTAATCACTATGCTTTAATTATGTTCAATTTGTAACAATGAAATTGGGGGTCACCACAACATGAGGAACTGTATTAAAAGGTCGCGGCATTAGGAAGGTTAAGAACCACTGGCTTAGAACCTTTCATTTTGGAATGGAGTAGGTGAACCTGGAAACATGGAACATAGTGTAGATTAGGAGGGCAGTCTTGTCTGATGCCTTGGGGTACAAGATGTGTAGTTTAATTGAAGGTAGTATATATGGGAAAATATTATAAAAAGCAATTTTGCTAGTTAATAAAGTGGCCTCTATTATTTTGGTAATCTGAAATACAGGAAAACTTTTCTTTAAATAAATGTTTAGCCTGTCTGGTGTGGCTCAGTGGTTGAGTACCCATGAACCAGGAGGTCACGGTTCGATTCCCAGTCAGGGCACATGTCTGGGTTGTGGGCACGATTCCAAGGATGGGGCTAACAGGAGGCCCCCAATCAATGATTCTCTCATCATTGATGTTTCTGTCTCCCTCTCCCTTACTCTCTCTGAAATCAATAAAAACATTAAAAAATGTTTACTATAATGCCAAGATAGTTTTCATCTACTGTACTGAATTAGGTTTTCACACATAGACAAAAAAGTAAGCTAGTTGCTATTGCAAAGTAGTGCATTTTGTATTTAAAACTGCTACCTTCTGCTCAATGTGTCCTAACAATTTTTATATCCTGTTTTCCTTCCATGTTAAATTAAATTCTTTTCAGGGGTGACAAATTACAAAATCAGCAGTTGAGAGAAAATTGTTTTGCAGTAACAAAATTGAGCTTGATTTGACACAAAAAAGAATTCATTTTCTATAAAATTTCATACAAACCTGAATCTAAAAAAGTTGACATTAAGTACAATTAAAGTGACAATCCAAAGTCTTTGAAAGCAAGGAAATTTAAGGTACAAATAGTAATTCTAATGTAATTATGAATGTATTAATCAAATACTATGTAGACATGTGTAACCCACAAAGGTATATCCTGTGGTAAATAAAGTAATCCAAACCTAAAAAAAGATTGAAGATTTTTTGAGAGCATTATAGTTCACTTGTTTTTAGAGATATGGGTTAACAATTATGAGAAGCTCTATTTTCCAGTGAAGAATGTTTCTTTGTACTGAGCAGTTTTGGAATTTTGAGCAAGGCACTTAAACTTTGATTCTTTAAAATTTCCTTTTAGTTCTAAAGTTGTATGACTGCCCTAACGGGTTTGGCTCAGTGGATAGAGCGTCGGCCTGCGGAATGAAGGGTCCCGGGTTCGATTCCGGTCAAGGGCATGTACCTTGGCTGCGGGCACATCCCCAATAGGAGGTGTGCAGGAGGCAGCTGATCGATGTTTCTCTCTCATTGATGTTTCTAACTCTCTATCCCTTTCCCTTCCTCTCTGTAAAAAATCAATAAAATATATTAAAAAAAATAATTCTTTAAAGTTGTATGACACCATTAATTTATAATCTTTATTACTCTAGATTAACCTATATAAGCACCATTAAAGTTTTGAGATGGAAATCTTATAGCATAATGTCAGTATAGATGTTTGCATTTTTAATCTGTTTTTTCCTAGAAGACCTTTGTACATTTAGTTTTATTCTCATTTTATTTTATTTTATTTATTTATTTATTTATTTTTAAAAAATATATTTTATTGATTTTTTACAGAGAGGAAGGGAGAGAGATAGAGAGTTAGAAACATCGATGAGAGAGAAACACCGATCAGCTGCCTCCTGCACATCTCCTACTGGGGATGTGCCCACAACCCAGGTACATGCCCTTGACCGGAATCGAACCTGGGACCTTTCAGTCCACAAGCCGACGCTCTATCCACTGAGCCAAACCGGTTTCGGCTATTCTCATTTTATATTTTCTTGGCATAGAGCTAAGTTCTTGACCTACTTATCTTATTAGATTTATTTTTCTTAGATTCTTTGCTATGCAATTTTTAAAACATGTTTTTATTGATTTTTATTTATTCCTATGTGCCCTGACTGGGAGTCAAACCAGCAACCTCTGTTTTTATGTAGTATGCTAATAATAACTAGTCATATGCACTTTCATCTGATTTTTATTAAAATAAAATGGCCATGTAGGCTCAGCTAGATTGGCCTTCGACCTTGTGGTAAAAAACTGAAGATACCCCTGTAAGTTGGTTCTGCCTCAACCTGGGAGGCTGAGGCTAACTGCTTCTCAGTCTGAGACTTGGGCTTTAAATAGCAGTATATGTTAGAAACGCAGCCTGACACGCAGTGTGGTTTGTATGTTCCTGGCTCTAAATGCTCAAAAGCAATATGGGTAAAACTGGCAGGACACAGATATTTGACTCCTTTGTATTTCTTAGTATATTGACTTATCTGATGTACTCAGTGACAGTCCATAAATCAGTGTTTTAAACCTATAAGCAGAAGATAAAAAGTATAAGTAGAATATATCAGACTACAATGTAAGCATTAGGCTTAGTATTGTTTCAAGAAACTAATATTTTAGGGTGTGTGTGTGTGTGTGTGTATGTGTATGTTCATAGCAGCAGCCAAGTAAACTATTTATTACTATGCATTTTGGCTTTAAAAGTTTGAAAGTTTGTGATAAATGACTCTTGACTATTTCAAATCTCATTGAAAATGTGTGCTCAATTTAATAACTGAAATGTATTACTGTGTAGGTCTAATTGATTACTGACTTCTATAATGTGAACAAATTTGTTGATATTTCTTTGCAGTTAGCTTCTGGAATTTATAATTTTGCCTGCTCTCTGTGGAATCACCACACAGACACATTCCTTCATCATGTTTCTTCTGGCAATGAAGCTGCAGCTCTAAATTCACTAGAACGAACTCTACTATCATTGAAAGGTGCTGTTAAACTTGATATGTTCATTTTTGAAATGACATACCTCAGAATAGTCGCCAAATAGTTCTTCTGGATGGATTTTCTATTGCTAGTCTCACCAAGAGAATAAGAGTTAATTTTTCCCTTGGAGACAAGGGATTATTTTTAGTTTGTCTTTCTTTTATGAGAATAACTCTTCCTACTCTAATTGATGAAAGTGTCCAATAGTTCTATGTTTTGGGGTTTTTGTTGTTGTTAATCCTCACCTGAGGAAAGAAAGGGGGAGAGAGAATCATCGATGTGAGAGAGAAACATCAATTGGTTGTCTCCTGAATGTGCCCGACCTGGGCCAGGGATTGAACCTGCAACCCAGGTACGTGTCCTTGATTGGGAATGGAACCTGCGACCCTTTGGTGTGCAGTCCAACACTTTCACCACCTAGCCACACCAGCCAGAACTACAATAGTGTTACGTTATATTTACATTACTGTCATCTCTTGATTCAGAATACATTCTTTTCAAATACTTCTTTCTTTTGCTTCTACTTTACATTTCTCATGTATGTAGTGTTAAGGGCTGCTACCCTTATTGTCATGCTACCTCTCCTGTCCACAAGGCTTAGTTCAGCTCTATTTCCCAGCTCTTTTGCCCGAGAATTCAGGGTCCATCTTTTTTACTTGTACCTCAGGCTCGCTTAGATTTTAGATGGTACCTGATGGGGTATCATCTTGGGTTGTGTTTTCGTATGCTGGGCATTCTCTCTTTTTTTAATCCTCACTCTAGGATGTTTTCATTGATTTTTTTAGATGGTTAGAAGAGAAACATCAGTGTGAGAGAGAAACATCGATTGGTTACCTCCGCTATGTGCTCTGATCAGGAACCAAACTCGAAACCTTTTGGTGTAGGGCAGTGGTTCTCAACCTTCCTAATGCCGCGACCCTTTAATACAGTTCCTCATGTTGTGGTGACCCCCAACCATAAAATTATTTTTGTTGCTACTTCATAACTGTAATTTTGCTACTGTTATGAATCGTAATGTAAATATCTGATATGCAGGATGTATTTTCATTGTTACAAATTGAACGTAATTAAAGCATAGTGATTAATCACAAAAACAATATGTAATTATATATGTGTTTCCCGATGGTCTTAGGCGACCCCTGTGAAAGGGTTGTTCGACCCCCAAAGGGTCGCGACCCACAGGTTGAGAACCGCTGGTGTAGCGGATGACGCTACAACCAACTGAGCCACCTGGCCAAGATACATCATAATCTTAGCATAAATCTCCATTTTTACTTTCCCTGGGCTGAGTTATTTATCTTGACTGTATTCTGAGGTTCCTTTCCTTTTTAAAACACTCACTTGGCTTGTTCTCTTTGTCTTATAGTCTCTCGCCTTCTGTTCTGATTGCTGAGGCTCTTTTAGATTATGTTTCTTAATTTGATCTCAAGCAGCCTTTAGTTTTCTTTTACTAGAGCTCATTTAGCATCCTTCTGTTTTATTCACAAGGCCTTTTATCATACTCACTCTAGTACCTGAAGATGTACAAAACCTAACCTTTTGCTCAAGGGAATGATTTTAAAGGACTGTTGACAAGTAAAATCCAGTACAGGTGATTTTACAAGTGAGTGCAGATGGTTTTGTCAACATCCTTGTGGAAGAAATTCAAAGGCTTTAGAGAGAGATGCATACTCAGAGTCCGAGAAACCAATAATAACGTGGTATAACAAAACTGTGAATTTAATGATTAAAGATTTTTCATGAGTTTTTTTGACTGTAGACTTTTTTTGCTTTACTGATTTCAGAGCTTAACTCCTGAAAAAAGGATATAGCTCTACTCTTTATTAGCATGCTTTAAGCTTTTCATTACCTCCCCATCTAAAGGTCTTAGATATACATTAGCATTTCTAAGGCATTTGACCTAGAAAAAAAAAACCCATAGCATTTTTCTTGAAAGTACTTATTCTCTCCAGCTATTAATCTCTATCTTGTTACAACTTAAAGTCTTAGGAATGGAGTTTTTTTCACATGTAATCTCAAAGTTTACACCTATTTGCATTTAGTACCTTTTAGACCAGGGGTCCTCAAACTGTGGCCCGCGGGCCACATGCAAATACAAATATTGTATTTGTTCCCGTTTTGTTTTTTTACTTCAAAATAAGGTATGTGCAGTGTGCATAGGAATTTGTTCATAGTTTTGTTTTAAACTATAGTCCGGCCCTCCAATGGTCTGAGGGACAGTGAACTGGCCCCCTGTTTAAAAAGTTTGAGGACCCCTGTTTTAGACATTCATTATTTCATTCAACAGATTTATAGGTCAGTGGTTGGCACTGGAGAGACAGAAATAATAAAATGACCACACAGATATATGTAAAATGACATCTGTGACAGGGGCCTTACTGATGTTATGATAACTGATAATATGGTCAGAAAAGACTTGCATGAGAAAGTGATGCTTGAATCAAAATCATAAAGTCAAAGTTAACTAGGCAATGAAGGCAGAAAGAAAGGACCCTCCCACGTAGTATAGACCAAGGTGTCTTGGTGGGAAAGAGCGTGTCTGGTATAGAGAGATGAGTTTGAACTCTATTTATTTCTATTATGATATATAGACAGTCCTTGGGTTATGTGGGACTCATCACCAGCTCCCATTTATTTATAAAAAAAAAAAAGTTCCGTTATTTCTACGTATGTACATACGTGCCTTATGTTTTTTATTATTTATTTACCACAAGTAAAGGTCAGGAATTGTTATCTTTCTTTAATTTTTTTTTTACTGTTTCATTTCATTACTGCTGTGTATGTGCTCCATGTGAGTGACGTAGGTGCTTATGTAGGTGGGTTCCGACTTATGGCGAAAATCGCGTTACATTGCACCATAGGAACGGACCTCCTATGTAATCTGAGGACCTACTGTAGTAACTTTTTAAAAACCATATTTTTATTGATTTCAGAGAGGAAGAGAGGGGGAGAGAGAGATAGAAACACCAATGATGAGAGAACCATTGATTGGCTGTCTCCTGCAAGTGATTGGCTGCCTCCTGCAAGCCCCCGACTGGGGATTGAGCCCGCAACCCGGGCATGTGCCCTTGAGACCAGAATAGAACCCAGGACCCTTCAGTCCATAGGCCAGCGTTCTATCCACTGAGCCAAACCAGCTAGGGCATAATAACTTTTGAGTGTAGATAAATGATGTATGAAATTGTTGGTCTTGTAGACAGGTGCATTCTAAACCCATTTTTAATATACTGCCTTTTGACTTCACCTCGTGAACACTAACTCTTTAATTACATAGATAGCAATGCTGTCTGTAAAATTATTTTCTGAAAGTGATGTCAAATTTTATAGTCTTGTATGTTGCCATTCAGTTGTTACTATTTGAGCTACGTGTTCTACTTGTAGATACTAAATTCTTTAGTAACCCCCTGTGGTAGGACTTTTTAGCCACATTTTACAGATAAGGAATGTGAGCTCTAGAAAAGTTGCCTAAGACAATACGGTTATAGACATTGGAGCTATTATTTAAATCTAGATCTGATTTCAGATCTTTTATCATTCTAGTTTCCCTGTGTATACCAGTTTACTCATAAAGTGTGATGCTTATAATTGAGCACTATAGTCTGTTCCATATTAGGAAATAGAGTAATTTTCATATCCCTTTTAATAGATACTATATTTTCATGAATGTAGCTTAAAACAATGAAACTTTTTGATCCCTGTTAATGCATAGTTTAAAGTTTATGGATTAGAGGTAACCTCAATTTCAACCTATCGGACAGTGATGGCGAACCTATGACGCGTGTCAGAGGTGACACACGAACTCATTTTTTTGGTTGATTTTTCTTTGTTAAATGGCATTTAAATATATAAAATAAATATCAAAAATATAAGTCTTTTTTACTATGGTTGCAAATATCAAAAAATTTCTATATGTGACATGGCACCAGAGTTAAGTTAGGATTTTTCAAAATGCTGACACGCCGAGCTCAAAAGGTTCGCCATCACTGCTATAGGAGTTATTGCAGGTGAGAAGCACTAACAATTATAGAAATTAAACTAAATTTTGCAATATGGTTTTAGAAGCATGAGTGTTATGATGAGAAGAACACTACTTTTGCATCGTAAAAACTTGGCTTTGGTTCCATCTTTCCCACTTAGCAAAGCAAGCAATGACCAGAAGTTACTTTTCTGTAACTATTAAATGTTAAGACGATAGCCGCCAAGCTTGATGAGGTTTTGTGATTCTTAAGTTTTTATTCTGATCATGATTTTAGTAGGATAAAATATGAAAAAATAAGATGCAAATAAAGCTTGATTTTACTTTTCAGTTCTGCGTAAGTTAACTGTTAATGGATTTGTGGAACCTCATAGGAATATGGAGGTGATGGTAAGTGGAAGAAGTAACTGATTTTTCCTGTTACTTTGGGAAAATGCTTAGTAGTATCCTGAAAACTTTGAAGCCTGTTCTTTTTAGTTAGCATTCATTTAAATGTATTTACTATGTGACAAGGTAGTGTTTTTTTAAAACCATTTTGTGTGTTAATTATACTTTTAGACTTGTGGTTTTTTTTTCACTACATCAAAGCAGCTATTATGTGAAGGAGAGGAAATAGGCCTAAGTTAGTTCTCAAGATGACATGATACATTGAGAGTGTTCATTTGAATCTGAATTCAAGTGAACTATGAATTTGATTGCTACTATAATATTACCAGTTGTGTCGTAGTTATTTATATTCTTGATATTTTCCTTTGTCTGTTTTTGTATATTTAAAATTATTTTTTTTCTCCTTTTAACACCTATACATTCTTTTTGCAATAAATTAAGAAATATGTATATTAGAGGGGAAAACCTCATTGGTAAACCTAAGTTGTGATGTATATTTATTATTACTATAGTGTCATCTACTCTGTATGCAAAAATACTAGTTTTCACATATGGGTTTAGGTCAGCTAAAGTATTGCTTTCTGTGGATTGTGTTGGGGGTGCGGAGGTACACAGAAATTTTTGCAAAATTTTGCAAAGATTGGGTCTTTGGGTCTACTCCGAGCCATTTTATTTTATTTTTTTTACTTTATTTCATTTCATATTGGTTTTGTACTGTCCGAGGTTTTAGGTATCCATTAGGGGGTCGGGTCTTAGGACTTAATCCCTTTGGATAAGGGGGGCTTACTATAATACTTTCTTGTATAAGACTTGTTTTTAATAGTGGAGTATTTTTTACTTACTTAATTTTAACTTTTTAAGACGATTTGGTAAGTTTTAGTATCCCTGAAAAAGCTTAAGGTAAATGTTTATTACAGAATAAATTGAGACACTTTAAAAAATTATTTTCTAGGGTTTTTTACATGGAATATTTGATCGTCTGAAACAATTTCTGGAATGCAGTAAGTACTTCCATGATAGTACTTTTTACTGTAGAATCCTTATTCATTAATAGCTTCTGCTCTGAACTTGCAAACCTGGAGAGAGGCTAAAATCTTGTGTCTTGATAATTAATTCTCTGAAGTTAAATAGGACTCTCAGCTTTGTTTTCATACACAAGTATTGCCTTATATTGAGGAAACCTTTTTTTAAAAATTCTATTCTGTGTTCATTCCTTCTGTATTTCTACTGCAGACATCCACAATACTTGTACATTTAATAGATATTCATTGTGTAGATTCTGTGCAGATGTTATTTAGACTTCTTAAAGATTCTATTGCTTTTAGTATATTTTACATATAAATTTTCTTAAATTGTACTTTCATTTTGTAAATCCCTTGTTCATTTACTTTCATTGGCTTACCTTTAGGACCCTTTCTAATCCACTACCCCACAAAAATAATTTATCATTTATATTTGTGTTGTATTATACTGGTGGTCTGTTATCCTTTTCTCTTCCCTATAACTGTAAGCATCTTTGCTTAGGATGCACACACATGTGCATGCACACACACACGTATACATATCCTGTATGCACACACAGGTATGTATATCCTATATGTGTATTTTTTTGTTGTTGTTAATCCTTACCCGAGGATAACTTTCCATGGATTTTTAGAGAGAGTGGAAGGGGTGGGGAGAGATAGAAACATCTCTGTAAGAAAGACACATTGATTGGTTGCCTCCCGCATGCGTCCCAATCAGGGCCAGGGATTGAGCCTGCAACTAAGGTATGTGCCCTTGACCAGAGTCAAACTTGGGACCTTAAGTCCACGATCCGATGCTCTATCCACTCAGCCAAACTGGCTAGGGCTGTATGTGTGTATTTTTGAGGACTTACTATCCTGAGAAGATATCTTAGTGTACTCAACTTTAAGGAGTTACTGATTTTTTTCATGTCAGTCTTTTCAGTTTAGTAAAAACATTGTTGAGTCTATTGCCAGTCACTGTTCTTGGTACTGTGCATGCAAAGATGAGTAAGAGAGTTCATATAATGTAGTTTATTTTTCTAAAAATGGTGGGGGTTTTTTTGGCCATCTCCATGGGGGAAGTAGAAGAGAATTAGATGAGGCAGAATATGAAGAGTTTGATTCGAGAGCAGAGTAGTTAATGGGCTGATGGACATTATTCTGAATATACAAAAATTTATTATTTGCCAGGGAAATTATCGGAAAAAAATGGTTTGCGATATAGGAAAAATAATGAGTATGTGCTAATTTTTGAGTGCTTTGCTTTTACTTAATGCTGCTTGACAAGTATTTCAACTATGGCTAATTTAGATCTTGAAAATGGGACTCATGATTCATGTATAAAATTGTTACCCTTTTACTTTAAAATGGGTTTAGTTTGTATTTTAGAATTAATTTTGTGAAATACAGCACTGAGGATTACTGTGTCTCTTAAGTGCAAATCTTGGAATTGCTTTATAAAAACTTTGTTTTTATGGTTAATTTGTTTAGAGTCAGGAGTGCACAATAATGAATTCTTAATGCAAAATACCCAAAATACATGACAATATTTTTCCTAAAAGTTTAATCATTGTCTTAGTTGTGAATTTATAGAATATTATAAACTTGTACTAATATTTGAAATGTATTTTTAACAGGTAGAAATGTAGATACAGATACTGTATTTAGAGATAAACTGGAAAAGACCATTATTCTTTTTACGAAAGTGGTAAGTTTTCTTTTTATCTTAATTGTGTTTTTCAAATAAAATATACATATGAACATTTAGTAAGGAAAGTTATGTTTTTGTAAGCATACATTTTGACTTTAGTGTTTAGTGACTTATTTTCTGTTTATAGGAAAATTGAGGAGAAAAACACCTTTCTATCTTGAAGCCTATAATAATTAAATTTATATACCATAAATTATACTGAATGACTCACCTTGTTGTAAAAACTCTATTTTAAATAAAATATTAGAGAAGTTGATTCCTCTAAAGCTCATTATTCTCAGGTCCATTAGAAAAAGCAGAGATAAGATAGTGCAGCTGAGCAGGATGTAGATAAAATGTAGAAGGCAATATAATATTAGGAAGTCAAATGACTGATTAGCATCATATTGAACATCTATTGAGCTATCCTGTATAATAAAAGCCTAATATGCTAAGTGTCCAGTTGTCCGTTCAACCAATCAAAGTGTAATATGCTAATGATATGCTAAGGCTTCTCAACTGCTTGTTATGACGTACACTGACCACCAGAGGATGGATGCTCTGACCAGTAGGTTAGCTTGCTGCTGGGGTCTGGCCGATCGGGATTGAGAGACATGCCCTGGAGCCCTCCCACTGTCCCTCCACTGCTGGCTAACCTCCTGCATCCCTCCCCTGCCCCAATCGTGCACCAGTGGGGTCCCTCAGCATGGCCTGCGCCCTCGCAATCTGGGCTGAGGCACCCCTCCCTGAGTGCTCAAATTTTGTGCACTGGACCTCTATTCCATTATAAAACTTCTCAGAGTCTTTTCCTTATTGATTTTTGCAGCCATTGGTGATCATGGCCTAGATTCGTTTGATAAGGGGTTACAGAATGATGGCATTCTATGATTCCCTTTACATTTATTAGCTGGAATCCTATATAATAAAAGCGTAGTATGCAAATTGTCCCCTCAGTCGGGAGTTCGTCCAGGATTTTGACCGGGAGCGGGGCCAGCCAGGGGAAGGGAGGGAGTACTTGCCAGCAGCCAACAGCCAGCAGCCGCTAGCTGCTAGGGACCCTACCAGTGTGCAAATTTTGTGCTTTGGGCCTCTAGTTCTTCAATAAAGAAGAAATCTCCCTCATCAACTATTTAATGCATCAAAATATAGTTCATGTAAGAAATGCAGGAAAATTTATTTTTTGCTTTTATTTGTTATAGCAAGTCCTAGAATAATGTCATTTTGTTCAGTGTTGTCTCATTATAATGATGAGATGCTGCAGCTTAACTCTTGTTTTTATCAGTTAACCTATGGTAAATGGGTTTTGTTTGTTATTTCTCAGAACCTGTATTAATGATCTTAAGTCAGGACTAACTGTACTTTTTATTATTTTTTAAAAAATATATTTTATTGATTTTTTACAGAGAGGAAGGGAGAGGGATAGAGAGTTAGAAACATAGATGAGAGAGAAACATCGATCAGCTGCCTCCTGCACACTCCCTACTGGGTATGTGCCTGCAACCAAGGTACATGCCCTTGACCAGAGTCAAACCCGGGACCCTTGAGTCCACAGGCCAATGCTCTATCCACTGAGCCAAACCGGTCAGGGCCTAACTGTACTTTTTAAAGGCCTGTTTTGTATATACTTATTCCTTTTGTATTATATTTAGCCATTATTATTGGTTTTTTATATTTAACCATTATTAACAAATTAAGTATGAATTAGGTCTATTTTGAACTCTATACTAGAAATAATAGAAAGTTCTAATTAAGATATCTGATATAATCCACATTATATGATGCAACTCAGGAAGTATATTATGTGTGCGACATACATATTACATGTGAAACTGCATGAGTTGTACTTATGGATGATTATATGCCTATATTAATTTGGGAAAAATATATTTTAATTTTCTTTATAGCTTTTGGACTTTTTGGATCAGCATCCCTTTTCATTTACTCCTCTAATTCAGAGATCTCTGGAATTTTCTGTGAGCTATGTATTTACAGAAGTTGGTGAAGGGGTTACATTTGAACGATTCATTGTCCAATGCATGAATCTGATTAAGATGATTGTCAAAAATTATGCTTATAAGCCATCCAAAAATTTTGAAGGTAATGCTTTACAGGTAGTTTTACTTTTTCATTTTCTTACTGTAGTTGAAGTATGAAATAAATGCTACTTTTATGTAATTTCTTTAAATTTATGAAGTCTGAAAAATAAAATGTTGCTGCGACATGAAATAGAGATAAGAATTAGAGTCTTATGTGAATGCCAGCTTTAAAAAAACCCATACAATGCATTTAGTAAGCTGTCTTTGTAGTACAATAGAAGATGAGTGGAAGCCCAGGGACTTTAAGGTTAAAGTCCTACAGTAACCACTGCAGCTCATGTTGTAGGCTGTATTTATTGGTATAATTAAAAATTTTCTCTGACTTTATTTTGTAAGAGGTTACTTCCAGATAGGCTATGATATTTGTTATATTACTTAGAATTCATCATGTGTATGTGTACCAAGATGAGGAAATCTTGTAGGGGAGAGCGAGAAACAAGTCACTTCAGTGTGGTGTGATAATATAGCATGATAGTGCACAAGCTATAGTGGTAACAAAGAAGCAAGACTCATGTGAACAGAAGAAAGAGTGTTTTTGTGGTTTGTCCATAATGAAAATGAAAATTTATATACCACTGTATCTTTTCCCATAAGGGTGTATTTTAAAATTTGGTATATAATCCTACTTGGGTAGAATTTTGTCTGTACAATTAACTTGGAAACTTATTTTTCTAGATAGCAGCCCTGAAACCCTTGAAGCTCATAAGATTAAGATGGCATTCTTCACATATCCCACTTTGACAGAGATTTGTAGAAGATTAGTCTCTCATTATTTTCTGTTAACTGAAGAAGAATTGACAATGTGGGAAGAAGACCCAGAAGGCTTTAGTAAGAATCAGTTCTTTAGTTTTCCCATGGCTTTTCTCCCCTTTTCATAAGTAGATACCATCTATTTAATTATAGGTATAGATTGTTTTTTAATACTGTATACCACTTTTGATTTGAGAATCTTGGTTTTTAATGAGTTGTTCAAATATATAGAATTTTTCTCCAGAAAGAGAGTTTTTAAATTTTTAGGTATTATGGATGTATCATGTAGTTTGAAACAAAATATAAAATTAACTGCCTGTCAGTTTCTCCTTTGTGGTTCATTCCATTATTTTTTTTAGAAATATTTACTCCAGAAAGAAATTTGGAGATAAAAATTTCTGAATTGCTGAATAGGTTGCCTATTTAAATTTTAATTTTAAATTAGTTTTTTTGATGATTAAAATATTTTTAATCATCAAAGTTATTACAATGTGAAATTTGTACATCTTTTTGTCTATTTGAATTTTAATAGTAGATCGAGAGAATAAATCTGTCAAAGTCCTTGCTTAGAAAATCGAGGAATTGAGTACTTAATCAAGTATCTGTGAATTACTTTAGTTATGGTCAGACATAGGCTAGATTTTAGCCTCTACTGATCTCTTTGGCTGAGTGCCTTTGTGTAGTTATACACATAAGTTTCCTAATATTTTAAGAATGTTTTAAACATTTTGGAAGACTTATCTTCCTTTGTCATTTAAAAACAATTTTAGTTCATAAAAATATGACTACACTGTACAGTGCATTCCTTTTTGTTTTTGCCTTTTCTCTTAGCTAAAATCTTAATGTTTCATATTGCCTTTTCTATATACAACATATAATATTATAACATGTAACACTGAATCCCATATTTTTAAAAGTCCCTGAAGTATTTTACTTTAAATGTAGGACATTTATGGAAAATGTCACTAATTCTTTTTACTTGTAAAACATGATTATTGTACCAAATGAAATGATTCTTAGGATTGTAGTGATAGTTTATCAGGTGATATTAGATATTCTGGATGGGATAAGTACTTTGAGCTTTCCTCTGTACAGAATTTTTTAAAGTACATTTTTATTGATTTCAGAGAGGAAGGAAGAGGGAGAGAGAGATAGAAACATCCATGATGAGAGAGAATCGTTGATTGGCTGCCTCCTGCAAGTCCCCCACTGGGGATCGAGCCCACAACCCAGGCACATGCCCTTGACCGGAATTGAACCTGGGACCCTTCAGTTCACAGGCCGATGCTCTATTCACTGAGCCAAACTGGCCAGGGCCAGAATTTTAATGAAAGTGAGAGAATGCTTATGGATGAAAGCACTTGATAGGTGACTGTAATGTACACAGATATAATCTGTAGCTTCTAGTAAAGAAATCTGTTAAACCTTGTGTCCCCAAGGGTTTGCTTTCAGTGTTATGTTTAAAACAATTCACAGAAATATTAAACTCATATTATTTAAAATCTTTGTTTTCCAAACTGAAATTTTTGAAACATCATTGTTTCATTTCTGTAGAGCATTATTT
Source organism: Myotis daubentonii (assembly GCF_963259705.1). NCBI lineage: Eukaryota > Metazoa > Chordata > Mammalia > Chiroptera > Vespertilionidae > Myotis > Myotis daubentonii. The sequence continues at coordinate 84,093,517 of NC_081843.1, read as the reverse complement.
GTCATATTTTAATTGCAGCAGTGGAAGAAACAGGAGGGGATTCTTGGAAATACAGTTTGAGGGTAAGTGTTGGTTGAAAGAAAAATTGATAGGGAAAAGCTTAATACTTATATTAACTGTTAGTAGAGAACGAAACTTTTTTGAAGATTCCAAGCATTAAGTGGGACAGATAAGGTATTCATAATTATAATAATCTATATTTGAGAATGTTGCTGGTGGGAATGGAGTTTTTGTGGTGTCACAAGGAAAAGCATTTCCAGGGACCCACAGAGAGGATGAGATTTGGTGGCAAGCTTTATTTTTGGTACAAAATCAAAGGAGTGCCTCAACCATGTGGATCTAATAGCCACCTGGGGCTCCCAAGGAATTTGAAACAGAAACCTGGGTGCTGCCTTTGCCTTTGCCTTGTTGAAGACGAGCTTGGACTTTTTCCATGGCAGGATGGAGAGAGATGGGACATTGGGAAGCCAGGAGGCGAACTCTGTTGATATTACATCATAAATAAACCGCCTTGCCACATCACAATCTGCGTCCTTGATAGCTTTTCTTGAGCTCCCATGGAAGAGCTGTTTCTCACTGACAACAAGAGGAAAGTACTTAGTAAAGTGATGAACTTTAATCTGAAAAAAATCTATTTTTGGTTAAATTGGCAGTATGTGAACTGAATTTTTCTTCACTTTGCAGTCAAATTGATTGGGAAATAGTTGTCATTGCAGAATTACGAGGTCTTTTTTAAAGTGAAAGCTATCTTTTTTTGGTTATAATCATTTTATATTTCCTCTGAAGTATTTCAGTAATTGTAAAACTTCTGTTGGTATGTTATTTCTCTTACCATCTGGTGTAATTGATTTCAGAGACCAGCCCATTGCTTTTAGTTATAGAATGCTTTTTAAACATGCATTTATTGCCTGGCCAGTGTGGGTCAGTGGTTGAACATCAATCCATTAACCAGGAGGTTATGGCTTGATTCCTGGTCAGGGCACATGTCCAGGTTTGGGCTCAATTCCCATGGGTGGATGTGCAGGAGGCAGCCAATTGATGATTCTCTCTAATCATTGATGTTTCTGTCTCTCTCCCTCTCCTTCCTCATTGAAATCCATTAAAAAAAAGTTAAATATAAATTTATTGATAGGGCCAGCATTTAAGGAAAATTTATCAAATGTGGTCTTTGAACTATTCTTATTATAAAGACTTGTGTTTACATAATTTGCAGTTATTTTTCTAAAAATGTATATTGTATTAGTTTCATAAACGTACATAGAAAACCACAAAGATTGTAAATCAGACAAATTATTAGTGCTTTAAAACTTTTTAAAATTTTTATTTATTTTAAAGAGAGGAAGGGAGAAATGTCGATTTGTTGTTTCACATATTTATGCATTCATTTATTTTAGTTCTTGTATGAGCCCTGATTGGAGATCAAAACCAAAACCTTGTCATATCAGGCCAATGCTCTAACCAATTGAGCTATCTGGCCAGGCCTAGCTAGTGCTTTAAAATATTTTAAATAATTTTCTGCTTTAATATTACTTAAACTTTCTTTTAAGAAAAATTTTATATTAAAATATAGTATAATATTATGAACCCTCTGAGTCCAAAACCTAGTTTATCAGTTATCCAACTCATGGATAGACTTGTTTCATATAAATACATCCTCCCTCCCCAACTGGATTATTTTGAAGCAAATATCTGAGATGACACTCATTCCATCTGTCATTTTAGTGTTTATATATATGTGTGATTCTTTAACATAAAGCACAGTGCTGTCAACATTTAATTATAATTTTCTCATCTTATGAAACATCTAGTGATTTAGTACTTTAAGAATCAAAATGAATCATTCATATTATGTAGCTAACACTGTGACTTCTGCTAACGTTTGTATTTAAAGAAATACTACGCTGGTGAATTGAACTCATGAATTGTTGGTTTATGCCATTGTTAAGAAAATACATAATTTATAACACATTAATTCCTGTATAGTCATTTTATAGTACTGAATCTTTAAATTAATGTGGCTCCAGATTACTTTTTTAATTTGAAGAATTATTAATTACAAATGTAAATTATTTCCTCTGTGTAGTTTTATATTTTTGATTGCATAATGCTAAATGATTGAAATAGTGAAATAAACTTTCTATGTGTTATGAATTATTATAATTTATGTTATAAATTATAAAAAAAATATTAATCTACTTTTTTAAAGAAACACTAAGAATTGGAAACCACTAAGAGGTTTAGGATCTTAAGAATGACTACTCTTTGCTTTATTTTAGAATTAATCAATTTAATATACCATTGTTTTTGTTAAAAAATTTTTTCCTCTTCAGCCTTGCACTGAAGTACTGTTTATAGATATATTCCATGAATATAATCAGACTCTTACTCCTGTACTTCTAGAAATGATGCAAAGACTTCAAGGTGAGGTATATTTTTGATACTTTGATTTATCTATTGGTTAATGTTTAATTAAAATAGTTTGCGAGTACCTACTATGTGCAGTGCCTAATTTCCTAAGTCATATAAAGATAGGAACTTGAGAAAAACCAAATGTGTTCTTTTCTGAAGGGTGGTCTCTGGGATAGAGAACAAGTGTGGACAATTCACAAAAGGAGGCCTTGGCTAGGCCTTGAATATGATAGGTTTTGCTATTGTAAACCTAACAACAAAAGCAAAATTGCAGGCAATTAAGTTTATTGCTTGTGGAAATAGTCCATTTGAAGCATGTTGTGACAAGAGGTGTGAGAAAAGGTTAAAATAATAAATGTTAGCCTCAGAATGGTGGCCGTGGGACTTGGGAGAAGGTATTGGATTTAAAAGAGAATGATGAGACCTGGAGATTATATACTAAATGAAATAAGCCATTCAGAGAAAGACAAATACCATGTGATCTCACTTATGTGTGGAATCTAATGAACAAAATACACTGATAACAAAATAGAACCAGAGGCATGGATGTATGGAACAGTCTGACAGAGGTCAGAGGGGAGTGGGGGAGGACTGAATAAAGGAAGGGGAGGAGAGTAGCCAAAGAGCACACATAGCCCATGGACACAGACAACAGAGTGGTAAAAGCTGGGGCGGGGTGGCAGGGGCTGGTGGAGGTGGGTAAAGGGGAGGGGAGAGGGAAATGGGGGACATCTGTAATAGTGTCAACAATAAAAAAGTAAAAAAAAGTGATGAAATTTTTAGCATTATGCTTTGTACACGAGAAATTAATTATTTAACTATTAACAGGGATTTATCATTTTTGACTTTTCTGCTATGCTCTACATTCAGGGAGGAGGCATTGATCACATCTGTTTTGTTCACACATTATTCCCAGGGCCTGGCACATTCAGTAACTATTTGTTTATCCATTGACTTTTGGCAGCTAATTGACTATACTAGACAAAGGAAAGTGATCAGAAATGATCCTGAATGTTAGTCTTAATGACAGGGAAAGCAGCTTTTAGTAATGGTTAGAGAGAGCGCTTTCCTTTTGGACTGTATATAACGAACCGTGGGAGAAGAAAATACGTTCAAGGACAGAACCTGAGGCTTTCATCTTTAGGAACATGAGGACATGGAGGCCCTGCATCAAAGCTGGGTTAGAAACTATCGCAGAGATAAAAAGAGAAGGATGAGGGTAAATCCTGGAGAAGAGCATGTCAGAAGTGTCCAGTGCTGTGAGAGGAAAGAAGGCAGCAGAATCTTTGAGACAATAGATTATTTGATTGGTTGGGCTACGAATCACATTGTAAGGCAGGGGTCCTCAAACTACGGCCCGCGGGCCACACGCAAATACAAATATTGTATTTGTTCCCGTTTTGTTTTTTTACTTCAAAATAAGATATGTGCAGTGTGCATAGGAATTTGTTCATAGTTTTGTTTTAAACTATAGTCCGGCCCTCCAACGGTCTGAGGGACAGTGAACTGGCCCCCTGTTTAAAAAGTTTGAGAACCCCTGTGTAAGGGATCAAGGATTGAGTAAATGGTGATGTCAGAAAATAACAACAAGGTAATCTCTGTAGGGAAGGAGATTCCTGATCTTGTTTGTAGTAGTTAGAGGATAGCTCACTTTTTAGCCTTTTGTTACCCCCCAAAAATTAATAGTGTTTCTGCTTAAATGATAAACTGAGGGGAAAATGAGCTATCAGCCAAGTTTTACTGTGGTAATTTTTAAAAATAATTTGAGTGTTAATTGTGTTTTCATATGAAAATGAAAATATATTTTGATATCTAATGTACAGTTATTTACTAATTTCTTAATGCAGGATTACAGATTTAAAAATTCAATAACATTTATACCGTTTCAGTTACCTTTTCTGTTGAGCTTGGAACATTATTTCTGTTTTCTCCTATCCATTTTATTTTTTTAAACCACTGAAGGGAAGTGGATAATCTATTTAGGTTATACTCTAATAAGTTGCTGGATGCTGGTAAGGTTTTCATTGATTTCAGAGTTTAGTTCTTTTTCTAGTTCTGGACTAATCTGATTATTTAGGGCAGTATTTATTGTATCTTATTAGACTAGTGAGCTTAGGAATTCATATAAGAGCAGAAAAAGCTTTGATAAACTTGTTAGAAATCTTGCTATTCTGAAGAAATGTACTTATTAAGTAAACTGTGTTTTTCATGTCTTTACCATGGCATTCTCTTTTCTGGATGGTACTGCATTGACTGCCAACTTTATATTTTAAAGTTTCACATTTGAACTTTTCATTTTATTGTCACTTTCATAACCTTTTTTTTTTTTTTTAATGTTTAGAGTGTACTGTGTTGATTTCCCATTCTCGTTCTTTTTGGGGGGAGGGAGACTCATTTTTTAAATTTAAGAATTTTCTTATATAATCAGGTATAATACAATAGTTAGCAATGTGTGACATATATTTTTCTGCATTGTTGCTTGAAATAAAATTGTATAAATGTTATATGTTATGTGTTTTTTAAATTGCAATGTGGCCTTACATGTACCTGTGTTCTCTAATGGTGATGATAACAAAACTTCGACTTTCCCTAAACACCTGTATGTATATTTAATATTATAAAATATGTTGTGCTTAACTGAATCAAGAAACTAACAAATTGGGTTTAAATAAAATATTTATTAATAACTAACTTTATTTACTTTTACTGATACTTATTTTTTCAGGGCCCACTAATGTGGAAGATATGAATGCACTATTAATCAAAGATGCTGGTATGTAGAACTAAAGTGGTTTAGAAACATTTCTTTCTTCAGTAAATAATATGTCTGTTTTGTGGCAGGTGTTATGCTGGGAGTTAGGATATAAGGGTACCTAAAATATTGTAACTATCTGGTGGGGAGATAACCAAGCAAGCAGACAACTGATTATAACATAGTGCCAGTTGGTTAATGCTAAAGTAGGTGATAGTTAGGTAGTACTGTGAAAAAAACACAGGTAGTTTTTTGTGTATTGCAAAAGACCCTAAAGAAGTGTAATATGAGAACACAAGAATAAGTGGGAGTTAGCAGAGGAGAGAGTGGTGTGGGAAGACTGTACAGGCAGAAGCAGGAGCATGTACAAAAGGGAAAAGGAGCGAGCACAGTTATGTTTTGAACTGGGAGTATTTCAGCTTAATTGAAACATAGAAGTTAAGGGGTTTGTGAGAGATGAGACTGGAGAGAGAGTAAGTAGGGATCAGATCATAAAACATTGGTACTCATTTGGAAGCAGATGCTCTTCTATAATTTTTATACTTTGACTTAAATATTTTAAAACTAGGGGCCCGGTGCACGAAATTCGTGCACTGGGTGTGTGTGTGTGTGTGTGTGTGTGTGGGGGGGGTGTCCCTCAGCCCAGTCTGCCCCCTCTCACATACTGGGAGCCCTCAGGCGTTGACCCCCATCACCCTCCAGTGGCAGGATCGGCCCCTTGCCCAGGCCTGAGGCCTCCGGCAGAGGTGTCAGGCCTGGGCAGGGGACCCCCAGCTCCCCGCGGTTGCAGGCTCCGCCCCTGCCCAGGCCTAACGCCTCTGGCTGAGGCGTCCGGCCCGGGCAGCGGGGACCCGCAGCTGCAGCGGCCCCGCGATCGTGGGCTCCGCTTTAGGCCCAGGCAAGGGGCCCCTAGCTCCTGGGACTGCCAGCTTCGACCGTGCCCAGCTCCCGTCGCTGGCTCCACCCCTACTTCCTGCTATCACTGGCCAGGGCGGCAAAGGCACCTGATTCTCCGATCATGGCTGGGGGGCGGGGCAAAGGTGGCCCCAGGGCCGCCTTTGCCCCGCCCCCCAGCTCTTAGCTCCCCCCTGGGTTTCCGATCACTGTCAGTGGCAGGGGGCTTCTTCCTGCTTTCCGTTTCGCCTCCCTGCATTGTGCCTACATATGCAAATTAACTGCCATCTTGTTGGCAGTTAACTGCCAATCATAGTTGGCAGTTAACTGCCAATCTTAGTTGGCAGTTAACTGCCAATCTTAGTTGGCAGTTAATTTGCATATAGCCCTGATTAGCCAATGAAAAGGGTATCGTCGTACGCCAATTACCATTTTTCTCTTTTATTAGATAGGATAAGTGTAATTTTCTGTTTGAAAGCACTAGGATTATTTAGGAAAAACAGAATAAAGTAACTTAATGCTTAATGTTTCTAAAATGACTATTTACATAATTTTTATGATTAACATATTTTACATTTCCCTTTATTAACTCATCACATGTTTCCAAGTAGTTCCTAACACTAAGTTTCTTCTAAGGGCACTTGCATTTGGCTCAGTATCTGATATTTAAATTTTTTTCTTAAATCTTCTCCTTAGTGTATAATGCTGTTGGATTAGCGGCTTTTGAGCTGTTTGACAGTGTTGATTTTGATCAGTGGTTTAAAAACCAGCTTCTTCCAGAATTACAAGTCACTCACAATAGGCAAGTATAAAACTGTGTTCATTATACACTTATTTTACCATAGTGATTTTCTCATGAAGATAAAGCAGAAAATTTGCTTTAAAAAATTCATGGTATGTCTTAGCTGATAGTGTCTAGTGTAGAAAGGCATAAGACTTGTGAACTTTATGTACAAGCAAAACAGTTCGTTATTATGTTTTTTTATTTCAAATGTGAATTGCAGTATTTATGAAGTATTTGATATTAGATAAGATAGTTTGTATAGGAAAGATGAAATTTTAAACAAAGTTTAGGGAACTGGAGGTCTCCGAATTATAGGAAGAAAATATGTATGAAAGGAAATCATTTGGAGACCTAGCAAAGGGGTAGGTCTAGTGTCAGAAGTAGTCTAACCAAAGTTAGAAGGAAAGGATGAGATCACACAAAGCATGCTACAAATCTTGGGAGAGGGTACGGTAGGATGTGAAGATACAATGGCAAAATGCATTTGGACACATTTAAGTATTTGCCTAATTATTTTAATTTTGGGTACTGAGTGAGTAAATTTGAAGGTAAGCGGTCTTAAATAGTTTTTATAAATTTTTTCTTAGCTTAATATTATAGGCTTAAAAAAAGATTTATTTTTGTAGATGTAGTGCCCATCAGAATGTCTAGAATATAGTTATACATCAGTTAACATTTCTTGAGTACATTAATGAGTGAATAAGAAGGCCATCCATATATGGATCATTTTATGGATATTTACACCCATAGAATTGTAGATCTGGAGGTACTTTTAAAGTAATTTTGATCAGTAAGTAGCTACTTATTCATTCATTCAATTATTCAATCATTTATTCAGTCAACAAATATTTTTTAATATATATAAAGAAATATATTATTGATTATATTATTAAATAATATATATGTATATATTATATATATGTATATATAATATATATACATACATTATTGATTTCAGAGAGGAAGGGAGAGGGAGAGAAAGAGAGAAACATCAGTGATGAAAGAGAATCATTGATCTGCTGCCTCCTGCACACCCTCTACTGTAGATTGAGCCCACAACCCGGGCATGTGCCCTTGACTGGAATTGAATCCAGGACCCTTCAGTCCCCAGGCCGATGCTCTATCCACTGAGCCAAACTGGCTAGGGCAACAAATACTTTCAACATTTGGAATTTGCCATTTCCTGTAGAGCCAGTGGTGAATAAGATGGATTGTGATGATTCTGCTCTCAGGGAGCTAGTGAGGCTTTGATAGAGAGAAAGTCTTCAGCAGGGAGACAAATGTGCAGTTTGATTGTCCTTACACCCTAGAGCAGTGATGGCGAACCTATGACACGCATGTCAGAGGTGACACGTGGACTCATTTTTTTGGTTGATTTTTCATTGTTAAATGGCATTTAAATATATAAAATAAATATCAAAAATATAAGTCTTTGTTTTACTATAGTTGCAAATATAAAAAAAATTTCTATATGTGACATGGCACCAGAGTTAAGTTAGGGTTTTTCAAAATGCTGACACGCCGAGCTCAAAAGGTTCGCCATCACTGCCCTAGAGGCTATTTAGTCTAGACCTGTGCTGTCCAGTACAGTAGCTAGTATATGTGGCTATTGAGGACTTGAAATGTACTTGGTGCAATTGCGGAAATTAATTTTAATTAATTCAAAATTAAATACCAATATAAAATATGTATTGATCACATGTTGAAATGATAATATTTCAGATGTATTGAGATAAAAATACTAAAAAATTTCACTTCTTTCGTTTTACTTATTTTAGTGTGGTACCAAAAATTATACACTGGCTTGCATTCTATTTCTTTTGGGTCAGAGCTGATATGGATCAGTGTTTCTCAAACTTTAATGGGTATATGGATCATCTGATGATCTTGTTAAAAATTCAGGTCTTGGTTTAGCTTATGGGTAGAAGTATGGGTCAGTTTGTGTGATTCTATCATGCTTCCAGTATAATGATGCTGCTGGTCCAAGGACCACACTTTGAGGAGCAAACTGATCCCTAATCTTTTTGTATTTTAAAGTATGTTTTTATTCATTTCAGAGAGAGGACAGGAGAGGGAGAGAGGGATAGAAACATCAGTGATGAGAGAGAATCATTGATTGGCTGTCTCCTGCACACCTCACACTGGGGATAGAGCCTGCAACCCGGGCATGTGCCTTGACCAGGAATCAAACCATGACCTCCTGGTTCACAGGTTGATGCTCTAAACAACACCGGCCAGGATGACCCCCAATCTTAATTCTGCCCAGAAGTGACTATGATCTTGCAATTTGACTTCTCAAAATTTTATTCTTTTTATCTGAAATAGAATGTTGAATGTGGTAATCTTAAAGATATCAGTCCAAATTTGATGGTTCTGTGGTTCCTTCATTAACTCTATAAAAGTGTTGTTTACTTCCACCTCTAACTTTCTTCAAACAGTTCATATCCATTAAACTGGCATTTTTTTCCAGCTTTTTGCCCAGAATACTCTATATCTTAAAATCTGTTCAAATCTCATCTCCCTCTTCCCAGTGTTCTCTTTTTCTTTTCTGAAATTCTAGTATAGAGTTTTGCATTCTTTAATTCTTTTAGGTGTATGATAAAGTTTTTGAGGGCAGGAATACTTACACATTTTGCATCTTTGATGAGTAATTCTATGTGATTGATCATCTTATAAGATTGTAATTTTCTTAAAAATGTGATATATTCATTCGCTTTTTCCATTTATACCCAGAAGTAAATATTTTGTAACTATAATTTATTATACTATCAAGAAGAGACTTTGTGGATGAAATTCTTAGATGCAGTTGATTATAATTATAGCTTTGTGATTTTTATCACTGCCTAAAGACTGTCATATCCTTTGGCAAAGATAACCACAGAAAATAAATGTATGTACATGTTACTGCAAATGTTCTACAACTTCTAAAATATAAATCATTATTTTTTGATAATCTGAGTCAAATTCTGTAGTGGAACACCATTAACAAAATTAAAGAGTTTAGCTGAAATCAGTGTTAAATTTATATAGTATTCCTATAAGCCTAGAAATCTCTCACATTTTTAGAAATACAATATTTAGGGGATTAACAGAATTGGAATTGAAAAACAGGAGTGCCTTTATTACTCATTGGGCTTCACTATTCTTAGGGTTTGGGATATTAGCTAGTTATGCCTATTTGAAATAACTGTTTTTGGTTGCTTGAGGGACAGAAATGGACTTGTTCTTTGTTTTTAATTATACAGGGTGTCCCCACAAAAATGTATAGACACTTTTAATGATTTATGAAGTCAATGTTTATTAACATATAGTTCATTTTCAAAATTAAGTGAATTATTAGCTGATTTACACACTTTGAATGATTATAAAGTCGTTAATATACACTTCATTTTCAAAATTAAGCGAGTTATCAGCTGTTAAAAGTGTGTATATATTTTTTGGGACACCTTATATATTTTTTAAATTTTATATTGTTGACACTATTGCAGATATTCCCCATCTTTTCCCCCTTTGCCACTTCTACCCAGTCCCTGTCCCCCTTACCTTGGCCCTCTCCACACTATTGTCTATGTCCATGGGCTATGCATATATGTTCTTTAGCTAATATCTTCACCTTCCTTTATATAGTCGCCCTCTCCATTCCGACATTGGTCAGTCTGTTCCATATACTCATGCTCCTCTCATGATCCCGCCCTTCCTACCAGTCTCTACTTGCTTTCTGCCCTTCCTTGTTAAAAGTCTCCTCTTCAGCTAGTCTTCAGTTGGTAATTCAGGCTAAATGTTACCCAATTTAGTTTTATTTCCACTTTGGTTCTGGGAGGGGGTACAAAGAAAGACCCACCTACTCTGTCGCCATCTTGAAATCCCCAGACATATTTTTTATGTCCATATCTAGGTTATAGTTCTTTAAAACAAAATAATCAGATTTATAGTATATCTGCCTAAGAAGTTTTAAATTTTTTAACCAGTGCTTTATTATTAGGATTTGTACTGAGGTACATTTAGAAGTAGCTTTAAATCTTTTGCATAAGAATGTAGGTTGCTTTATATTATACTATTTTATATTTAAACGATGAAATATGCTGAGTGAAATAGATTTCTTAAAATATTTAACATTCTAATTTAATTATTTTTTCCTATCTAGGTATAAGCCATTGCGACGCAGGGTGATTTGGCTCATTGGTCAGTGGGTTTCTGTGAAATTCAAGTCTGACTTAAGACCCATGTTATATGAGGCAATTTGTAACTTGCTTCAAGACCAAGACTTAGTGGTATGTTGTTTAAATGTCTTAAAAGAGTTATAAGTTTATTATAATTTTAACCTATGTTAAACTTCAAATTGAGAAATTGTTTATATATATTTTTAGACTGGGACTCCATAAATTTTATAACATCAGAGGCCACTGATAGAGTATATTTTTATCTCTGATAGTTTCATGAAAGTTTAACATTATTATTATTTTTTATTAATAAATTTTTATTGTTCAGATTATTACAGTTGTTCCTTTTTCCCCCCATAGCTCACCTCCACCTGGTTCCCACCCCACCCCATGCTCTTACCCCCCCCCCCCACTGTCCTCGTCCATAGTCTCTTCCCTTACCTCCCACACCCCTTCCCCCCCAAAATTGTCAGTCCACTCCCTTTCTATGCCCCTGATTCGATTCTGTTCACCAGTTTATTCTGTTCATCAGATTATTTATTCATTTGATTTTTTAGATTCACTTGTTGATAGATGTGTATTTGTTGTTCATAATTTGTATCTTTACCTTTTTCTTCTTCTTCCTCTTCTTAAAGGATACCTTTCAGCATTTCATATAATACTGGTTTGGTGGTGAGAACTCCTTTAGCTTTTTCTTATCTGTGAAGCTCTTTATCTGACCTTCAATTCTGAATGATAGCTTTGCTGGGTAGAGTAATCTTGGTTGTAGGTTCTTGCTATTTATCACTTTGAATATTTCTTGCCACTCCCTTCTGGCCTGTATAGTTTCTGTTGAGAAATCAGCTGACAGTCATATGGGTACTCCCTTGTAGGTAACTAACTGTTTTTCTCTTGCTGCTTTTAAGATTCTCTCTTTGTCTTTTGCTCTTGGCATTTTAATTATGATGTGTCTTGGTGTGGTCCTCTTTAGATTCCTCTTGTTTGGTGTTCTCTGCGCTTCCTGGACTTGTAAGTCTATTTCTTTCACCAGGTAGGGGAAGTTTTCTGTCATTATTTCTTCAAATAGGTTTTCAATATCTTGTTCTCTCTCATCTTTTTTTTTTTTTAAATATATTTTATTGATTTTTTACAGAGAGGAAAGGAGAGAGATAGAGAGTTAGAAACATCGATGAGAGAGAAACATCGATCAGCTGCCTCCTGCACATCTCCCACTGGGGATGTGCCCGCAACCCAGGTACATGCCCTTGACCGGAATTGAACCTGGGACCTTTCAGTCCGCAGGCCGACGCTCTATCCACTGAGCCAAACCGGTTTCGGCTTTTCTCTCATCTTCTGGCACCCCCATAATTCGGATGTTGGTACGCTTGAAGCTGTCCCAGAGGCTCCTTACACTATCTTCGTATTTTTGGATTATTTTTTCTTTTTGCTTTTCTGGTGGGGTGTTTTTTGCTTCTTCGTATTTCAGATCTTTGACTTGATTCTTGCGATCCTCTAGTCTGCTGTTGGAACTCTGTACAATATTCTTTATTTCAGTCAGTGTATGCTTAATTTCTAATTGGTCCTTTTTCATATCCTTGAGGGTCTCACTAAATTTCTCAGAAGTTTCTAGAAGATTCTTGAGTAACCTTATAACTGTGGTTTTGAACTCTATATCCAGTAGGTTGCTTTCCTCCATTTCTTTCGTTTGTGACCTGTTTCTTTGTCTCCACATTTTGGCAGCTTCCCAAAATGTTGATAGAGTGGCTTTGTGTGCTAGGTGTCCTATAGGGCCCTGTGGCTCAGCCTCCCTAATTACCTGAGGTGGACACTCTTGGTGCACCCTTTTGTGGGCTGTGTGCACAGTCTTGTTGTAGTTAAGCCTTGATTGCTGTTGGTATCACTGGGAGGAATTGACCACCAGGCCAATTGTCTGTGAGGACCATCTGTGTCTACAGTGGGAGAACTGCTGTGCTGGAGACACCCTTATGGAGCAGGACTTGCTTCAGTGGGGCTTTGGTGCGCACTGAGTCTGCTCCCTGAGTGTGTCGCTTATGGATGTGAAGGGTTTTACTCTGGTATGGTTTCACTCTGACCACTGGGTACACTGGCTCTTGGATCTCCAAGGAGGTGCAAAGTCAGCCACTGCCTGAGGCTACCCAGCAGGAGCTATAGAGAGATCTGCATATTCCTCCTCTTTGTTTGGGGTTTGGAAGTGCCCAGATGAGGCCCAGCTGTGAAGCAGTGCAGGCTGCTTCTTTTGGAAGCTTTGGCGCTCTTTGAACCAGCAGCAGTTTGTTAGGTTTTAGATTGCAAAAGAACAGGCCATTCATATGCAAAATCCTCTTCTCACAGCTTGGGTGGTGTCTAAGGGAATCATCAGGGCGGAGCAAACCACAATGGCTGCCAGTCTGCTCTTCCTCAGAGAGGTCCCGGGGTTTCTCTGTCCTGTGGCCCAGTGCAGGAACAATGATCGCTTTAAGCACCTCTGTGAGAAAGCCGCCCCCGTGTTCCAGCTGGATGCCAGACAGCCCAGTTTCTCCCCGTATGAGTCTGGGTTCCCAGAGTCTAGCTCGGAACTGGAGTTCAGAGCAATCGGGAGTTTGTATCCCCCCCCCCCCCCACCCCATTAAAAACAACAACAGCGCACCTGGTTGCCAGCCTGTTTCCATGTGCACCTCTGTTCCTCCGAACCTCCTACCAGTTTCAATGTGCTTTTCTCTTTCCTTCTAGTTGTAGAATTTCCACTTAGCCAGGCTTCCCGTGGTTCTGGATGATATTTGTTTTGTCTTTTAGTTGTAGCTTTGATGTGGTTGTCTAACATTATTATTTGATTTCAGGGAATATAATGCAAATTGAATGAATTTTCTTGGTTATTTGAAATTTTATAATTTTCCTCAGTTTTTAGAAATTTGACTTATTAGTATGAAATATCCAAATTTTATAAAACAAAAATTTGATCTAGGCATAATGGCTACTTTAAGCTTATTTCTGATTCATCTTTAAGGTAGGCTTTTAATTTTTTACTTTTTAAAAAAATATATATTTTATTGATTTTTTACAGGGAGGAAGGGAGAGAGATAGTTAGAAACATCGATGAGAGAGAAACATCGATCAGCTGCCTCCTGCACACACCCCACTGGGGATATTCCCGCAACCAAGATACATGCCCTTGACCGGAATCGAACCTGGGACCCTTCAGTCCGCAGGCCGATGCTCTATCCACCGAGCCAAACTGGCTAGGGCAATTTTTTACTTTTTAAAAGTTAAGAATTATATCAAGAAAAGAGAAAAATTCAATGACCAATATAACAAACCACCTATATTCTCACCATTCAGTTTTCCATATTTTCCCCACATATTTTCATTGTACTAATTTTTCATATATATTTAAATATTTTATTCAAGAAATAAAACATTAAAAGTGCAGTTGAATCTCTCTCTCTATTTTTTTAATGTATTTTTATTTCAGAGAGAAAGGGAGAGAGAGAGAGAGAAATATCAGTGATGAGAGAGAATCATTGATTGGTGATTGGCTGCCTCCTGGGGACCCAGTGCACATTGCAGGCGTGTACCCTAACTGGGAATCGAACTGTGACCTCCTTGTTCATAGGTCAACGCTCAACCACTGTGCCATCCTGGCCAGGTTCCCTATATCTTTCCACTCTCATTTTGTTGTCATTTTATTGATCAGAAATTTTTGATTTTAATGCAGATTTACTGATTGTCTTTTTCTGTTTTGTTTTAATTTGTTTCTTATTTAATATATCTGTTTTTGTCCCCCTCGGTTCTTTATTCTATTTAGAATTTATTTTTGAATGTGATGTGAAGTAAGGTTCCATTTTCATTGTTTTTTATAGGACAATAATGCTACAATGCTTTATTGAAAAATCCATTTTAAAAAACATCTTCTATATGCTCTTTTACATCTATCTATCTTAGAACAAGTTTCTTAGCAGATGCAATGCTTATGGCAAGTTTCATATTTGAGGATCCTATTATCAGTGTAAGAATGACTTAATTTTAGGCCAGAGGAACCTTCTTTTCTTAGGGATCCAGATGATTCTTTAATCAGTATATTTGATATATGTTGGGTTTCTTTAGGTTGTAAGGTTCACAGCCAATTTTGTTTTTCAGTTTTGGAAATTACATGTAATTTTTGAAAAGGGTTACTTGGGCTATTTGTGGATCCTTCAATAAAACAAGCAGTAAATTACTAAAAAAAATTGCATTAGTGTACTTTTTGAACCTTGTGAGAGGTTATCTAAAATATAAACTGTGGTTCAGCCAGAAAATTTATAGTTTGGAGGTAGGGTGTGCTGCAGTTGTCTATCAGGCAAAGAAATGGTCATCTTTGTGTTGTTTACCAGCATAGAAATAGCGAATTTTCAAGGTGGTCAGGCAGCTATGAGATTTTTAGTGGTATGTACATGACTGTGCAGCGGTTCTCAACCTGTGGGTCGTGACCATCTGAAAACACATAGAGCATATCAGATATTTACATTACGATTCATAACAGTAGCAAAATTACAGTTATGAAGAAGCAACGAAAATAATTTTATGGTTGGGGGTCACCACAACATGAAGAACTGTATTAAAGGGTCGTGGCATTAGGAAGGTTGAGAACCATTGCTAGGGTATCCTGAATGCACTGTGAGAGGTACAGCTGGTATCTGGACAGGTATTTTACACAAGGTGCATTGACATTCTCCTATCTTTCCACTCTTGTGCCTTTTATGGATTGTTGAGTGTTTCCTTCCCACGTCCTGCGTGGATCAGGGTTCAGGAACTGGGAGCAAAGCCACACACAAATGAAAATGAAAAGACAAGAGATAATTGGAAATATTGGGGGACCAGGCGGGCAAGTCCAACTCAAGGGGAAGGACTTCCTTCCGTGCTCAGGCCTCACCAAGCTTTTATTTATTTATTTATTTATTTATTTATTTATTTATTATTTATTTATTTATTTATTTTTAACCAAGCTTTTATTGATTCTGGGATGCACCCATAGCATAGCCCTTAGGCAGGTGACCCCCTGCAACAGGCAGACTAGCCCATCAGCAAGGATTTACATAATAATAAATGGGGGAGTTGTTTCAGCTACCACTGTCTAGACCAGGGGTGGGCAAACTTTTTGACTAGAGGGCCACAATGGGTTCTTAAACTGGACCGGAAGGCCGGAACAAAAGCATGGATGGAGTGTTTATGTGAACTAATATAAATTCAAAGTAAACATCATTACATAAAACGGTAAGGTCTTTTTATTTTTTAGTTTTATTCATTTCAAACGGGCTGGATCCTGCGGGCCGTAGTTTGCCCACGGCTGGTCTAGACAAACAGAGGTGGCGCCTAGCTCCGACCTCTGCTAGGGCTTCAGAGGCACCCAGCCTTGGGGGGGGGGGGGGTTCTCTGTCTATGCTTACCAGATAGTGAAGACAATAAACAGTTTTCCACAATGGATCTCCCAGTTTTGTCCATCTTTCTGTTTAAAGTTTTGATTTTTATCCTTGTGTCTCTAAAACACTGCTATAGGTTTTAAACTCTAGGCTAGCGTGTTTTCACAAAATGAAGTTTGAATTTACTTATGTTCAGTGAATGTAATTTCCAAAGGAAATAAAAATATAAATCTGTGTTTGACATCAAAATACGAGGCCATTCTGACCCTTCTGGTGTGGCTCAGTGGTTGAGCATCAACCCATGAACCAGGAGTTCACGGTTGGATTCCCAGTCAGGGCACATGCCCGGGTTGAGAGCTTGATCCCCAATAGGGGGCATGGAGGAGGCAGCCAATGGATGTTTCTCTCCTCATTGATGTTTCTGTTTCTCTCTTCCTCTCTCTGAGATGAATAAAAAATTTTCCTTTTTTTAAATGAGGCCATTCTGAAACCAGGAAGAAAGGAAACCTTAATTTAGTAAGTTTCCTATAGTCAGTTTTGGGTTTGTACTGATATGTCTGGTATTTGTATTATATGAAAATGAGCTTTAGAATTCTTTTTCTTAAAAGAGATAAATAAATTGAAGGTGCCTATTATCCTTTTAGGAAACTTATTCAGAAGAAATACATAAAGTTGTGTAATTGAGTGATCTTACTTTTATTGCAGAAGAGTACAAAATAGTACTACAAATAGTTCCAACTAGTAATAGTACCATTGTATAAATAATAATATCTATCTCTTATGGAGTCAAGTCTTAGAAAATATTTATTGAAATAATTATGAAATAGGGATAAAAGATTATGAAATCATTCTTCTTCTTCTCTTGAGCAGATTACTTTCTTTCAAGGGTATTATTTTATGTCCTCCTTATTTACATTTTCCTTGTGGCCTTAAGTCCCTGAAAAAGTGCCATTTCTTTCTGGCTTCAGTACCATGCTTACTGTTTTAGTGTGAGGAATTAACTTTCACTGCTATGGGCAGGCTGTAGAAGTGGTCAGGTATTATTGGGGTCAAGAACTCAAATCAGCCATCCTGACTCTTATTACCCTAGGGCTCATTCTCACTGATTCGGTGCATAAAAGTGTCTGAATACTCTTATCTTTGTAGTAGTGTTCTTTGGAAGTAATATCAATCTGTAGTTTCTTCTTGTTCCTTTCTCTGTTGCTCTCATGCTTTTTAGGATCCTTCCACAGTTTCTGATATCTTGATGGCACTTGTTTGCCCCAACATGGAATTAGCTTTTTATCTTTTCAGGAGTTTTCTGAGGTTTCAGTTGGAGTTATATGGCCTGCCTGTACTCATAGGCTGAGTTTATGGTCTGGATCATAGGATTTCAATTTCCTTCAGAAGATCTGAATTTATTCTGTGAAAAAGTCATGGTTAGAGTCTTGTTAAGACAGGATTTTTTCTTTTCTTGCATGTATTTATCATTTATTTATTGAACAACTAGTGTTCTAGGAATTGTTAGATTCTCTCTTACCAATTATATGTCACATTCTCCAACTCGTTATTCTATAAATTCAAGTTCTGATTTTTTTTCCCATTAATGAATCACTGGGAAATTCATTATGTCTCTATGTGGTAAGTGCTTTCTGTTTGTTTTTTTTAATAGTTCAGGAAGAGCTAATTTTTGTTCTTATTTTTACTTGTCACATTTTAAATGCTTCTCTTTTCTTATACTCTGTGTATTTTGCATTTTAGCTCTTACTTAATAAGGAGAGTGTCATTTTACTTTTAGACTAGAGGCTCGGTGCACGAAATTTGTGCACAGGGAGTGGAGGCCTGCACCCTCTCCAATCTGGGACATCCCTCTCATAATCCAGGACTGCTGGCTCCCAACCACTTGCCTGCCTGCCTGCCTGATTGCCCCTAACCGCTTCTGCCTGCCAGCCTGATTGACGCCTAACTGCTCCCCTGCTGGCCCAATTGCCCCTAACTGCCCTCCCCTGCGGGCCTGGTCACCCCTAACTGCCCTCCCCTGCCAACCTGGTTGCTCCCAACTGCCCTCCCCTGCCGGCCTGGTCACTCCCAACTGCCCTCCCCTGCCAGCCTGTTCGCCCCTAACTGCCCTCCCCTGCTGACCTGGTTGCCCCCAACTGCCCTCCCCTTCTGGCCTGGTCCCCCCAACTGCCTTTCCCTGCAGGCCTGATTGCCCCCAATTGCCCTCCCCTGCTGGCCTGATTTCCCACAACTGCCCTCTCCTGTCTGCCATCTTGTGGCGGCCATCTTGTGTCCACATGGGGGAGGCCATCCTGTGTGTTGGAGTGATGGTCAATTTGCATATTACTCTTTTATTAGATAGATATTAATATTTTCTGTGACTTTAATATTTAAAAAAGGAGTAAAGAAAGTTACTTGGAATAAATTTTTTATCATTTAATATAAATAATGTTTAGTAGTTCGAATGACTCAAAATTCATGATATACTTTCTTTTAGGTCCGTATTGAAACAGCTACAACCCTGAAGTTAAATATCCTTAAAAGAATTTTAAAATACTTCATTGTGAAGCATATTAACACTTTGAAATTGTTAATTATTTTGTTAAATCAATTTATGAGGTAATTTAAAATGTAATTTTTGATTGGTTTATTATAGTTGGTTTAAATATATATTTTTTCCTGATAAATGTCATATATTCTCAGTATTCCTTAACTACTCTTTACCTGTTGATGATTTTGAGTTTAGAACAGATCAGTTTCTACCGGTAAGAATATTTCTAGTTTTAAAACAATTTTTGCTTATGTGTTTTGAATATTAAGTGTTATTTTGTAGCTGGAATTAAATATAAGTATTAAATCTGAATTTAAAAATATATTTAATTATTTTGGAAGTAGTTGGTAACTTATATTTCAAACAGTTTCCTTTATTCTGCCTTTTTTTGTTTATTTAACTGTCTCATCATCTATTTTGGAGCTGAGTTCTAAACTTGCTTTTGTCGCAGTTATAAAACATCAAGTAATTTAGTTTCAGATGTGTCTGTTACTTTTACTCTATAGGTTATCCCCCTGTGCTTTTTTGGGTATATATGTCTGTCTTACACTAGATTGCAAATTACCTGAAAAGCAGAATACTAAGTCTTACTCATCTTTTTATTCCTCTCAACCCCGAGCACCCAGCATGGTCTTTTAAGAGCACACAGTGTGGTATTTTAATATAATTGGTGTTCAGTAAGACTTGTTAAATATATTAGTAAAATTGGGGCAGTAGTTGTTCTAAGAGGAATAGGCAAGAAGAAAATCATGATCTTATCAATAGGTACAGAAAAAGCATTTAATAATATACAACATCCATTTATGATTTAAACACTCAATAAAATGGGTATAGAAGGAAATTACCTCAACATAATAAAGGCTGTATATGACAAACCCTCAGCTAATATCATACTTAATGGTGAAAACTGAAAGCTTTTTCTCTAAAATCAGGAATAAGATAAGGATATCCATTCTCACCACTCTTATTCAACACTAGAGGCCTGGTGCCCGAAACTCACGGATGTCGGGGGGGGGGGGTCCCTCAGCAAGCCTGCACCCTCTCCAATCCGGGAGCCCTTGGGGGATGTTCAACTGCCAGTTTAGGCCCAATCCCCACAGGCCAGACTAAGGAACCCCACCTATGTATATATTTTTCAGAGAGAATACTTTTTAAAAGTTGATTTGTGGGATCGGGCCTAACCCAGCAGTCGGACGTCCCTCTCGCAATCCGGGACTGCTGGGTCCTAACTGCTCACTTGCCTGCCTGCCTGCCTGATCGCCCCTAACCGCCTCTGCCTGCCGGCCTGATCACACCCTAACTGCTCCCCTGCTGGCCTGACTGCTGCCTAACTGCTCCCCTGCCGGCCCGATCGCCCCTAACTGCCCTCCCCTGCTGGCCCGATTGCCCCTAACTGCCCTCCCCTGCCGGCCTGATCACCCCTAACTGCCTCTGCCTTGGCCCCCGCCACTGTGGCTTTGTCGGAAGATGTCTGGTGTAACTAGTATATTACCCTTTTATTAGTGTAGATACTTCTGGAAGTATTAACCAGAGCAGTCAGGCAAGAGGAAGAAATAAAAAGCCTCCAAATGGGGAATAAAGAAGTAAAACTGTCACTTTTTGCAGATGAAATTATTCTGTATATAGAAAACCCTAAATTCTCTACCAAAAAGCTCTTAGAAACAATTAACAAATACAGTAAAGTTGCAGGATACAAAATCAGTGTATAAAAAATTCATTGCTTTTCTATATACTAACAATAAAATTTCAGAAAAATGAAAAAACAATTCCCTTTGCAATTGCAACAAAAAGAATAAAATACCTAGGAATAAACTTAACAATGGATATGACATACTTATATACTAAAAACTACAAAGCATTATTAAAGGAGAGTGAAAAACACAATCTCTTGAAATGGAAAGGTTTCTGTGTTCATGGATTGGAAGAATCAATAGTTAAAATGGCCATATTAACCAAAGCAATGTACCCACTTAATGCAATCCCCATCAAAATCTCAGTGTCAATTTTTAAAGAAATCAGAACAATAGACCCTGAATAGCCAAAGCAATTCAGAGAAAAAGAAGGAAGCAGGGTATCACACTATCTGACTCCACAACAATAATCGAAATAGCATGATCTTGGCAGAAAAATAGACACACAGACTAATGAAACAGATTTGAGAGCCCAGAAATAAAACCACAAGTATATGGGTAAATAATTTTTGACGAAAGAGCCAAAAACACACTATGGAGAAAAGAAAGCCTCTTCAATAAATGTTGCTGGGAAAATTGGAAAGCCACATGCAAAAGAATGAAAATAGACAACAGTTTGTCCCTATATGCAAAAATTAATTCAAAATGGATCAAAGACCTAAATATAAGATCTGAAAGGATAATTTCCATAGAAGAAAACAGGTACTGAACTCATGGGCCTTGGTCTTAGAGAAGATTTTATGAATTTGACCCCAAAGGCAAGGAAAGTGAAGGCAAAATAAATGAATGTGTCTATCTCCATCTAAAAAGCTTCCGCACAGCAAAATAAACTGCCAACAAAACAAAAAGGCAACCAATCAAATGGGAGATGGTATTTGCAAACAACAGCCCTGACAAGGGGTTAATATCCAAAATAAATAACTCATACAACTCAACCCCAAATAATCTAATTAAAAAATGGGAATGGACACTTCTTCCAAGAAGACATACAAATGGCCAACATACATATGAAACGATGCTCAACTTCACTAGCTACTAGGAAAATGCAAATCAAACTACAATGAGATACCACCTCACACCTATTAGAGTGGCTATTATCAGAACCCTCATTCACTGCTTGTGGGAATATAGTCTGGTACAGTCACTATAGCGGTTCCTCAAAAAATTAAGAATAGAGTTATTGTGTGACCCCGCAATCCCACTTCTGGGTATCTACCCAAAAAAACTTGAAAACACTTATTTGCAAAGATATATGCACCCCTATGTTCATTGTAGCATTATTCACAGTGCCCAAGACATGGAAATAAAGTGTCTTTTGCTACATGATTAGATAAAGTTGTGATACATATAAACTATGGAATACTATACAGCCATAAGATGAAATACTGACATTTGTGACAACATGGATAGACCTTGAGAATATTATGCTAAGCGAAATAAGTCAGTCAGAAAAGCGATGAACCATATAATTTCACTCATACATGGGATATAAAACTGAAACTCAGAGACATAGACAATAGTATGGTAGTTACCAGAGGGTAAGGGAGGCCAAACATATGGTGAGGGAAGATGATTTGACTTTAGGTAGTGGGTAATCATGTATCATCGAAATCAATACTTGAAACCTATATGATCTTATTAACAAACTAGAGGCCCGGTGCACTAAATTTGTGCACTCTGGGGGCAGGGTTCCCTCAGCCTGGCCTGTGCCCTCTCGCAGTCCAGGAGCTGTCAGTTGGGCATCCTTAGCACTGCTGCAGAGACGGGAGAGGCTTCCACCACCACCGCTGTGCTCGCCAGCCATGAGCCCGACTTCTGGCTGAGTGATACTCCCCCTGTGGGAGCGCACTGACCAGTAGGAGGCAGCTCCTGCATTGAGCATCTGCCCGCCGGTGGTCAGTGTGCGTCACAGCGACCGTTCTGCCATTCGGTTGATTTGCATATTAGCTTTTTATTATGTAGGATATTACCCCAATACATTTAATAAAATCAATAAATAGCTCATGAGTATTGGCTATGCCAAAAAAGAAAGAAAATTTATATATATATAAAAGGCTAAGCAACTGTCTAACCAGCCGGTAGGGATGACACGCACTGACCACCAGGGGACAGACACTCAATGCAGGAGCTCCTGAGCTGTGGTGACTTGGCAGTGGTGCCTCTCAGGTGACACACTCCTGAACCAGAGAGGAGGGAGCCCGATTCCTTACGGGGCCGTGCGATTCCACCTTTGGCCGTGGGTTATGTTGTTGCTGGGGCACTGTCGGCCCTGAATCTGGTTTGCTGCACACTGTGTTTTCGTTCCACACTCTGTATGACAGCAACTTTGCAGAGTGCCCTCTTGCACTCCAGGATCCTTTGGGGCATGTCGGAGAGCTGGTTTTGGCCTGATTCCCGCAGGCCAGGCTGAGGGACCCCACCTGCCAGAGGGACCCCGGTTACTCCATAGACGCCCTTCGAGCTGTGGCACCACTCCAGGGGCAGCGGGAGGTTGGCTCCAGGGCATGTCCGGCCTGCCTCACCCAGTCCTACCTCGCCGGCCACCTTCTAATTAATTTCTTTTCAGTGTGCATGAATCCATGCACTGGGCCACTATTTTTTTGATAAAATTTCTGTATTTCATGGGGGAACTTGTAGAGCAGAGATTTCTCTTTGCTCAAAGAATTATTAGGTATTTTTTGATGAAAGACATATGTTTAAGAAATTTGTATAAAAAGGAACCAAATATCTGAAAGAACCAAGTATTTTATGTATCTGGTGTCCTGTGATTTGTTAATACTTGCTATAATTTTTATAGTATGGGCTTTAATAGCCAGACATAGGATATTTTTCTATTTTTGAATAAGAGATATTCTGTCATTCTTACAGTTATAAGAATGTATACAAAAACTTTCATCTCCATGAAGCATATGTTAAGGTCCATATCAGGCAGCTGGTATGTAAGTGCCATAATTGGTATTCCTTTTACTCTAATGAATAGATCTTGCACAACAGCAGGCATAGTGGAAGAGCAATGACAAGATACTGTTAACAGTATAAAATTTAAATAGAAAATGTTTAGATATAGTTTTCTTTTGAAAGCATTGTGGATGAATGAAATTCTAAAACAGACACATTTAGCAGCCATAAAGAAAAAATTTCCTAAAATTCACAACTTGAATAGTTTGAAGTTGTTTAGGTAACGCTAAGATTTTGTCTTTTATTTATTGCTTTGACATTATTTCTTTTCTATCTGTCTGTATTTAAAGGTCTTACATTTCTGTTTCAAACCTTTTTCTTTTTTCTTTTGACTTGCAGTATTTGGAAACCATGTTCACGCTACTTTTTCAGTTACTGCAGCAAGTTACAGAATGTGACACAAAGATGCATGTTTTACATGTCCTTTCTTGTGTGATTGAAAGAGTCAACATGCAGGTAATTTTGTTTTAAATCATGAAAACTAATGTTAGGGTGTAGTAGAGTATATGTCAGATTTTTAAATTTGTATGCAAAAGCCTCTGCGCACAGCTTGGGTGGGGTTGTAAATTGGGTGGGGCGGGGTCTCAGGGAATCACCAGGGCAGAGCAAACAGCAGTGGCTGCCAGTCAACCCTGCATCAGAGAGGTCCCTGCGTCTCTTTGTTCCGCGCTCCTGTGCAGGAACAATGACCACTGCAAGCACCTCTGCAAGAAAGCCGCCCTCGCGTTCTGGCCCTATGCCAAACAGCGCAGTTTCTCCATATGAGTCTGGGTCCCCAAATTCTCGCCCAGAACTGGAGTTCAGAGCAGTGGGAGCTTGTATCTCCCTCCTGATTGGAAAAGACAACAGCGTACCCCTTTTGCACACACCTCCGTTCCTCTACACTTCCACACCTCTGCACCTCCTACCAGACTCAATGCGCTTTTCTCTTTTCTTCTAGTTGTCGAACTTCCACTCAGCCAGCCTTCCCATGTTCCTGGATGATAGTTTGTTTTGTCTTTTAGTTGTAGTTTTAATGTGGTTGTTCGCGACAAAAAGTTCAGGTGTTTACCTATGCCGCCGTCTTCCCTCTCCATCTTCTTAATCAAAACCATAATTATAGTCAGGGAACTTAACATTGATTCAGTGCTGTTGTCTAATATCAAGTTCATATTCAGATTTCCTCAGTTGCCCCAGTAATATACCTTGAACCTTCCTCATCCTACCCATAGAGAGGGATGTATTTGACTGTCATGTCAACATTATGTTTTCTAATCATCACCAGCCCTGTTTTGGACTTTTGCAACAGTCACTCTATGGGTGATTTCTGAAATAGTTGTTTTGAAGCATTAGTTTTAATTTAGCACATCATATATTCTAATGAATATCTAAGATTGGAATGTAAATATTTTATGACTTTCAAATGTAACTGGGTACTTCGGTTTATTACCTACTCGATCTATAATTCGTCGCTTACACTTTCTTTCTGTCATTCCTTGAAAAGTATTCTACTTGTTCCAAACCAAAACTGGTTTGGTTTCCTTATCAGTAGAACATGCTGTTATATGCTGTTTTTAGATGAGTATAAATGAGTATTTTGAAACTTGTGTTTTACATATTAAATGGCATGCTTTTATAAGCTAATTTGTATGTTCTTTGAGATAGGGCGCTTAGCAAAATTAAGAGCTAAGCACATACTATTTATTATAATAGTTTGATTCCAAATTTGAAAATAAGGTAATATAAATAAAGAATCTCTTAATAGTCAGTTTTATCTCACTGAAGTATTTGAACAAATATTAAATATACACTGAGTGGCCAGATTATTATGACTGGCCAGATTATTATGACCACCCCATCAGTACTGCATTGACACTGAATATTGAAAACTTCCTAAGCAAATACTCTCAAGGTTTTATTATTAATTGTATAACTAATTCACTTCATTGTACTGATGGGGTGGTCATAATAATCTGGCCACTCAGTGTGTGTGTGTGTGTGTGTGTGTGTGTGTGTGTATTTGTTTTAAAGAGAGGGAGGGAGGGGGGGAAGAGAGAGAGAGGGGGGGTGGGGGGTGGGGAACGTCAATTGATTGCTTCCTGCACTCACCTGGACTGGGGATTGAACCTGCAACCTGGGTATGTGCCCTTATTGGGAATTGAACTGGCGATCTTTCAGTACATGGGACAATGCTTAACCAACTGAGCTATACTGGCCAGGGCTGAACAAATATTTAACTTATTTTTCTGTACATTACCTTCTGGGGTGGGATGTGAAGGACACAGATTCTATAATTGTTTTTGCTACCCTTTCACTGTATGCTGTTTCATAAGCAGAATAAAGACACACACTTTTTTTTTTCTGGTAGCCGTTTTTAATTTTAATCCATGGGATTGAAATAGATAGCACTGAAGCTGAAGGTCTGCTATTTGTTTTATCATCAAGGACACTCATTAGAACAATTCCAAATATTATGACTGTAAGCCTAGAGCTGGAGCACTGTCCAGCTTCAGCGTAGATCCATTTTATTTTCCATGAGGTTCACTGTCAAGCTGTGCTGTGTGCTTCAGGGTATATTTTTGAAAACTGGTTAACTGGACTTGACAATTGTATTCTTTCTTCTGTGTTTCCACTGTACCTCCTCTACACCTTCACCATTGCACTAACCCTTTCTCATTGTAAGGGTTTGTATGTGTAGCTTTATATCCTTTTCTTTCTGGTGCCTTGTGCTTGGGGCCTGATACTTGGAAGATGCTATCAGATAATTGTTGAATGATTGAATAAATGCTGACTGTTTCTAAAACAATGTATTTCCAGTTAAGTAAGCTGTTTTAGAAAGAAAGAAGGAGATTATAACAGCATCTTTCTATTAAACTCTAAAGAAATAACTGGCCTTTATATATTATTTCATATTCCTAAATTTTATTTCATGTAACACATTTGGTAACTGTTTTAAAATATTTACCATAGCCCTGGCAAATGTGGCTCAGTTGTTTGGAGTGTCATCCTGTACACTGAAAGATTGCGGGTTTGATTCCCAGTCAGGACACATACCCAGGTTGTGGATTTGATCCCTGGTTGGTGTGTGTGCGGGAGGCAACCAATTGATGTTTCACTCTCACATCGATGTTTCTCTTTCTGCCCTCTCCCTTCCTCTCTCTCTGAAATCAATAAAAGCATGTCCTCAGGTGAAGAAATATATATATACACACACACACACACACACATACACACATATATACATACACACACATACACACGCACACACACATATATGTTAGATATATAAGGTCAAGTACCAAAGAGCTCTGTGCCTATGTAATGTCTGACTTATCTTTAAAAGGATATATGCTTACCCTAGCCGGTTTAGCTCAGTGGATAGAGCTGCGGACTGAAGGGTCCCAGGTTCGATTCCGATCAAGGGCATGTACCTTGGTTGCGGGCACATCCCTAGTAGGGGGTGTGCAGGAGGCAGCTGATCGATGTTTCTCTCTCATCGATGTTTCTAACTCTCTATCCCTCTCCCTTCCTCTCTGTAAAAAATCAATAAAATATATTTTAAAAAAAATAAAAGGATATATGCTTACTATATTAGATGTAGTATATATTAAATATTTGCTCTCTGGGACTTAAATAGGTCTTTCATTGTTTCTTAAGATAAGTTGCCTTTTTTACTAATAGAATTCTTTTACTTCCCCTACTTCTGTTGCGATAGATACGGCCGTATGTAGGATGTTTGGTGCAGTATTTGCCTCTTCTGTGGAAGCAGAGTGAAGAACACAATATGTTGAGATGTGCTATCCTGACAACGCTTATTCATCTTGTTCAGGTAAGATACTTCTTTACAGTTTCTTAGTTCAGTATTTTTTTCTTCTTTAAAATTTTTCATTGTTTGCATGGTTTTATGTTAATGTTAGTGAAAGGCCTCACATTTTATGTCTTATATGTGTGATCTAAACAGTTTTTAAAACACTGTCTGTATATTTACTTTGGACATTTTTGACATAAGAAAATTTTCCTCTACTTTTTAGAGATGATTTCTTTCGTTAGATGTAGTGGTCCTCAGTGATGGTGAACCCACAATCTGTGTAGTCCATGGTACCTTGCAGGCTGCTTCCTTGTTATGCAGTGATTTTCTGCATAAACTTCATTTTTACTCCTTTTCCTTAATTTAAAATAAAAATTTTCCCTTTCATAAATTAGAAAGGCAGAAGAACAGGTGAGTTGCTTTTGAGAGAAGGAATGAATTTGATTTTAGACATCTTGACTTGAAGTGTTGGGATGTGCAGTAGGTAGAGAGGAACCTAAACTTGAGGGAAAAAGAATGAGACTCTAATTCTCATTTGAACTGAAAATGAATTATAGTCTGATGGTGAGAGAAGAGCTTAACCCTAGACTGTCTCTGAGTGTATGGATGCTGAAGTGATTTTTACTGCCTTTGCTTCAGAGTTTGATAGATTTTTCCAATGGGAGATCTTTCTCTAAATTAAGAATTTCTACTCTAAATGCTCTAATAAGTTTTAAAAATACCCTTTCTACTATTAGTTTAGAAAAACCTTTCTCAGCCACCTTGATACTTTTTGAAACATAAACTCATTTGTTCAGTAAATATTTATGGATGGGTTTTACAGTTACAAATGTTTGTCTAAGGCAGTTTTAGATAGATGAATGGTGATACAAATTGGAAAAAAAATACTTTTATTGATTTCAGAGAGGAAGGGAGAGGGAGAGAGAGAGAGAGAGAAACATCAATGATGAGAAAGGATCATTGATTGGCTGTCTCCTGCATGTCCCCTACCTACTGAGGATCAAGCCTGCAACCCAGGCATGTGCCCTGACCAGGAATCAAACTGTGACCTTCTGGTTCATACGTTGATGCTCAACCACTGAGCTATGCCTGCTGGACGATACAAATTCTTTAAAAATGCAGTTTCTCTTTAATAAGTGTCTGGCCTAGCATCTCTTTCTGTGTACCCTGTAATTCTTGTGATTATCTTCAAAGATTATCTCTTTTATTGATGAGGATACATACCTCGGTTGCAGGTTCTATCCTGGCCCTAGGTGGGGCATGAGTGGGAGGCAACCAATTGATATCTTTCTCACATTGATGTTTGTTTCTCTTTCTCTCTCTCTCTCTCTCTCTCTCTCTCTCTCTCTCTCTCTCTCTCTCTCTCTCTCTCTCTCCCCTCCTCCCCCCTTTCATTCTCTCTAAGAAATCAATGGAAAAAATATCCTTGAGTGAGGATAAAAAAAAATTTTTTTTTTAAATTTCCTGATGATGTGGGTATATTTGTATCCCATTGTTCTGGACGCTTGGATATTTCAAATTGGAAACTCATATTCTTGGGTTCTAGGTTATGATATTATATTTTATTTTTTCCTCCCCTTCTTGTTTTTAAAAATTTGAAGCATATATAAAAGAAGGAAGAACAGTCTAGTGAATCCTTAGATAACTTACCATCACCCAATTTCAAGAACTATATCAGCATTTTGTCTGTATAAATTTAGGAGTGGGAACTAAAAGCTGATGGGAAGGGTTGTGTATGTATGAGTAACTTGCTGATAGTGGATTTTTCTTTTAGGATGATCTAGTTGGGTTGTTTTGTCGGGGCATGGTCCATGTTTTTGAGATCTTTTTTCAGTGAAAGATCCTTCAGTCTCATGCCTGTTTACATATTACATTTGCCTGTTTAATGTAATAAGCTCTTGATTGCCTGGTGTCTCCCTGTCTTGAGACCACTTCTTGTACCTTACAAGAGAATAAACGGCCAGCTCTGTTCTGGACCAGGGAGAGCCAGTTGTTTGTGCACATGGATGAGATTTGGCATCAGACTGTTCTTTAAACACCTTCTAAAGAACCTCTTATTTTTAACACCTCCCTTTCAAAGCTCCTGGCTTTGAGATTCGGCTTTCTGAGTCTGCTAAGTCAGTAGTCACTTGTCTTTTTTCCCAGTTTTCAAAAATGAGATGATTTTTATCTTATGCTGTCTTTATACTTACGATTATAGGTCTTTAAAAACACATCTTACAGCATTCTTTTAGGGATGTTGGCAGAGAACAGTAATACATATAAGGGTTAAATCTGCCAGCTTTCTCTAGATATTAACAGTTATTTCTAATACTAGGTAGTTTGGTGTAGCTGGAATGGAGAGTATAGAGCTTGGGTGTGGGGGCCTTGTCAGGTAAATGTAAAGAACCTATCTTGAAGCTCAGAGGAAAGAGTGTTATGTTATTTTTATTTTAGAAAGGTAATCAGGGTACCATGTGGACACTAGTTTGGAATGGGGTAAAAGTAAGGCCAAGGAAAGTAGTTGGGAACCTCTTTTGTTAACCCTGAAAGAAATGATGACCTGAATTAAAGCCATGAAGAAAAGGGGCAAGATTTGAAAACTATTAGAGAGATAATTAAGTATTATTTAGATGAGAGAGGAGAAAGAGGAAGCAGGAGGTGGTTATAATATAATTTTTAAAAATATATATATTTTATTGATTTTTTTACAGAGAGGAAGGGAGGGGGATAAAGAGTTAGAAACATCGATGAGAGAGAACTATTGATCAGCTGCCTCCTTCACACCTCCTACTGGGGATGTGCCCGCAACTAAGGTACATGCCCTTGACCGGAATCAAACCTGGACCTTTCAGTCTACAGGCTGATGCTCTATCCACTGAGCCACACCGGTTAGGGCTATAATATAATTTATTACTAGAAGAATAGTGGATCATGTCAGGTGAGTTAGGAAATACAAGAAGCGGAACTCTTTTAGAAAGACAGTGGGTTGGTTCAGTTTTTAGAAGGTATTATTCTGTTTTCTCCCTTAACTTAAAAAAAATTATAGATTCACATGCAATGGCAAAAACAGTATAGAGAGACTCCCTTGTGCCCTTCACCTTATTTCCCCTTATGTCTTAGGTAATGATGGTACAATAAGATTTTCCCCATGTAAGCATTTCCGATAATTTTATTAATAACTGATTATTTTTGAGCTTTTACAGTATTATAGACAATGTCTTGTAGTTATAACCATGGGCCAAAAGAATGTTCAGATTTAAAGCTGCATATCTGGGATTGTACATATATTTGAGGCCTCTAGATTATAAAGATGAATCTCATCATGATTTTACAGAGAGATAGTCTTAAATGTTTCAGAGTTGCTTCCTTTAGTTTTGCTAATGCTAGTATATTGTGCTCATTGGGATGTGCACAAAGTAGATAGATTCTGATTTTCTTGAGACATTTTAAGTCTACTTGATAATCAATATGAACTTGACTAGTTTTTCTTAATGTTCTCTCTTTTTTTGTTCTGTTAAAGATTGGCTATGGAGAGTAAAATTTTAACTAAATATTAAAGCCCAATATACTATTATTTTTACTTTATTAATGTGATATTTTTATAATTCTCTTTGGAAAAATCTTCAATAAGGTCTTTCATCTTATTTTTAGTTATAGAAAGAGCCAAACTTATACTTAACGTATTTAAGGATAAACTTTATATATTTCCTTTGAAGTGTCTTATGTTCTGATACAGATTGAATTTATTATAAATATTTCATTAAAGGGGAATATGTATATTTTTTAAAATAAAGATATCTAATTTAAAAAAGGGAAATACATAAATGTTTTGTTGCATTGTCATTTGCTATAAATTATATTGACATTTGAATTATTTTCTAAGTGAGGTGGTGTTTGGTTATTTTATTTCCTTTCTATGTTTATCAGACTATAGAGATTATTAATGGATTAGAAATGGACTTTGCATCCTTTTTGTTTTCTTTCAGAGTGAGATTTGTGTGGTACACTGAGTCAACCTTCATAATACAGTAATTAGGCAAACTAGAATTTTAGATATAATGCCCTCTCTGCCTCTCTCTTTCTGTTTTTGGCTCTTTAAAAATATTAGCAAAATATCTTCATTAAACTAATATGTACATATTTTTTATAAGCTTACAGAAAAGTACCAAAAAAAAAGAAAACTCCTTTACTCTCTTCCAGTATTCTTTTCCTTTTCCATATTTACCTAGTGTTAACAATTTTTTTCTATTTTCTCCCAAGAAACATTTTTATGCATATATTGCATATTCAGAAATGTAGCTATTTGAAAAATATTTTTGCATGTAGAATTATTATACACACTTCTGTACTTTTTAAATCCAGTTTATAATTATTTTGAAATTGTTTATATTCCATGTCTAATCCTTTCTCACAGCTAAGTATTCTAGAATATTAATACACTATAATGTAATTATCTTACTGAAGAACATTTAGGTTGAGTTCAGTGTTTATTATTTAGGTTAGATAATTTATAGAATTTAATATTTTAATGTTAACACCTCTTTAATAGTCAGAGATGGGGATATAAATATTTATGTGTGGAAACTCTTTAAATGAACAGATGTGTATAGCCTTGGTATATATTATTTTACTACCACTAGGTAACTGAATAGTATTTTTATGCTACTTGCTTTCTAATTGTAAACAGAACTAACTTTGTTTTAGTTATGCTTATATTTAGGGCTGTCCTTTAAAATCTAATTAATTTACTTGATAAGTTGTTTTTAGAGCTTTTATATATGATAGGTGATTGATTTTTTTGTTTTCTGGGTGGTGGTGGTGGTGGTGGGACCTTAGAATGTCTTATATTAAATTTTATTTATCCTTCCCATAGGGATTAGGAGCAGACAGCAAGAACCTGTACCCTTTCCTGCTTCCAGTTATTCAACTGAGTACAGATGTTTCCCAGCCTCCACATGTTTATCTTCTGGAAGATGGTTTAGAATTATGGTAAGAGGAAAAACTTAATACCTTGACCTTCCTTACTCTCATTTCAATAAAGCAAAGGCCAGGTAACAGGGCTTAAAAACTCAACATTTAAAAATGAAAACATAAAGTCGGTTTCCCCAAAGTGGGTAGCATAATAGCTCCATCTTTTCTTGGCAGCTTTCACTCAGTGTAGGCTTACAATTGTCAGAGTTAAAGGGGAAGTTTCAGTAAGAACTCAGCTGCATTTTATCTTTTGGAATTTGGAATTTAAAATTTAGATATCAATAAGTTTTGGAAACTAAAAATTTACTTAAAACTTCCAGTGTGTTAAGTGAGATTTCAGGGAATTGTTGAGTTACTTTCAACCTCTTATTAACTTACCATAAGTACTGGGATTATACCTTAGCCCCAAATATTAGTACTGCTTAGTCTTGATTTATTATTTTACTAAGTGAATAGTATGTAGTGTTAAAAAACAGCAACAAACCTACGAAAACCTTTTTCTGTGACAGCTCAGTGCCTCAAAGTGTAAGGAACTGTGCTAGAAAATCATTTTGCTTTATTAAGCTTATTTTACTGATGACAGCAGTCTCTCTTTAAAATGTAGTTTATAATACAGGAAAGGTTTAAAAATTCCAATATATATACTCACACTGGAATTAAAAAGCAAATCACAGAAATTAACCATAGAAAAAAATAACACTTGGGGCCTCCCTTCTTCCCTTTCTTCTTCTCTCTTTCCCTCATTTTCTTAGTTTTGTTTAGCTTTCTAGGAATGAACAGTGTTTTGATTCTTAGAAATTGTCTTCTGTGCAAATTATAAATTAATGATCTAACAAAATACTCAAAGTACAATTTTTAAAACATAAGTAGGTAGATATTTTCAATTTATTATTCTTTTCTAGGTTGTTTTAAGTTAAATGACTTCTGGATGTTTTGATTATAAGTTAGCATATGTTGGACATTTTATATTCATGCTAGAGGCCTTGTGCACGGATTCATGCACATTGAAAAGAAATTAGTTAGAAGGTGGCGGGACTGGTCAAGACGGGCCGGACACACCCTCGAACCAACCTCTCGCGGTCCCTCCCCACCCTGAGGTGGGCATCTGCAGAGTGAGCAGGGTTCCTCCAGCAGGTGGGGTCCCTTGCCCTGGCCTGTGGGGAGCGGGCCGAAACTAGCAGTCTGACATTCCCCGAGGGCGTCCCAGAGTGCAAGAGCGCACTCTGCAAAGTTGCTATCGCTTGGCAGCTCCTGTGTTGAGCATCTGCCCCTTGTTGGTCATTGCACATCATAGCTACTGGCTGGTCAGTTGGTCGCTTAGGCTTTTGTGTGTGTGTGTGTGTGTGTATACATACATATACTGTATATATATATATTTTTAATCCTCACCCAAGGATATATTTTTCCATTGATTTTTAGAGTGGAAGGAAAAGAGAGCGGAGGGAAGGAGGGAAAAAGAAGGAACGAGAGAGGATATGAGAGAGAGAGAGAAAGAGAGAAACATCTATTGGTTGATTCTCGCTCGCTATCCAATGGGGCCAGGAGAGAGAGAGAGGGAGAGAGAGAGAGAGAGAGAGAGAGAGAGAGAGAGAAACATCGATTTGTTGCTTCTCTCTCGCTATCCAATGGGGCCAGGAATTGAATCTGTAACTGAGGTACATCCCCTTAACTGGAAATTGAACCCACAACCCTTTGATCTGTGGGCCAGTGCTCTTACCACCAAGCAAAACTGGCCAGGGCAATATTCATATATTTTTATTTGTCCAGAATGGATTACTTTAGATTAGAGCAGCTGTGGGCAAACTACGGCCCGCAGGCCGGATCCGGCCCGTTTGAAATGAATAAAACTAAAAAAAAAAAAAAAAAGACCGTACCCTTTTATGTAATGATGTTTACTTTGAATTTATATTAGTTCACACAAACACTCCATCCATGCTTTTGTTCCGGCCCTCCGGTCCAGTTTAAGAACCCATTGTGGCTCTCGAGTCAAAAAGTTTGCCCACCCCTGGATTAGAGGTTGGCAATTTTATTTTGTAAAGGACCAGAAGGTAAATATTTTAGGCTTCCCAGGCTATGCACATTCTGTTCCAGCTATTCAACACTGCTGTTTTAGAGCGAAAGCTATTGTAGACAATATGTAAACAGGTGGACAGGGCTGTGTTTCAATAAAACATCATTTATGAAAGTAGGATATGGGTTGGATTTGGCTGTAGTTTGTCAACCCTTACTCTAGATTACAAATTAAAACATTAATCTCTGGTATATAAGTACTTTCTTATAAATGTGTAGATACTATATGATAATGGCTAGTAGAAAAATTTAAAATATTATAGTAAAGAGACATTCAGTTACTTATCACTATTGCAGACTTAGTATATTAATGTGGTTTAGTAAAGGTGTATACATTTTTTAATGATTACATGATCAGGTAATCATAAAAATGCATTGCTTTGTTAATGGTAATCTCTTTTTTTCTGCTTTTAGTTATATGTAAACAAAATTAAATCATTATGATACATTTAAAAAAAATTACCAAATTTATAAATAGCTAAGATTATTTAAAGAATCAGGGTACACATTTCTTCATATACTAGAGGCCCGGTGTACGAATTCGTGCACCAGTGGAGTTCCTCGGCCTGGCCTGTGGGATTGGGCCGAAACCGACTCTCTGACATCCCCTGAAGATATCCCAGATTGTGAGAAGGTGCAGGCCAGGCTGAGGAACTCCACCAGTGCATGATCGGGGCTGGGAAGGGGTGCAGAAGGTTGGCCAACCAGGGAGGGATGCCAGGAGGGCCCGTCTCACTCAGTCCTGATCAGCCAGACCCCAGCAGCAAGCTAACCTACAGGTCGGAGTGTCTGTCCCCTGGTGGTCAGTGCACATCATAGCAAGCGGTTGAGTGATCTTAGCATGTCATTAGCATATTATGCTTTGATTGGTTGAACAGCCAACCAGTCAACTGGACTCTTAGCATATTAGGCTTTTATTATATAGGATTTTTTTTAGTGAGTTACAACTCATTTGGAATCAGATATAGGTGTCAAGCCCCAATTAAACCACTGTGTAAGGTTTGTAATCATCTTCTATGAGCCTCATTTTCCTTATCTGTACATTGAGGAAAAATAATCTATGCTTTTACCCAGTTGTTGTGAGGATGAAATAATGTTTGTAAAGTGGTTAGTATTTTGTATATGATATTTAAAGCCAGAGAATTGGTGAGATCACTTAGGAAGGAGAAGGACAGAGAACATTCAGCTCAGGGGAAAATTCTAAAGAATTTATAACATTTAGAGGCCACATGAGGAGTCATCAAAGATGACAGAGAAGAGCAATCTACTGATATAGGTGGAATACCAAGTGAAGAAGAGACTATTTCCTAAAAGTGGGAGTGGTCAGCTATGTCAGATGTGCTGATTGTTCTAGTAAGAGCAGTACATAGAGGTGAATTGGTCATATGGAGATATTAGGAGGGATTTCAGTGGAGAAGTAATAACAAAAGATAGAATTGGAGTAGATTGAAGCATGAATTGGAGTTAAGTAAGTACAGACTGTGAGCACTGATAAGTTGTTTAAGAACTTTTACTATGAAGAAGTGTGTGGAAATCTGGCAGCCATTGGCTGGTGTGGGGGATGCAAGTTCTAAAAGGATGGATGATACTCCAGAGAAACATAATTGAAGGCGGCAGTTGTGGAACTGTGTACCTGAAACCTATATGATTTTGTTAACCAGTGTCATCCCAAAAACTCAATAATAAGGAAAGAAAAAGATAATTGAAAGAGGCAGAAGGGATGGGATGCTAAGCAAGTAGAGGGGTTTATTGTTTTTTAATAGCAGCAGGAATACTTTATCTGTTTTAATACTTTATCTCTTTTAATTGGAGGAATAATTTATCTGTTTAAGATGGATTTCTGTATTGTAGTTGAATGAGATAGGTAGGTGTTCTATGTAAGCTTCTATTTTTTCAACAAAATATGAAGTGTAATCATCAGCTGAGTGTTACGGCTGGAGTGGGAGTGTATAAAGATATGAGAGGTTTGTGGGAAGCAAAAGTATAAAAATTTTATATTGGAGAATGGGAATTTGAACTTATTAGGGGATAACCAGTACCAGTTGATGTTTTTGGTCATATATTACAAAATGACACTTCAGACTTATGTGATTTTTTTAAAAAATGGCTTTCCTCTGCCCTTCTTGACCCATCTTGCTAGAGATTTGTCATTGGTCTTCTCAAAGAACCAACCTTTGGCTTGAATTTTCTTGCATGTTTGTTTCATATTATCTTCTGTTCCTATATTTATCTCATCTTTCTACTTGCTCTACGTTGGTATTTGTCATTTAACCCATATTCTAAGATTTAGCTCAGTAAATTTTAGTTTTCTAATATAAGCCTGTAATGGTATCTTTTATTAACTTAGTTGGTTTATCATATTAGAGTGCCTCCAAGAGGCCCTCCACACATGTACTCAATAGATGTGAATGAAGTTAGACAAGCTAATAGGGGATGCTCTATGAGGCATGTTTCTGCTTTTCCAGAGAATAGATTCAGTTTATCATCATTAGGTGTGTTTTCTGTGAGTGTTTGGTAGATACTCTCTTATGAAGGAAAGGTAAAGGAAGTTCCTTTCTATTTATAATTGGATGAGAGTTTTTATGGTGAATGATTTTGAATAGGATCCCCCCTCCCTTTTCTTGCAGATATTGTGACAATTGTGTTTTGTCTTCTTTAACTTCTTTTCTAGAGGCTGTTTTGAGGAGGTAAACCAGTTACACACTTCTGTGATAAACTACAACCCATATATAATTTATTTTTTATACATTTATTTTTTTTCCAGATGCTATTATTTTAACTGAGAGTGGCTTGTTCATATTAAGTTTTACTAAGTTCATATTTATTAACATTTAAAGTAAGTGTTTTTAAACTAATTAATTAGTCTAGTGTTTCATTGCAGGGGCACATCAATTATACATGACAAGAATATATAAAGAAAATAAAACTGTGAAATAATTTTTATCTTTACCAGACGACTCATAATATCCATGATTTTGCTTTATCATTATAATTATACATATTTTGGTATGTAGTCACTTTCTTTACTGTTTTTTTGCCATGTGTATAGAAATAATATTACATGATTTCTAGGTAGGTTTTTAATTTTGATGAATTTGGTAATTTTTTTAAGAGAGATAATTTTATGACTTTTTGTATTGTCTGTTCTTCTTTTACATGGGGCAGTTTTTAAAATATCTATATTGTGTTGTTAAATAGCTTTAATGGTTACAGAAAGTGATTTAATCTTTCCCCCGTAGGTTAGTGACTTTGGAAAACAGCCCATGCATTACACCAGAGTTGCTTCGTATATTTCAGAACATGCCACCACTTCTTGGTAGGTATTAAAGCATAAACTTAACTACTGTTTTGAATGCAGCCATAATTAATAGTTTCTAGATTTTTTCCTATGTAAGTTTTAAGGATAATTTCTGCTTGTTAAAGATCAAGAAATTTACTAAATTACTGAATAAAAATCAAAGAGTTCTTAGGAAACTAATTACAAGTTAGGTTTGAACTCTGGTAAAGTTTTTGTTTGATAGCAGTTCTATAAGGTATTTAAAAGGTTATACTATAAGGTTGCTTCATCAGTACAATGAAGTGAATTAGTTATGCAAATAATAATAATAAAACCTTGAGAGTATTTGCTTAGGAAGTTTTCAATATTCAGTATTTTTGGAAGTGTCAATGAAGTACTGATGGGGTGGTCATAATAATCTGGCCGGTCATAATTATCTGGCTATCATTGTATACCCTGGCCTTATCCAGCTTCTTTTACAATGTGATTTTGTGCTATCAGTTTTTCACAAATGAACTCTGTACATATTTCTGATTTAGCTAAGGAACTACAATATAAACCACATATAATCAAAATTATTAAATAGTGGAAAATCATTATTGTTTGTTGAAGTATTATATATGAGCTGTGAAATCACAAAGCTTAATGTTATGGAAGCAACGCTGTTGGTACATGAAACCATAGAAATGGACAGGGTGCTAGAAGTAGGCTTTTTGTCTCATTTAGGCCACCTTGGATGAAATCTACTTAGATGATTTTTTTTTGCCAATCTGAACATGTATTCTGAAAAAAAAAAAAAAAAATATATATATATATATCTCAAAGCCTAATATGCTCCCCGCTGGAGTTTGACCGGGAGACTGATTGCTTCTTATGACATGTGCTGACCAGGAGGGGGTGGCGTGGAAAGAAGGAAGGCCCCAGCTGGCAGCCTGAGGCCCCAATCAACCCTGATTGCTGGCCAGGCCTAGGGACCCTACCTATACACGAATTTCGTGCATCAAGCCTCTAGTAATAATAGAAAATGAATACTTTCCTTTTACATATCAGCCACCACTCACAAGTATGTAATAGCCTCAATTTTAAAAAAAATTTATAAAATTGTTGTTTTATGAGAGATTTTACCAGTGCAGATTGACATTTAAACTGATGGAGTATTTAAGAATTTTATACAGTGCTGTTTACTAGCCATTTGGTTTTTGCTTTGTTTTGTTTTAATCTCCAAAATACTATTGCTTTTAAAAGGTGTTTGTTTATAAAATGTAAAATGTAAAAATTATTTAAGGTTTTCCATTCAGAGTCCTCATTCTTCAAGACTTATTCATGAAACATCTTTAATTCCTGCTTTAGTACTTTGGGTATATTACCTGAATAGTTTAATATTGTCAGGAAAAAGTGTTTATATAGGAATATGCCAGGAAAAAGGTATACTTATTTTGGCGATATTGAAAGATTGTTTCTTTCTAATCTTGATCTAGAATAGTTATTAAAATAATCTGTTAAGAGATGGCTTAAAAGAATCCTGTCTTAAATATTTCTTCATTATAGATCTTGATAAAATTTTAGGTAGCAATGATTTAGCAATAATATTCTCTGACATGCCTGGAATTTAACAATCCTAACTTCACACTGAAATATGAATTCTTCTCAGGGGTTGCCCAAGTCTGTTGTATAGTGTTGGTCTGTGAAACAATGTGAACAAGCCCAGACTAGACTAGACTTTCTCCTTGAGGAGAAAAGAGACGATGTGAATTTTTCATAAGGATAACTTTATTCGATATAAAGCCCTACCTTTTTATCCTGAGATTTTGTCTTTTGTTGCAAAAAAAATATTTAGATGACAGCCTTTGTTATTTCATTTTATGTCTTTCATTAGCATAGTAGTTGGTCACTCCCTGTCTCCTGGACTTCCTTATCCTATCTAATAAAAGAATAATATGCAAATTAACCATCACACCCTCACTCCGTCAGTCCGTTACAAAGATGGCGGCAGCCATGGAGCTGGAGTGAGCAGGAGGCTTAGGTTGCCCCCGGCAATGGAGGAAGCCAAGCTTCCTGCCTGCCCTGGACGCCCTGAGCTCCGCTCAAGGCTACAAAGTTTTAATTATAGAAGATAAATAAATCCCAGATACCTGCTTCCAGCCGGTGTGGCATCTGCTCAAGGAGGGGCTGGGAACATGGGTTGCCAGGGACAAACCAGGCTTCGAGAGGGACCAAGGCTACAAAGTTTCAATTATAGAAGTTAAATAAATCCCAGATACCTGCTTCCAGCCCATCACCCAGGCTGGCCAGGCACCCCAGTGCGACCCCCACCCTGAAAAGGCTTGGCCAACCTGAAAACGGCCCTCAGCCCCTCAACCAGGCTGACCAGTCACCCCAGCGGGACCCCCATCCTAAAGGAGCTGTGGCCATCCTGAAAACAGCCCTCAGCCCTTCACCCAGGCTGGCCACACCCCCATGGGGTGAGGGTCCCCACTGTGGGGCTTGACCAGCCTGCAAACAGCCCTCAGTCCCTCACCCAGGCTGGCCAGGCACCCCAGTGGGGACCCCCACCCTGATCCAGGACACCCTTCAGAGCAAACCAGCCAGCCCCCACCCGTGCACCAGGCCTCTATCCTATATAGTAAAAGGGTAATATGCCTCCCAGCACCGGGATCAGCAGAGTCGCGAGGCCTCCCAGCACCGGGATCAGCGGAGCCGAGAGGCCTCCCAGCACTGGGATCAGCGTGACGGGGCAGCGCCCAAACCCCCTGATCACCCTGCGGCTCTGTGTGTGACAGGGGGCGGGGCCACAACCTCCCTATCCATCCTGCTCTGTTCGTGACAGGGGAAGGCGCCCCAACCCCCTGATCAGCCCTGCTCTGTGCCTGATACGGGGGAGCTCCCCAACCACCTGATCGCCCTGCAGCTCTGTGTGTGACAGGGTGCGGCGCCCCAACCCCCCCTCCCCCCCACGGGCCCTGCTCTGTGTGTGACAGGGTAGAGCCATAACCTCCAAATCGGCCCTGCCCTGAGTGTGACAGTGGTGGCGCCCCAACCCCTGATCCACCCTGCTCTGTGTGTGACAGGGGGCAGTGCCCCAACTCCCCTATCGGCCCTACTCTGTGAGTGACAGGGGGGAGCTCCTCAACCCCCTGATCGGCCCTGCTCTGTGTGTGACAGGGGGGAGCTCCCCAACCCCCTGATGGGCCCTGCTCTGTGTGTGACAGGGTACGGAGCCCCAACCACCCTGATGGGCCCTGCTCTGTGCGTGACAGGGTACGGAGCCCAACCACCCTGATGGGCCCTGCTCTGTGCGTGACAGGGGGCAGCACCCCAACCCCCTGATTGGCCCTGCTCTGTGCGTGACGGGGTGGTGCTGCAACCTCCCCATTGACCCTGCCTTGAGTGTGACGGGGGCGGTGCCCCAACCCCCCAATCGGCCCTACCCTGAGTGTGACTGAGGGTGGCATTGCAACCTCCCAATCTGCCCTGCTCTGTGCATGACAGGGGGAAGCGCCCCAACTCCCCAATCGGCCCTGCTCTGAGCCCGACCAAGGGCTGCACCTAGGGATTGGGCCTGCCCTCTGCCACCCGGGAGCAGGCCTAAACCAGCAGATCGTTATCTCCCGAGGGGTCCAAGACTGCGAGAGGGCACAGGCCGGGCTGAGGGACCCCCCGTCCTCCCCGAGTGCACAAATTTTTGTGCACTGGGCCTCTAGTCCTGGGTAATATGCAAATTGACCCTAACAGCAGAACGACTGGGAATGACTGGTCACTATGACACACACTGACCACCAGGGGGCAGACGCTCAGTGCAGGAGATGCCCCCTGGTGGTCAGTGCACTCCCACAGGGGGAGCTCTGCTCAGCCGAAAACCAGGCTGACAGCCGCCAGCAAAGTGGTGGTACTAAGGATGTTCGACTGTAGCTTAGGCCTGCTTCCCGCCGGCAAGTGGACATCCCCCGAGGGCTCCCGGACTGCCAGAGGGATGTCTGACTGCCAGCTTAGGCCCAGTCCCCCCCTGGGGAGCGGGCCTAAGTCAGCAGGTGGACATCTCCTGAGGGGTCCCAGACTGCGAGGGGGCACAGGCTGGGCTGAGGGATCCCCCTGAGTGCACAAATTTTGTGCACTGGGCCTCTAGCTTTTATTTTATTTTATTTATTTTTTTTAAAACATACTAAATTTTAACAAAATAGTTTTCTACTTTTCACTTTGAAAAGGAATAACTAAAAACAATATCCTTTGCCCATGCTATTCTGATTATTTAGGTTTTAAAGAACATTTTTTATGCGTAGGGGAAAAGAACAACAAAGTCCAAGGATTGAGAATATTTAAGCACAATATAATTTTGGGGGCCATAATGGGAATTCTTTCCATATGTAGAGTAACATAATTCTTATCACATGAACCCATTTAAGCACATGTCCAAATGTGATGGTAAAACGATTCTGTTGCATGTTGTTTGCCATCCAAGCATTAGAAATATAGTTTGATTCGAAAGATTGGGTCATTTGGTTATGTACTTCTTTTCTGAAAGGAAAAAAAAAGGAACTTCATATTCTTTTCTAAATTGATTTAACTAGTGGGAGATACATGAGAAAGCTTTAAGTTATAGGTTGATGCTGGTTTTTAGATAGTTATCTATATACTAGTATTCTGAATAGCACTCAGAAAAGATTTGTGAAGAAGTGTAACTTAATTTTACATAAATCACTTTATTCAAACTAACTGAACAATGAATTAGCTTGTCCTTTAAAAAAATATTTATTATTTTGTCAGAACAAAGTTCAGAAAATCTCAGAACCTGCTTTAAGATCATCAATGGTTATATCTTTTTGTCATCAACAGAATTTTTACAGGTATGTTGTAGTTTTTACATTGTAAACATTTATATAGTTATGATTTTGTTTCTAATTTGAAATGAGGAGGTACCTTTACAAAATTTAAATGATTCATCTGTATTACTTGAAGTGGGGGGGAAATTTTATAAGCATTGAAAACTGCAGGGCAGATGAGATGCAGCCATTAATTAGTTTTTTAAACCCAGAAAATATGCTCTTTGAATAAATAGATTCTCATATTGCTATAAAAATCAGCATAGGGAATAAGTTATACTTTTATTCTCTAACCTTTCCTAAAGAGTTGTAATTGTAACTTTAGTATATAAATCTCAAATAGATTATAATGAGTCCCAAATTGAATTTTATGTGTTTTTTAGTATTGTAGATACATTCGTATGTATATTTTGACCTTTGATTGAATTTCAGACATATGCAGCAGGTCTGTGTCAGTCCTTTTGTGAGCTGCTAAGTGACATTACTACAGAAGGTCAAGTTCAAGTGCTCAAGGTATTGTCACTTTAAAAATTATTGTTACAAGTTTATAAGATTATTGTTACAAGTTTTCCATCTATATTTTGTGAAATTGGATCTTTATTTGAGTTTGGATGATTGGCAA
Source organism: Myotis daubentonii (assembly GCF_963259705.1). Classification (NCBI taxonomy): domain Eukaryota; kingdom Metazoa; phylum Chordata; class Mammalia; order Chiroptera; family Vespertilionidae; genus Myotis; species Myotis daubentonii. The sequence continues at coordinate 84,050,441 of NC_081843.1, read as the reverse complement.
GGAGAAGAGTAATTCTAGACAGTAATATCTTTTAGCAGTATTCAGTTGGTCTAATACTTCAGGACCAGAAGTCTCAAATTTGACCATGCGTGCAGATCACCTGAGGATGTCGTTAAAATGCAGATGCCACATTTTTAAAAAAAATATATATTTTATTGACTTTTTACAGAGATGAAGGGAGAGGGATAGAGAGTTAGAAACATCGATGCGAGAGAAACATCGATCAGCTGCCTCCTGCACACCCCCTACTGGGTATGTGCCTGCAACCAAGGTACATGCCCCTGGCCGGAATCGAACCTGGGATCCTAGAGTCCGCAGGCCAACGTCCTATCCACTGAGCCAAATCAGTCAGGGCCAGATGCCACGTGTTTAAGAAAGTCCCCTCATCCCGAGACCTTCCTTTGTACAGCGAGGCTTTAAAAACTTTTATGAATTATCCAAAGGCTGGTAATATTTGATACTCTCACCCCTCTAGTTTGTTAGCCAGCTTTTGGATAAAATTTTTCACATTATAAATTGTTACTTTTAATTTGGGTTGACTATCAGAATACCAAGTTTGTATGGATTGTGTAAAATTAAGAACCAATATCAAATCACTGTGTTGTACACCTGAAAATAATATATTATATGTCAGTTATACCTCAGTTAAAAAACAAAACAAAGCCAAAACAATCAAATAAGCTTTGAGTTAGTCTTTATGCATTATATCTTTACAGGTTAAAGATATATATTATCTTTATATATCCTATCCTATATAATAAAAGGGTAATATGCAAATTGACCCTAACAGCAGAATGACTGGGAATGACTGGTCACTATGACACACACTGACCACCAGGGGGCAGACGCTCAGTGCAGGAGATGCCCCTTGGTGGTCAGTGCGCTCCTACAGGGGGAGCTCTGCTCAGCCAAAAACCAGGCTGACGGCTGCCAGCATAGCGGTGGTGGCGGGAGCCTGTCCCGCCTCAGCAGCGCTAAGGATGTCCGACTGCAGCTTAGGCCTGCTTCCTGCCGGCAAGTCGACATCCCCTGAGGGCTCCCAGGCTGCCAGAGGGATGTCTGACTGCCAGCTTAGGCCCGGTCCCCCTGGGGAGCGGGCCTAAGCCAGCAGCTGGACATCCCCCGAGGGGTCCCAGCCTGTGAGAGGGCAAAGGCAGGGCTGAGGGACACCCCCCTCCCCCGAGTGCACAAATTTTGTGCGCCAGGCCTCTAGTTGTAAATAACAGTGTATAATTAAGAACTAACAGGTTCAGCCCTAACCGATTTGGCTCAGTGGATAGAGCATTGGCCTGCAGACTGAAGGGTCCCGGGTTCGATTCTGATCAAGGGCATGTACCTTGGTTGCGAGCACATCCCTAGTGGGGAGTGTGCAGGAGGCAGCTGATCGAGGTTTCTCTCTCATTGATGTTTCTAACTCTCTATCCTTCTCCCTTCCTCTCTGTAAAAAAGCAATAAAATATATTTAAAAAAAAAAAAAGAACTAACAGGTTCTGAGTTGTATATCATCTATATGTTAAATCTATATGTCAAATATAGAAATAGTATTAAATAAATGTATATTTTTACATATAAACATAAGTATATATTTAAATATATTATTACACTAGAGGCCTGATGCACAAAATTCATGCAAGAATAGGCCTTCCTTCCCCTGGCTGCCGGCACTGGCTTCCCTCGCAGCTCTGGCTTCGTCCGGAAGGTTGTCCAGAAGGACGTCCAGGAAGATGTCCTATCTAATTAGCATATTATGCTTTTATTATTATAGATGTATATTTGTGTGTTTATATACATACCTATATATACATATATTCTTCATATATAGACTTTGCCAGAGAGTGTAGCTGTTAAATGTATGCCTTGTTTGTTTTTGATTTCTTAGCTATGTTCTAAGTGAAATATGAGAGATGCTTAGGTGAAGTGTTACTATCATAACAAAGTAGCATTTATTTTGTGAAAACCATGGCATTGCTTTAGATCCTAAAACTATTTGGTTGCCTCCCGTGAAATGAGAAGTGTTTGCACAAAAAGGTTCATTGTAAGAAATGTACTTAACTAATCACTGTAATGTAGCAGTATACACAGAATACTTGGGGGACAAAGTGGATAAAAGTTTGTTCAGATAATAGCTACTATACATCTAATAAGAGTAATCATCAATTTGAGCTTATTCAAGCATTATAGTATTTTATTTGTTGTTCTTCAGACATTATACACACATATGCACATGTAAAGCTCCAGACATCCATGTTAACACATTGTATGCGGGAAACGTATTTATATGTTTTACGTTGACTGGTAGTAGGGTGCGGGACACGTATTAATACGTTTTTTATAGACTTGCGGTAGAATGCGGGTAATGTATAAATACGTTTATTTTTATACTTTTTTATTGCTCTAAAGGGATGCTAACATGCAGATATACGAATTCCAAAGGACAAAATTTGGGTCTCTAACACATACAATGGTGAATTATGTATGTACTTCCAGGTATAACGGTAATCAATCTATTCAACTGCAAAAATGGCCCGCGCCACCTGTTAGCGCGCGATAAAAACTACCCGCAAACAATGTGTTAACATGCTTGTTAATTTCACTTATAAATTGGTTGCATTTAGTATATCACTGTTTACCATGTAAGTCAGGGGTCAATAAACTTTTTCTGTGAAGGATCACATAGTAAGTGTTTTAGACTTTGTGGGTCATATAGTCTTTGCCTCAACTATTTATATAGTTTATTTACAAAATTATGCAGTTGGTTGGATTTGGCCCTTTGGGATAGTTTTGTCAACCCCTGGTACTAATACTCAGAGCTTTCTTCTGTTAAGCATAGGTAATAGAAAAACCACAGTTTCTGCTCTTAAGACAGGTAATAACAAATGTAGGAGAGGTTGTGGAGAAAAAAGAACCCTTATCACTGCTAATGGGAATGTAAACTGAAACAGCCTTTATGGGAAACAGTATGGCAGTTCCTTAAAAAAAAAAAAAAAAAAAAAAAAAAATTTAGAATTACCATATGATCCAGCAATCCCTCTTCTGAGTATCTACCAGAAAAACTTGAAAACATCTATTGGCAAAGATATATGCACCCCTATGTTCATTGCAGCATTATTCACAGTGACCTAGACATGGAGACAACCAAAGTTTGATAGAGGATTGGATAAAGAAGATGTGGTTCATATACACTATGGAATATTACTCAGGCATAAGTAAAGAAATACTGCCATTTGTGACAACCTGGATGAACCTTGAGAATATTATGCTAAGCGAAATAAGTCAGAAAAAGCTAAGAATAAGAACCATATGATTTCACTCATATGTGGGATATAAAACTGAAACTCAAAGACACAGACAGACAACAGTATAGTCGTTACCAGAGGAAAAGGGGTGGGGGAGTAATAAGCGGTAAAGGGAGCCCATTATCTGGTGAGGGAGATGGTTTAACTTTGGGTGGTGGGCACACAATGCAATATACAGATCATGTATCATTGAAATCTATACTTGAAACCTATATGATGTTATTAACCAACTAGGAGCCCAGCGCGAATCACGCGGTGCCGCCCACCCACCTGCAAACCTGCCTTGACACCTGAACCTGTCCATGCAGAGCTCCAGCGCACCTGGCCCAGCCCCCAAACCCTCTGGCCTTCTCTGGCCACTTCAAGCCTCGCCCTCGGTTCCTCTAGTCTCCTAGGGCTGGTCCCGCCTTCCCTGGGTGCCTCCCTGCTTCCACCCTGTCTCTAGAGCAATGTGTTGGCTCCATCCCATCATGGCGCCCAGAGGAGAGCGTGGAAGCCTCCGGCCTGCTGCACTATGCTCCTTCCCCTGGCAGGTGGGCCGTGGGACATTCAGAGTGCGAGCGGTGGGAGGTGAAGCACTAGTGAGGGGGGCGCTATGGGCTCTCACCCCTGCCCTCCATGGCACCGGATGGTCCCGCCTCCTCCGGGCGCCTTGCCCCTTTTGCCCCGTCTCTGGAGTAGCGCCCCAGCTAATATGCTAATGACCTGGTCGTTACCCGTTATGGTGTATCGAACATTAGCCTATTAGCTCTTTATTAGTATAGATGCCACCCCAATAAAATTAATTTAAAAAAATTATGAAGTGATGAGAAAAGGAAGGAACTTGACAATATTATTAAGGACTGTATTTGTTTCCTAGGGCTACCATAACAAGTACCACAACCTGGGTGACTTAAAACAACAGAAATTAATTTATTATAATTATAGTGGTCATCTCTCTCACAGACTTCTGGAATCTAGAAGTCAATATGTCATCAGGGCCATTCTCTCTCTATCCATCGCTCTCTCTGTAGACTGCAGAGGACAGTCTGTTCCATGTCTTTCTCTTAGCTTCTGGTGGTTGCTGGAAGTCTTTGGCTCCCTTGGCTTGTACATGCATCACAATGCCTCTGTTGTCCCATGACATTTTCCTCGTATTTCTGTTATTTCTTCTTTTAAGGGCACCTATCATAGGGGATTAACTTTATCTTAATCACATCTGTAAAGATCCTGTATTCAAATAAGGTCACATTCACAGGTATCTGGGATTAGGACTTCAACATACCTTTCTGTGTGCAGATTTTAATCTATAACAAGAATGTAGTATTAAAAAGTAAATTGATGACTTTTATGTATAGAGAGGTAGTAAGGAGAACCTGATCTGAGTAGGTTTTTGTAGATAACAGTGGCTCAGTAGAAGAGAAAATGGCTCCAAATGATACAAGGGATTGGGATTTCAAATCTAGAGGGTATATGGAAGGATTAATTTGGAAAAGGAGCAAAAATTTGTTTTCTGAATTGGCAAAGATGGCAGTAATTGAAGGTGTGGTTATACTGGTAGGTGAAGAGTATAGGTAACTGGCATGTGACCTTGGTGTCCTCAGTCAAAAGAGACAAGGTTGTCAGAACTGCCTGATGCCTGTCAGTATGAGACAGAGGTACACTGCAGAATGACTAAAACAGTACTTCTGCACTTATTTCGGGGTGGGGGGCAAGTATTATTCATCTCAGTGTTCATTCTTTTTTTTAATTAAATCTTTATTATTCAGATTATTACATTTGTTCCTCTTTTTCCCCCCCCATAACTCCCCTCCTCCCAGTTCCCGCCCGACCCTCTGCCCTCACTCCCCACCCACTGTCCTCATCCATAGGTGCACAATTTTTGTCTAGTCTCTTCCCACATCTCCCACACCCCTTTCCCCCCAAGAATAGTCAGTCCATTCCCTTTCCATGTCCCTGATTCTATTATAATCACCAGTTCATTGTGTTCATCCGATTATTTATTCAATTGATTCTTAGATTCACTTGTTGATAGATGCATATTTGTTGTTCATAATTTGTATCTTTACCTTTCTCTTCCTCTTCTTAAAGGATACCTTTCAGCATTTCATATAATACTGGTTTGGTGGTGATGAACTCCTTTAGCTTTTCCTTATCTGTGAAGCTCTTTATCTGACCTTCAATTCTGAATCATAGCTTTGCTGGATAAAGTAATCTTGGTTGTAGGTTCTTGGCATTCATCACTTTGAATATTTCTTGCCACTCCCTTCTGGCCTGCAAAGTTTCTGTTGAGAAATCAGCTGACAGTCGTATGGGTATTCCCTTGTAGGAACTGAGTTTCTTTCTCTTGCTGCTTTTAAGATTCTCTCTTTGTCTTTTGCTCTTGGCATTTTAATGATGATGTGTCTTGGTGTGGTCCTCTTTGGATTCCTTTTGTTTGGGGTTCTCTGCGCTTCCTGGACCTGTAAGTCTATTTCTTTCACCAGGTGGGGAAGTTTTCTGTCATTATTTCTTCAAATAGGTTTTCAATATCTTGCTCTCTCTCATCTTCTGGCACCCCTATAATTCTGATGTTGGTACGCTTGAAGCTGTCCCAGAGGCTCCTTACACTATCTTCGTATTTTCGGATTCTTTTTTCATTTTGCTTTTCCAGTTGGGTGTTTTTTGCTTCTTCACATTTCAATTCTTTGACTTGATTCTTGAGCTCCTCTGGTCTGCTGTTGGGTGTCTGTATAATATTCTTTATTTCAGTCAGTGTATGCTTAATTTCTAGTTCTTTATCACAACATCGAGGGTCTCATTAGATTTCTTGAGGATCTCACTACATTTATCGGCAGTTTTTAGAAAATTACTGAAAGACCTTAAAAGTGTGGTTTTGAGCTCTATATCTTCCATTTCTCACAGCTGCGTCCTGTTTCTTTGTCTCCGCATTTTTTATACTTTCTTGGTGCACCCCCTAGTGGTCTTTATGCGCAGTCTTGTAGTGAAGCCTAAATTGTTGTAGGTAATACTGGCGGGGATTTGACCTACAGGCCAACTGGCTGTGAGAATCAGCTGTGTCAGCAGTGAGAGAACTTCTGTCCTCTAGGGAGGTGCTAATCTAGCCTTTGCCTGAGGCTATCTGGCAAATGCCTCTGCGCAGGGCTTGGGCAGGGCGGGTCGCAGGGGATCAACAGGGTGGGCCAGAGCGAGCAGTTATGGCTGCTCTCAGTCCCGTCCCTAGGGGCTCTGCCTCTCTGAGTCCCAGCAACCGCTGCAAACTCGGAGAGAAAACTGCCTTCGAGTTCCAGCCAGACAGTCCCGCTTCTCCCGTTTGAGTCTGGGTCCCTAGAGACTCGCCCGGATCTGGAGCTCAGAGTCTGCGACTCCCTCCCGATTGAAAACGCCAACCGCGCCCTCAGCCACCAGCCCGCTCTGCATGCACTCCGCACCTTAGTATTTGACTTCAGCACTGCACCTCCTCTGAGTCTCAGTATGCGTTTCTCTTTCCTCCTAGTTGTAGGACTTCCACTCAGCCAGCGTTCCTGTGGTTCTGGGTGATGTCCGTTCCGTCTTTTAGTTGTATTTTTGAAGTGGTTGTTCGAGGCAGCAAACTCCGGCGTTAACCTATCCTGTCATCTTGGTTCTCTCAGTGTTCATTCTTAAATGAATTATATCTTACTGATGTTTCAGTTGATTTTTAAGCATGATTCAGTTATATTAATGTCTTAGGCTTTAAGGCTTTAAGATAATTATAATGTTGAAAGGTTTTTTAAAAGAATTGAGATAAAAAGTTCTTTAGTTGATTCTGACCTTCCATACCCCCAAAGTCTATTTACCAAACATTACACTCTTTAGCACTCTCTCTGAGTTTTCCTGTCATATTTTTTCTTTTTTTTAAAAAAAAAATATATTTTTTGTTGATTTTTTACAGAGAGGAAGGGAGAGGGATAGAGACTTAGAAACATTGATGAGAGAGAAACAGTAATCAGCTGCCTCTTGCACACTCCCTACTGGGGATGTGCCCGCAACCAAGGTACATGCCCTTGACCGGAATCGAACCTGGGACCTTTCAGTCCGCAGGCTGACGCTCTATCTACTGAGCCAAATCGGTTAGGGCTTCCTGTCATATTTTAAATCATAATAGAAACTTAAAACTAGAAGAGGGAAAATAGAGTGAAACTGTATGGCAGAACTCTGATTTTAATTTTATAGGTTCTTCAGTTTCTTTTTTAGAGTAAAGGATAAAGGCTGAGAATCTGTGCATGCCACTCTTACCAGGGAGCATGTGGGCTTCAAAGGGGGTAATAATGGGAGTCTCTGTCTGGCTTGTTGAGACCCAAGTGTGTCAATCTTCACCCACACTAATTTCAAAGTATTCTAGCTCCAAAGCTTACAAATAACATTGTGATTTTCTGTTAAATATTATAGCATTATCATTGACTTGTTTATTAAAGTTTTTTGTGAATTTATGCTCTTACCCAACCGATGTGCTGGCAATATATAATTATAGTGAGGAACTTCATCAGTCTAGCTCTAGCACAATCTTAACTTAATCTTTTGCCTTAGTGATAATTTCTTCTCTGGAAGTAGAAGAGATAGCAAGGAATTGACACTTGGGACTTACTTCTAACTATTTGAGAGAAATCTGATTGGCAATGTGGGAGTGACAGAAATTTGAGAGAATTGCTATGTCATTAAGATGTTATCTTTATAGATTATTCAGTGTATGTATTTTTAAAGTTTTTTATCCTCTACTAACCTATAAGCTTTTCTGTGATCATAAACTTAGTAAATATATGTTCTGTTTTCTCTGAATGCATACAATGTAAGTGATTTGGAAGCCTGGGAATCCATAATTCTCATGTTACGGATTGCCAGGTGATTATCATGACATCGGGTAGAAGTGCTGTGTAAAGTATGCTGACAGTGCATTTGGAATGTTATTCTCTCCATGACCTGTGTTTTGGTTTGCACACCTAGTTCTGCTACTTCTATAGTTCTTGAGTACATTCTGGGCTTAAATTCTATTAGTTATTATGTAAGGGTTTTTACTATGTGATTTTTTTATAATCTGGAACTGAAATATCTGAAATCCTCTGAGTTAAATTACAATTTATATATTTTAAGTGATGAAGGAAAGAGGTTGCTTCTTATGTTTAAATTTGAATTAAAAAATTTTTTCTCCTGCTTTTATGCAATGTTATTAGTAGTAAAGTAATTGTTGAAAGACAATTTGTTTTAAGTCACATGGAATGGACATTGTAAAACTTATTTGAAAAATGAGTCAAGTTTTTAGAATATGTCCTAAGGAGAATATTTACTTTCTTACTGTTTTTTAAAAAATTATATTCATGTAAAATACTTAGAGGCAGGTTACACTCTGGACTACAACGAAACTGTATGGTTAGAGTATTGGCTCTACTACTTCGAAGCTCTGTGAGGTGAGCAAGTTAATCTGTGTTTCTCACTTTCCATCTATAGAATGGGGATGAAAACTTTACCTACTTCCTAGGTAGAGGTGAGGATTACATGAGTTATATAACAATGCCTAGCATGTAATCAGCTAATCTAAGTGTTGGCTATTTTAATCTAATTTAATACCATTATGTAGTTATCTAATAATATATACACCAGTAATCTCCCTTTGGGATAAAACACACTAATACACTTGTAGGCCACAAAATTGGTTGGTTGCCAAGATCTTTGGCTGTAAGAAAAACAAAAAAAGACAAAACAAGTTATTTTGCCTATTGCTCTGACCATTTCTTCTAAATAAATGTTTATTTAAAATAAAGAATACATTAGTTAACTTTTTAAAAGTTAAGTAGGTGATTTACACAGTGATAGAGCTTTACTCTTTATCAAGAACTATGTATCTTACCTGACTCTTTAAAATTAATTGTATTTCTTTCTTGTTTATCAGAATAGCACAATTTAAAATTTTTTTATTTATGAAAAATTCCAGATTTACATAATGTACAACACTATTCTTACAATTTTAGCAGAAAAAAATGACTTTCTTAGAATTTTTTCCTTTGAAGTAAAAGGAAGGTAATGTCATTATTTGTCCCTCAGTTTTACTTAATATATTTTTTATTGAATGACTCAGCACAAATCAGTTTTCATACATATATATTAAAATATTTGTAACATTTAACATAAGTTGTAGATTAAACCAATTTCTCTGTAACTATGCCAATAGGAGGTCGTTAATACTTTAATTAAAATTTGATAACATGAGAACCACAGGAACTCTGGCTGAGTGGAAGTCCTACAACTAGGAGGAAAGAGAAACGCACACGGACACTCAGAGGAGGCGCAGTGCTGAAGTGAAATTCTGAGGTGCGGAGTGCGCGGAGCGGGCTGGTGGCTGAGGGCACGGTTGTTGTTTTCAATCAGGAGGGAGTCGCAGACTCTGAGCACCAGATCCCGGCGAGTCTTTAGGGACCCAGTCTCAAACGGGAGAAGCGGGACTGTCTGGCTTCGGTCAGAGCGAGTGCAGCTTTCTCTCCGAGCTTTGCAGCGGGTGCTGGGACTCAGAGAGGCAGAGCCCCTGGGGACAGGACTGAGAGCCGCCATAACTGCTCTCTCCGGCCCACCCTGTTGATCCTGTGCGACCCGCCCCGCCCAAGCCCTGCACAAAGGCATTTGCCGGATAGCCTCAGGCAAAGGCTAGATTAGCACCTCCCTAGAGGACAGAAGTTCTCTCACTGCTGACACAGCTGATTCTCATAGCCACTTGGCCTGGAGGTCAAACCCTCCCTGGAATTAGCTACAACAATCAAGATTTAACTATAAGACTTCGAACGAAGACCACTAAGGGGTGGACCAAGGAAGCATAACAGAATGCGGAGACAAAGAAACAGGACAAAATTGTCAAAGGAAGATATAGAGTTCAGAACCACACTTTTAAGGTCTCTCAAGAACTGTGTAGAAGCTGCCGATAAACTTAATGAGATCTACACGAAAACTAATAAGACCCTTGATCTTATATTGGGGAACCAACTAGAAATTAAGCATACATGGACTGAAATAACGAATATTATACAGACGCCCGACAGCAGACCAGAGGAGCGCAAGAATCAAGTCAATGATTTGAAATGCGAGGAAGCAAAAAACACCCAACCGGAAAAGCAAAATGAAAAAAGAATCCAAAAATGCGAGGATAGTGTAAGGAGCCTCTGGGACAGCTTCAAGCGTACCAACATCAGAATTATAGGGGTGCCAGAAGAAGAGAGAGAGCAAGATATTGAAAACCTATTTGAAGAAATAATGACAGAAAACTTCCCCCACCTGGTGAAAGAAATGGACTTACAGGTCCAAGAAGCGCGGAGAACCCCAAACAAAAGGAATCCAAAGAGGACCACACCAAGACACATCATAATTAAAATGCCAAGAGCAAAAGATAAAGAGAGAATCTTAAAAACAGCAAGAGAAAGAAACTCAGTTACCTACAAGGGAATACCCATACGACTGTCAGCTGATTTCTCAACAGAAACTTTGCAGGCCAGAAGGGAGTGGCAAGAAATATTCAAAGTGATGAATGCCAAGAACCTACAACCAAGATTACTTTATCCAGCAAAGCTATGATTCAGAATTGAAGGTCAGATAAAGAGCTTCACAGATAAGGAAAAGCTAAAGGAGTTCATCACCACCAAACCAGTATTATATGAAATGCTGAAAGGTATCCTTTAAGAAGAGGAAGAGGAAGAAAAAGGTAAAGATACAAATTATGAACAACAAATATGCATCTATCAACAAGTGAATCTAAGAATCAAGTGAATAAATAATCTGATGAACAGAATGAACTGTTGATTATAATAGAATCAGGGACATAGAAAGGGAATGGACTGACTATTCTTGGGGGGGAAAGGGGTGTGGGAGATGTGGGAAGAGACTGGACAAAAATCGTGCACCTATGGATGAGGACAGTGGGTGGGGAGTGAGGGCTGAGGGTGGGGCGGGAACTGGGAGGAGGGGAGTTATGGGGGGGAAAAAAGAGGAACAAATGTAATAATCTGGACAATAAAGATTTAATTAAAAAAAGAAAAAAAAACATTTTAAAGAATATCAAAAAAAAAATTTTGATAACATGATTTAGGGCTATTTTTATATGAACATTGCTATTGTCAAACCTGTATATTTGATTTGATCTCAAACCAGTATTTTATTATTTATTAAATAGATGTTAAATACTAGGAATATATTAATTATCATTAACAAGGTATTTATGAGTTTTTAAATAAGGAATATTCTAGGACAGTGGTGCTTTTATTCTTGTACATGAAAGGTGAGAGTACTCCTAAAAGTTTTGGCATTTTCCTATTCTCAGAGTTCCTTAAAGCTATAATAATAGTTTTTAATATTAGCTCATTATTTTCATTTTTAATACCTCTCATATACTGTTTCTTAACATAGTATGCTATATAACATTTAAAATACATTTTTTACTAAACAGTACTGTTATACTGATTTCTGACAGTATATGAAAGTAACTTTGTGCTTTGAAGCAGAAAATTACAATGTTATGAAAATTGGATAGACAAGTATGCCTGCTTTAGGGCAAGTGGTTAAGAGCAAAAATAGACTTTATTGTATTCTATGACTTGGAACAACTTATCTAGATGAATACAATTATATTCTAAAAATACTCAAATTTAATTGTTAAGATTTCTTAATTTGAAATTTGTCTATGTGTATATATTCAACTTTGAGTTTAGAAATTCTGTTTTTCCCCCCCTATGATCTAATCAAGCAGTAATGAGTCAGTTGCTTTCATTCTTTGTGATATGGTTTATTTAAGATGGCACAAATATTTTTCTGGCATAATTTATTCTATATTAATAATAGCTAATACTAGTACTTACTATATTCTGCACATTTCTAAGCACATAATATAGAGATATAGAGTTCATGTAATGCTCCCATAAACCTATGACAACAGTACTGTTCTTTTCCCAGTTTTTACAGATGAGAAATTAAGTAACAAGCAGTAAATCTCTTGCCCAGGGTCACACAGTTAGTAAGTATTGGAGCTGTGATGTAAAGCTAGGCATTCTGACTTCAGGATTCATGATCTAACTTCTTGTAATTCAGTGTAAGCGTAAATCAATAGAATTGTTTGAGTGCAAGGCACAAACTAAAAGCTTGCATTCTTGACAGATTCTAAATACAGTCTGTTCCAGGTATGATCAGAAAAGGGTTGGATTAAAATTAAAGTGTAGAAGTTCAATTTGTAATAGCAAAATGCTTGTAAAAATAGTAATATATGATTGATTATTTTGCCATGCAGAAGAGTACAGCTTTAAAAAAGAATGAAGACAACCTCTGTAGACAGTTTTAGAATGATTTTTGAGACTATAAGTAAAGACTAATGTCTAAACCTTGTATTGAAAGAGTGCCACTTGACACAACGGAAAAATAAATCAAACTAATAAAAGTGGTTATGTAGGGGGCAGAGGAAGAGAGAATGGGAGCTAGATCTCCTAGGATATATATCTGTTTTGTGTTTTTGCTTTAGAGCCATGTAGATATTCTACATGATTTAAAATAATGAAAGTAAAGCAGTTCCTAAAGATAAAAAACAAGATGAAACATTTGAGTCTATTATGATGTTGGTGGTAGAGACATCTGAGAAGAATATTTCAACTAACTTTAATACATAGTACTTTACAGGTATGTCACTAGTAGAATACAACATTAGAACAGAAACAAGGATATTATAAAGTACACTAGAGGCCCAGTGCACGAAATTCGTGCATGGGGTGCGGGGGGGGGGGTGGTCCCTCAGCCCGGCCTGCACCCTCTCCAATGTGGAACCTCTTGGGGGATGTCCGACTGCCGGTTTAAGCCCGATCCCACAGAAATCGGCAGTCAGACATCCCTCTCGCAATCTGGGACCATTGGGTCCTAACCGCTCTCCTGGCTGCCTGCCTGCCTGCCTGATTACCCCTAACTGCCTCTGCCTGCCGGCCTGATGCCCCTAACTGCTCCCCTGCCGGCCTGATCGCCCCTAACTGCCCTCCCCTGCTGGCCTGATTGCTCCTAATCACCCTCCCCTGCCGGCCTGATAGCCCCTAACCACCCTTTCCTGCTGGCCTGATCGTCCCTAACTGCCTCTGCCTTGGCCCCTACTGCCGTGGCTTTGTCCGGAAGGACATCTGGAAGATGTCTGGTCTCATTAGCATATTACCCTTTAATTAGTATAGATATCAGTATTGTTATTAGTAACACTGGTATTGTTATTTTGAAACACACACACACACACACACACACACACACATATATATAGTAGGTAGAAAGAAATAAGGTTATTAGAATCTGGCTCTCTTCAGTATATTAGAAGATGGAAATATTAAAGAAGTTATGTAAAATGATGTAATCTTGGATTTGGTGAGGTTATGGCATATGCTTTTTGGGAAGAGAAACTAGGTGAGAAACTTACTGTCTGTCTAGAAGCAGTATCAATCCAGTGGCAGCAAGTACCCCAGAACCCTAGATTGTGCTCTGTAAACATTGTGTCCTACTGGTTAACTCCAGAGCTCAGGCAAGGGATATACAAGATAATCTGGGAAGCTCTCTTTGTGCTAGAAGGAAGGAAAGGTGGAATTTTGTCAAAAGGATGCAGAAATTAACTGTATAAAAAATATTTTTATTGATTTCAGAGAGGAAGGGAGAGGGAGAGAGAGATAGAAACATCAATGATGAGAAACATCAATGATGAGAGAGAATCATTGATCGGCTGCCTCCTGCACACCCCCTACTGGGGATGGAGCCCTCAACCTGGGCATGTGCCCTTGACTGGAATTGAACCTGGGACCCTTCAGTCCGCAGGCCCACGCTATATCCACTGAGCCAAACAGGCTAGGGCAGGGAATTAACTTCGAAGGAGCTCCCACTGGCTAATTATGGACAGTTTGAACATTAAAACAAAAGGAAACTAAGTGAATTAAAACACATCAAACATGTTAAAATCCCTGAGAACATAAGATTCCCCACCAAGAAGAGTAAGCTGTGATTGAAGTTCTGTTAACATCTGGAAATTACCTTACTTTTAACTACTTATTATTAGTTATAATTAGTGTCATTTCCTTTTTGGAGCTGTTTGGCAGTCTGGTGCACATGTATTTCACTTAAAATAATATACACAATTGTATATTTCCACTGAAGTCAGAGATGCATTTTTCAAAATTTTGTTTAGAAGTGAAAACTATGTCAGAATGTTTGACCACTATAGAAGAACCTTCACTATGGAAATAGTTTGAAATCTGGCTTTTAAGTCACAACTGCAAAATATTTCTTGGGAAATGGATTATAGAGTGTTATGTGTGTGACAAAAATGTAGGACCATTCCATATGGATTTCCCACAGGCATCTCAAGTTCAACATGTCCAAAATCAAACCTCATTATAACTAACAACACCATAATTTGTATCCATTGACCAAACATGAAAACTAGGAGTAATCCCAGACTTCTTCACCTTTAGTCAACTGTTCAATTTGTTTTCTATTTTTTATCAGTTCTACTTGCTGAAATTTCTCTTAATTCAATTACACAATCCCTGCCTCCAAGTCTGATAATGGCATTTTCCTACATAATTTTTCAGAAACAATCTTACCTTCCCTAGCTATGATTCCTACTTTTTGAATACAAAGACTCCAATTTAGTTTTGAAATATTTTAGTTCTTTTACATAATAGTAACTATACCTTTATATGTAAAGAATATGTACAGCAACACCTTGCTTGTATTAAATGATAGATACATTTAAATGAATTTATATTTTAAAAGTCATAATGATCAAATTTCTTTTCTACACAAACGTTTGTAATCCTTTGGAACTAGTCAGATGTTTTTGGTGTAATTTTTTTTATACCATTTGTCTCTGCTCTATGTTCAGACATATTGACCCCATCAGGTATTTTATTACTTTAATTTTCCCGAAGAAGTCTCTTCTAAATGCCTTTTGAATTTCTTCTTTGTAGCTTTCAGTATTCATCTCTCATTTTCTTTATCCTTTTAAAAGTATCCCTTTCCCTTTTATCTTTTCTTAAAATTTTAGTTGGGTTTCAGGAGGAAATGAAGTTAAATATGTATCTGACAATCAGATGGCCTTACTTTCCACTCATAGATAAAATGGAGATTGTCTAGTGACATCATTCTCTGAGACTCAGTCCTCTAGCATATCTACATCCCCATCTTTATTCCAAATGCCTTCCTCATCTCTATTCCAACTCCCATTTTTTTTTAAACAAAATAAGCCTTATGAAGATCATATTTAATTATGTGCTGAATCTCCTGTGGTTTTTAATCAGGAACTGTAATATCTTTTATTCTGTGTCTTTTAGTAGATAGCATAGTGTTTAGTCCATAGTAAAAAAGTTTTTATATTTTTAAGCTTGTCTTGTCTTTGGACATCCCCTTTTACTTCTTACTCAAAATTAGAAAACGCTGTCATCCTGGCCAGGTGGCTCAGTTGGTTGGAAAGTCGTCCTGTACACCAAAGGTTGCAGGTTCGATTTCCACTCAGGGCAAATATGCAGGTTTTGGGTTCGATTCCTGGTCAGGGCACATACGTAGACTGCAGGGTTGATTCTCTGTCAGGGCATGTATGGGGGGCACCTGATCAATGTTTCTCTCTCACATTGATGTTTCTCAGTTTCTCTTTCTCTTTCCCTTCCTCTCTTTATTAAAAAAAAAAAAAAATCAATAAGTATATCCCTACCCAAGGATTAAAAAAAAATAAGAAAAAGAAAACATTGTCATTCCTGGGTACTTTGTGCTTATCTTTAAAACGTTTTGAAATGCATGGAGGTGTATTTGATTGTCCTTGTGTTCGGAGCATGTTATTGGTACATGATGAGTCCAGACTGAAGATACTAAAGGCCCCTCAGTGCATGAAATAGTCCTGCACAGTAAACACTGTCCCACTTAGAATGCCAATAGTCAGTCTTGAGAAACGTTGCTTGAAGTTTAAAGGGAAACCTGGCTCTGCCTTGAGACTGGTGCTTGCCCACAAGCCTCTTGAATGGTGTCTGATTTTCTTCCTCACTGATGCTTCCTGACCACTGAACAATAAAACAGCCCTGGTTGGTCACTTGGTTGGAGTGTCATCCTATGCACTGAAAGGTCACTGGTTCCATTCCTGGTCAGGGCACATGCCAGGTTTTGGTTCCATCCCTGGTCAGGCAGGGAGGGTGTGGGAGGCAACCAATTGTTTTCTCCCTCACATTGATGTTTCTTTCTTTCATTTCCTCTCTCTCTAAAAACCAATAAAAAACATTTTAAAAATAAAACAAAAGTAAGCAAACAAAATCACACCCCACTCTGAATTTTCTGCTACCTTTGTTATGGACAGAACCCGTCTTAATCATATAAGAGTAATTTTTATAATTTTTACTTGTAACAATCAGTGCTCATGATTAGTAATATACATGATCACATTATAAATGAAATAATATCATTTCTCATTTAATAGGTAGTATATATACAACATGCTTTTTTCTGTCCAATTTATTGATAAGTTTAAATGCAGATTTCTTTTTGGGCATTGTGTACAGTTGTTACTAATTTTCCTTTTCACTATGAAAAGCCAATACTTTGGAAATGCCTTTTGCTGCCTCTATTTTAATGTTTTGTAATGGTTTTTTGTTTAAAATGCAAAGATAACAATTCCATTAACAACATGATACCAATGGTATTGGAGTGTGATTAATTCTATGTAGGGTGTATAGCTGTGTCTAGATATTACACATTTTATGTCAAATTGCATTTTTAATGAATTATTTTGTAACAGTGTGTCTAGAGCCAGAATATCAATTACCTACCTCATGTACTCATTTGTATCTTGGATTTGGTGTGTATTTAATACATTTTTTTTTCCACCTGTGACTTTCGTTATTGCCTGCAACCAATGTGTCTTTATGATTTTTAGGTTGTGGAAAATGCCCTTAAAGTGAACCCAGTATTAGGCTCGCAAATGTTTCAACCGATTCTACCCTGTGTTTTCAGAGGTATTATAGAAGGGGAGGTAAGATTTTTATTAAGCTTCTAAGGACAGTACTGGACCCTGAGAGTTCTACTTTTAATTATTTTCCCTCTTCATTGAAAAATTATATCTTCATTGTCTTAAGTAAAAGGAAAGCTTTTAAGAATATTTGATTATTTTGAAGTAAATGAGGTATTTTTCAGATATTCATACAGCTTTGTTATTTTTCCACATAGGGAAGGGTAGATTTCCTTTGCTATCTCATCTCTCACTCATATGTTCTAAGTCCAGCTCTTAAATTGATCCATTTAACTATGTATGTTAAGAACATTTAAAATAATATAAATATATAAATACTAGTGGCCCGTTGCACGAAGATTCGCGCAATAGGCCTTCCTTCCCCTGGCTGCCGGCACCAGTTTTCCTCCGGCACCTGGGACCCAGGCCTTTGGTCCGGCCGCAGCAGTGAGGCTTGGCTTCTCTGCTCCGGCTGCTCCCAGCCCCTCCTTTTTTTTTTTTTTCCAGCTCCTCGAGCGGAGGCCAGGGCTGGCTGGGAAGCCTGGGTCGCCCCTGGCGACCCAGGATCCCAGCCACTCCTTGAGCGGAGCCCAGTGCGGGCTGGAAACCTGGGTTGCCCCTGGCGACCCAGGGCCCCAGCCACTCCTTAAGCTGAGTCCAGGGCCCACGGGAACCTTGGCTTCCTCTGTCTCCGGGTGCAACCCAAACCTCTTGCTCGCTTCAGCTCCGTGGCCGCCGCCATCTTCAGTTGTCTGCAGTCTTCCCTCCCTGCTTGCGCATGCAAATTAACTGCCATCTTTGTTGGGTTAATTTGCATAGTCGTTCTGATTGGCTGGTGGGTGTAGCGGAGTGGCAGAGTGACTGAGTGATGGTTAATTTGCATGTTTCTCTTTTATTAGTGTAGATGCCATTGGTAAAGATCCTTTCTCTGTTCTTCTCTCTTTATTACATATACATATACACACACACACACACACACACACACACACACACATATATATATATATATATATATATACACACACACACATACACTCACATATATTCTATAAGTATATATGTAATACATATATATTACCTTGTGTGGCATATTCATTTAGTAAGTTAGATTCAGGTAATATTAACAGTTCATTCTAAAGAAGCAATATGCAGGAGAATATTGTTATTTCATGTCCCTGTTGATTGTTAATGTCCTTGATTATTTATAATTGCTTAATACAATTTTACAAGTACTTTTTTAATTGTACAGAGGTATCCTGTAGTGATGTCAACATATCTCGGAGTTATGGGTCGAGTCCTGCTACAAAACACGAGTTTCTTTTCTTCACTTCTTACTGTGATGGCACATAAATGTAATCAGGAGGTAAGAATCAGGTTTTTTTTTAAATTGAAGGAAGTCTTTATCTAGATAATGATTGGAAATAATTTGGTGAAATAATGATTCTGTAAAAGCCTTATTGTATTCAGACTTTTATATTTTAAATCTTTAATAACTAACATTTTACCTGTAATTTGGGAGAAGAAAAAAGAATCTGTGAATGGCAGTTGAAACATATTTTCTGTTCAAAATGGGCAATTTTATTCTTAGTGATAGGAGTACATTAAATGAAACAGGGATACATATAATCATATGCAGTTTTTGTTTCATTTCTTTAACTTGTTTTAAATGCAATGCAGGGAGTTTTCATTATCATTATTGTGGGAAATGATCTTTCCCCCAAAGCTTATTAAAAAAAATACTGTATTAAGTTGCATTTCTCTGATGATTGTTAGTGACTTCGACCATTTTTTAATATGTCTCTTGGCCATTTGTATGTCCACTTTAGAGAAGTGTCTATTTAGGTCCTTTGCCCACTTTTTAATTGGATTGTTTGTCTTCCTTTTGTATGATTTCCTTATATTCCTTGGATATTAAACCTTTATCAGATGTATCATTGGCAAGTATGTTCTCCCATGCAGTGGGCTTCCTTTTCATTTTGTTGATGGTTTCTTTTGCTGTGCAGAAGCTTTTTATTTTGATATAGTCCCATTTGTTTATTTTCTCCTTAGTTTCCTTTGCCCTAGGATATATATAGGTAAACATATTTCTATGAGAGACGTCTGAGATTTTGCTGCTTATAGTTTCTTCTAGGATTTTAAAAAAATATATATTTCGTTATTGATTTCAGAGAGGAAGGGAGGAGAGAGAGATAGAAACATCCATGATGAGAGAGAATCATTGATTGGCTGCCTCCTGCATGCCCCCCCACTGGGGATCAAGCCTGCAACCCAGGCATGTGCCTTTGTCCGGAATCGAACCTGGGACCCTTAAATTCGCAGGCTGACGCTCTATCCACTGAGCCACGCCAGGCAGGGCTCCTCTAGGATTTTTATGGTTTTATGACTTACATTTAAATCTTTTATCCACTTGAGTTTATTCTTGTGTATAGTGTAAGTCGGTGGTCTAGTTTCATTTTTTTTGCATGTATCTGTCCAATTTTCCCACCGCCATTTATTGAAGAGACTATTTTTACTCCATTGAATCATGCTCTTGCCTCCTTTGTTAAATATTAATTGAGCATAATGACTTGGATCGATTTCTGGGGTCTCTCTTTTGTTCCATTGATCTATATGCCTATTCTTGTGTTAGTACCAGGCTGTTTTGATTACAGCGGCTTTGTAGTATAACTTGATATCTGGCATTGTGATTCCTCCAACTTTGTTCTTCTTTCTCAAGATTGCTGCAGCTATTCGAGGTCATTTTTTGGTTCCATATAAATTTTTTGGAGTATTTGTTCTAGATCTGTGAAATATGCCATTGGTATTTTAATAGGGATTGCATTGAATCTATAGATTACTTTGGGTAACAGAGGGACATTTTAATGATGTTAATTCTACCAATCCAATGAACACGGTATATTCTTCCACTTGTTTATATCTTTCTCTGTCTCTTTTTTCAACATCCTGTAGTTTTCCAAGTACAAGTCTTTTAGCTCCTTGGTTAAATTTACTCCTGGATATCTTGAGGTATCACCTCACACCTGTCGGAATGGCCACCATCAACAAATGATAAGTGCTGGTGAGGATGTGGAAGAAAGGAAACCCTAGTACACTGCTGATGGGATTGCAGATTGGTGCAGCTATTATGGAAAACAGTATGGAATTTCCTAAAAAAAATTAAGTATGGAAATGCCATTTGATCCAGTGATCCCACTCCTAGGAATATATCCTAAGAAACCTGAAACACCAGTCAGAAAGAATGTTGTATGCACCCCTGTGCTCATAGCAGCACAATTTATAATAATAGCTAGAAATAGCCCAGGTGCCCATCAGTAGATGAATTGTTAAAAGAGCTGTGGTACATGTACACCATGGAATACTAGGCAGCAGTAAAAAAAGAGATAGCATGGAGGGACCTGGAGAGTATTAGGCCAAGTAAAATAAGCCAGTCAGAGAAAGACAAGTATCACATGATCTCCCTCATATGTGGAATCTAAAGAACAAAATAAATCCAGAGACATAGAAGCACAGTACAGACTGTCAAATCTCAGAAGGAAGGCAGGGATCAGTGAGAAGAGATTAACCAAAGGACTTATATGCATATATGCAAAACCCATGGATGCAGGCAATAGTGTGAAAGGGTCAAGGGGAAGAAAGGGGTTCATCTGTAATACTTTCAAGAATAAAGTTAAATTTAAAAAATACTGTAACTAAAACCAATTACTGCAATAAGTATGGAATAGGTTCTTAAGTGATTTGGTTACTTGAGACTATCTATAATAATAATCTATAATAATAAGAGAGTAATATGCAAATCAACCAAACAGCAGAACAACCGTTTGGATGACCTTCTGGACGACCATGCTGTGACACACACTGGCAGCAGGCCAGCCAAGGCGGTGTGATGCGATTGGTTGGGGGGCCCTGCCATCGCCCAATGATCGCCCCACAGAGGGAGGTCCAGGCCACTGGCCAGTGATGCCATGGCAGGTGTGCGGGGCTGTCCAGTGATCACCCTGCAGAGGGAGGCCCAGGCCAGTCAAGCAATCGTAACCCCACACCTGTTGCCCGCAGAGGGTGGCGACTGGTGGCGGGGGAAGTGGAGGCAGCACCGCACAGATGGCAAGCAGTGGCAGCAGTGGGTGTGGGGCCAGCTGCTGGTAGCTGGGGGAGGGAAAGCCCTGATAGGCCTTGATCGCTGGCCAGGCCTAGGGACCCTACCCCAGGGGTCCAGGATTGAGAGAGGGCGCAGGGGGGGCTGAGGGACAGCCCTCTGTCCCCGTGCACTAATTTCGTGCACCAGGCCTCTAGTGTACATTGTATTAAAATGTGGTTTTTATGTTGTAAGTAATTATTCTGTTAAGATTTATAAAACATAGAAGGTGGAATGTACTTGACTGATATCTCTAGAATGTAGGCAGTTTGTGAAATCTTTTAGTTTGTGGGCTAAAAAAAAATATATATTTCCACTTTAAGGAAATCCAGAGTAAGGAAGTACAAATTTTAGAATGCATAAGGTTTTTCTAGAATTAGACTAATCTAATTAGAGATACCAGTCTTTGTTTTGACAGATAGGAGAGATTTTTCTTTAGCTTTATTAAATTTAACTGTGATGTTAATGTTAAACAGTTGAATTTGTTCATTGATTTTTTTAAAATATATTTTTATTGACTTCAGAGAGGAAGGGAGAGGGAGAGAGAGAGAGAAACATCAATGATGAGAAAGAATCACTAATTGGCTGCCTCCCACAAGCCCCCCATTGGGGATCGAGCCCACAACCCAGGCATGTGCCCTTGACCAGAATCCAACCCAGGACCCTTCAGTTCACAGGCCAATGCTCTATCCACTGAGCCAAACCAGTGAGGGCTGTTCAGTGATTTTTATTAATATATTTAATAATAATATACATTCTTGTTATTTTAAATCCTCACAATGATATTATTTATGTTTTCATCTCACACATGAGATATATGAAGGTAAGAAGCTTCAGTGACTTGCTCAAGTTTGCACAGCTAGTGAATGATAGAGTTGTATACAAACTCCAGCAACCTAACTTCAGAGCTTGATACCTCTGTGACCACACTGTATGGCCTCTGTGTTGTCCTAAAATAGGCACTTCTCCCCTAGATCCTGGATATAGTGGCTTTGACGAGCACATTGTGCTCTTCTAAGGGAGGGAGTACTTAAACAGGCAAGTTCAAATTAATATTATAAGTACTATATTAGAGAGATATCCAACGTGCTGTGAGAAGAAAAAGAAAAGCTATCAGCTATGTTAAAATTTTCCCACAGTTTTATGAAATACTGAGTTCATACGGCTACTTTTAACTCAGTGTACAGATTTAAAGCACATAGAAAGCATTTGCAGAATTAAATAGGTCTAGGCAAATGAGTTCCAGTGTATCCAGATGGCTTTGAGCCAGGAAGGGATATTGGACATAAGTTCCTCTCTCCTAAGTACTTGGAAACATTTGTGAGGTAGAGGAAGCCAAGTTAATTGAGTGATGTTATATCTTTAGGAAAGGATCTGGGTTTATTGCAGAAGTCACCATTAGAACAGTTTTTCCTCTAAGCATTTAATAGTCAAAGTCTTGCAGTCATTTGTTTATATTGAATGAATGATGAAGACTTTAGATTGATTACTAGTAATTTAGAACCTTGGGATGTTGAAGAGTGGTACTTCTGCTGTAGGGAAACTTATTAGAAAATGACAGTATTTGTAGATCCTTTCTTTTCTTTGTCTTCCCCTTTCTTCTGAGGGTTAGGTAGCCTTTCCCTTGGTATAAACAAGTATTGTGGAATTTAGGATGAGGAAAAGCACTTTTGGGATAATGGTGTTTTGCCATTAGGAGCAGATTTTCATTAAAGTCATCTAATTTTAATTTGTACCTCACCTTGCCTTTCTCTATTCTTGGTGTCTTGAGTTGGAGCTTCTGTGATTTCATTTTTCTAGATACTGTATCTGGATTCCTTCCGGAGTGGGGAAGGGAATCTAGAAGGATCTGATTGTTCCTTATACAGATTCTCAGCCAGTTTTCTGTTTTGATCTTTGCCACACATCTGTCTTCTTTGCTGCTTGATGATTACAGGATTCTGAAGACCAAATCTCCTTGCATTAGATTGTTATTCCCCTGGCAGGCAGTTTGGTTTCAGGCATTTCTATTCTGTTAAGTCACTATCACTTGTCATCTTCAAATACGTGTGGCCTTCTGTACCCATTGTAATATTTTGTCTTTATAGATCCTATGGTGTTATTTCTTGGCTTTTTATTTATTTATTAGAGGCCCGGTGCACAAAATTCATGCGGGGGGGGGGGGGGTCCCTCAGCCAGCCTGCACCCTCTCCAATCTGGGATCCCTCGGGGGATGTCCAACTGTGGGATCGGGCCTAAACCGGCAGCCGGACATCCCTCTCACAATCTGGGACTGCTGGCTCCTAACCACTTGCTTGCCTGCCTGCCTGATTGCCCCTAACTGCTTCTGCCTGCCAGCCTGATTGATGCCTAACTGCTCCCCTGCCAGCCTGTTCGCCCCCAACTGCCCTCCTCTGCTGGCCTGGTTGCCCTCAACTGCCCTCCTCTGCAGGCCCGGTCGCCCCCAACTGCCCTCCCCTGCCAGCCCTGTCACCCCCAACTGCCTTCCCCTGCTGGCCTGGTTGCCCCCAACTGCCCTCCCCTGCAGGCCTGGTCACCCCCAACTGCCCTCCCCTGCCTGTCTGGTCACCCCTAACTGCCCTCCCCTGCAGGCCTGGTCCCCCCCCAACTGCCCTCCCCTGCCAGCCTGATCACCCCCAACTGCCCTCCCCTACCGGCCTGTTCACCCCCACTGCCCTCCCCTGCCAGCCTGATTGCTCACAATGTCCTTCCCTGCCAGCCATCTTGTGACGGCAATCTTATGACGACTTGGGGGTGGCCATCTTGTGATGACTCGAGGGCGTGAGGGCCACCTAGGCTTTTATTAGCATAGATTCTCCTTTTAGTTGGATTTCAAAGGAGCCAGCAAATGCATATGTTCAGTACTAAAGTTGTTTTTACAATGTCAGCATGCTACTGGGATGAATAACTTGATTATAAAGATGCAATCAGCCCAGCTGGTGTTGCTCAGTGGTTGAGTGTCCATCTATGAACCAGGAGGTCTGGTTTGACTCCCGGTCAGGGCACATGCTCAGATTGTGGGCTTGATCCCTGGTGGGGGGCATGGCATGCAGGAGGCAGCAGATAATGATTCTCTCTCATCATTGACGTTTCTGTCTCTCTGTCTCCTCTCCCTTCCTCTCTGAAATCAATAAAAATATATTTTATTTTTCAATTAAAAATATATTTTAAAAGAAAATGCAATCAGGTGTTTGCAGCTGAATTTGACTAATATCTATATCTTTCTATAAAACTAAGACAATTCAATTATGGCTTAAATATGTCTTTGTTTTCTAGAAACATTGTCATCTTATTCTTTCTGGCAGTATTCTGTAATTTATAGTTTATGAAATTTGGGGAGAGTGAGAAGTTTTGGTAACTTACTCCAAATTTTCCAAATTCTTTACCTTAAGAAGATGAAGAATTTCCTGAAGACCTGCCACTTAGACCATAAGATTTTTTTTTTTAAAATAACCAGTCCTAAGTGTTTGACTGAAAACTGCATACATCTTTCACATTCTAGATTGAAGGTACTTTTTAATTTCTGCACAATGAACAACTATTTTATGAAATCTTCTGTAAAAATGACATTTTATTTCTTGAATAGCAGTTGGTATGGAGGTTAGACTACGTTAAAATAACACTTAGAGAGAAAAGATCATCATTTGCCTAAACATTTTATTCTGCTTTGCAGGGGATATAATGCTATAAGATTACTTTATTTTTATAAAAGATGTATTTATAGCTTTCATTCTTTAAAGGTGCTCAAAGTGGTGGAACCAGTTGGAAATAAAGTTCTTTCTATAGTAGGTAATTGTATTTAATTAGTATCAGCATGATTAGCTTGTAGCTGCACCTCCTGGGTAGAATATAGCAAACATTATCAAAGTACAGAAATCCCAACATCTTTTTTTTTTTTTTTAATATATTTTATTGATTTTTTTACAGAGAGGAAGGGAGAGGGATAGAGAGTTAGAAACATCGATGAGAGAGAAACATCAATCAGCTGCCTCCTGCACATCTCCTACTGGGGATGTGCCCGCAACCCAGGTACATGCCCTTGACCGGAATCGAACCTGGGACCCTTCAGTCCGCAGGCCGACGCTCTATCCACTGAGCCAAACTGGTTTCGGCCCCAACATCTTTTTATTATATGCTTAGGGAATATTTTGATTTTAGAAATTAGTTCTCTGAAAATAATGCAGAATTTTTTATTGCTTCATGATTTGCTATAAATGTTGACATTTACAATTGTCTTGTTTCTGTTTTTGCGACCTTACTATTTACTTCAGAGAAACCAGTTGAGTTTTGTAATATGTACATGTGAATTTGTCATTGCCTTGTTTCACATCTCTTCGGTGTCTTTCTTTAAGAAATAGGATTAGGCCCAAACTCTCTCTTGCAGGTCTGCCTACACAGGCCTACCATAAGCTGCTTCTTTAGCATTATCTCTTAGCCTCCCTTTAGAACTCCGTGATCCAGTCTTCCAGTGCTCAGAACATTTTCATTTCTTGCAAACACCTTTCTCCCTCTTGCTTCAGAGACCTCATATACAGGCTATTCCCTCTACCTAGACCTCTTCCTCCCAGCCTCTGACTTTCCTTTAGTTGATTCTTGATCTTTTTTTATTCTACCTTAAAAATAAACTCCTGGATAATTTAGCCTCAATCCCTCAGATCTTTTTCAGGTATTCCTATAATATTGGGAGCTATGCATTTATCATCAGAGGTATTTGCTCCATCCTAGCTCTGGTCCTGCTTATGTATTCCCAGGGTCTACAGGCTATGGCCTATGGGTCAGATTCAGCCTGTTGCTTGTTTTTGTCAAGTCTATGAGTCCGAATGGTTTTTACATTTTCTAATGATTGAAAAAATAGTAATATTTTGTGACATATAAAAGTTCTGTGAAATTTTATATTGGAACAAGTTCATGCCCATTTGTTTACATATTTTATATGACTGATTGGGGGTGTTAAGTTATTGCAACTGAGACCTTATGCCCTGCACAGCCTTAAATATTTACTATCTGGTTCTTTACAGAAGATTGCTGAAACCTTGCATTCTAATTGCTTGTTTAATTAAGTCCACACAAACTCACTGTTTTTATATGCTATTGAATATTTTTATAATAAAGGAAATAAATGTAAGTTATAAATAAATAAAATTAGACTATAGAGATATCTGTCTTTGCTGATTGCATCTTTATTTCAACCAGAAATATTACTATTGCTTCAGTTGTATATATTACATTTTAATGATAACTTGATATTTTTACTTTTATAATGGTTATAATTTGTTTTTTCAATCTTGCCTTCTACATATTAATTGCATGCAGTAAACCTGTAGAATATCTGTACTATTTGTTTACAAACTAAATATGAATTGAAAACACGGTGGTATAAATCAGAAGTTACAAAATTGTCTTGGTTCATGGTTGTGCCTTCAGTGTGTTACTAATATTTTCAAAGTGCTCCTGGGCCAAAAGAAAAGTATCTAACAGGTCCTTTTATTAAGAGGTTAGGTCCAGCCCTAACCGGTTTGGCTCAGTGGATAGAGCATCGGCCTGCGGACTGACGGGTCCCAGGTTTGATTCCGGTCGAGGGCAGGTACCTTGGTTGCTAATCGATGTTTCTAACTCTCTATCCATCTCCCTTCCTCTCTGTAAAATATCAATAAATTATATTTTAAAAATACTTAAAAGAAGAGGTTAGGTCCAAACAAGTTAACATGTATTTATATCTTAATAATTTATATCTTAATAATCTCAAGTGTAAATAATTGTCTTCAACTAATAAGCGTTTCTTGACTTTTTATTTTTTTTTAAATATGTGGGAGCATTTTTTGGGGAAAAATGTAGAAGCACTATAGTAGACAAGGGTAAGAACTTAAGTTTGATTTTATGTTACCAAATCCATAAAGTAGAGTTTTTGATGTTAAATGCATTTTTTAAAAGGTGCTAGGATGGATTTATAAGTAAATCCTGAGACTCTCTTTTTTTTCTGGTTGGGGGGACAACAAGGAAACTAACATTTATTAAGTATTTTTATTGCTCCAGGTTTTACATATTTTATTTATTTATTTATTTTTGAATATCAAGATTTATTTATTTATTGCTTAAAGTATTACAAAGAGTATTACATATGTCTCCTTTTTTTTTTTTTTCCCTTGACAATCCCCTGGCCTCCCCTACCCCCCAGTGTCTTGTGTCCATTGGTTATGCTTATATGCATACATACAAGTCCTTCGGTTGATCTCTTACCCCCCTCCTCCCCCCAAACCCTCCCCGGGCTTCCCGCTGTAGGTTGACAGTCTGTTCAATGCTGCTTTGCCTCTGTATCTATTTTTGTTCATCAGTTTATAATGGTCTTTATTATCCATAAATGAGTGAGATCATGTGGTATTTTTCTTTCATTGACTGGCTTATTTCACTTAGCATAATGCTCTCCAGTTCCATCCATGCTCTTGCAAATGGTAAGAATTCCTTCTTTTTTACAGCAGCATAGTATTCCATTGTGTAGATGTACCACAGTTTTCTAATCCATTCATCTGCTGATGGGTACTTAGGCTGTTCCCAGATCTTTGCTGTGGTGAATTGTGCTGCTATGAACATAGGGATGCATATATCCTTTCTGATTGGTGTTTCTGGTTTCTTGGGATATATTTCTAGAAGTGGGATCACAGGGTCAAATGGGAGTTCCATTTTTAACTTTTTGAGGTAACTCCATACTGTCTTCCATAGTGACTGCACCAGTCTGCATTCCCACCAGCAGTGCATGAGTGTTCCCTTTTCTCCCCATCCTTTCCAGCACTTGTCGTTTTTTGATTTGTTGATAGCCAGTCTGACAGGTGTGAGATGGTACCTCATTGTTGTTTTGATTTGCATCTCTCGGATGATTAGTGACTTTGAGCATGTTTTCATATGTCTCTTGGCTTTCTGAATGTCCTCTTTTGAAAAGTGTCTATTTAGGTCCTTTGCCTATTTTTTGATTGGATTGTTTATCTTCCTTTTGTTAAGTTGTATGAGTTCCTTATAAATGTTGGAGATTAACCCCTTATCGCAGATAACATTGGCAAATATGTTCTATGCAGTGGGCTTTCTTGTTGTTTTGTTGATGGTTTCTTTTGCTGTGCTGAAGCTTTTTATTTTGATGTAGTCCCATTTGTTTATTTTCTCTTTAGTTTCCAATGCCCTAGGAGCTGTATCAGTGAAGAAATTGCTTTGGCATATGTCTGAGATTTTGTTGCCTTTGGATTCCTCTAGTATTTTTATGGTTTCCCATCTTACATTTAAGTCCTTTATCCATTTTGAGTTTATTTTTGTGTATGGTGTAAGTTGGTGGTCTAGTTTAATTTTTCTGCATGTATCTGTCCAATTTTCCCAACACCATTTATTGAAGAGACTGTCTTGACTCCATTGTATGTTCTTGCCTCCTTTGTCAAATATTAATTGAGCATATTGGTTCGGGTCGATTTCTGGGCTCTCTATTCTATTCCATTGATCTATATGTCTGTTCTTGTGCCAGTACCAGGCAGTTTTGAGAACAGTGGCTTTGTAATACAGCTTGATATCTGGTATTGAGATCCCACCTACTTTGTTCTTCTTTCTCAGGATCGCTGCAGCTATTCGGGGTCTTTTTTTATTCCAGATGTATTTTTGGAGAGTTCGTTCTAGGTCTGTGAAATATGACGTTGGTATTTTAATGGGAAGTGCATTGAATTTATAGATTGCTTTGGGTAGTATGGACAGTTTAATGATGTTGATTCTACCAATCCATGAACATGGTATGTTCTTCCATCTGTTTATGTCTTCCTCTATCTCTTTTTTCAGTGTCCTGTAGTTTTTTGCATATAAGTCTTTTACCTCCTTAGTTAAGTTTATTCCTAGGTATCTTAATTTTTTTGGTGCGATGGTAAATGGGATTGCTTTTTTAGTCTCTGTTTCTGTAAGTTCACTATTGGTGTATAGAAATGCCATAGATTTCTTGGCGTTAATTTTGTATCCTGCTACATTGCCGAATTCATTTATTAAGTCTAATAGTTTTTTGATGGAGTCTTTAGAAATTTTTTATGTACAGTATCATGCCATCTGCGAATAAGGACAGTTTTACTTCTTTTCCAATTTGGATGCCTTTTTTTTTTTTTTTTGGATGCCTTTTATTTCTTCTTGTCTGATTACAATGGCTAATACTTCCAGCACTATGTCGAATAGGAGTGGTGAGAGTGGGCATCCCTGTCTTGTTCCTGTTCTTAGGGGAAATGGTTTTAGTTTTTGTCCATTGAGTATGATGTTGGCTGTGGGTTTGTCATATATGGCTTTTATTATGTTGAGGTATGATCCTTCTATTCCCACTTTGCTGAGAGTTTTTTTTAATCAAAAATGGGTGTTGGATTTTGTCATGCTTTTTCTGCATCAATTGATATGACTTTGTGGTTTCTTTCTCTCAATTTGTTTATGTGATGTATCATGTTTATTGATTTGCGGATATTGTACCATCCTTGCATCCCTGGGATAAATCCTACTTGGTCATGGTGTATGATCTTTCTAATGTAATGCTGGATCCGATTTGCTAAGATTTTGTTGAGGATTTTGGCATCTATGTTCATGAGAGATATTGGCCTGTAATTCTCTTTCATTGTGTTGTCTTTATCTGGTTTTGGTATGAGGGTGATGCTGGCTTCATATAATGAGCTTGGAAATGTTCCTTCCTCTTGAATTTTTTGGAATAGTCTGAGGAGAATAGGTTTTAGTTTTTTCTTGAATGTTTGGTAAAACTCCCCTGTGAAGCTGTCTGGCCCTGGGCTATTGTTTGCTGGAAGCTTTTTGAAGACTGCCTGAATTTCTACCATAGTTATTGGCCTACTGAGATTTTTAGATTCTTACTGATTGAGTTTTGGAAGGTTGTATTTTTCTAGGAATATGTCCATTTCCTTCAGATTGTCTAGTTTGTTGGAGTAGAGTTCTTCATAGTATTTTTTAACAATCATTTGTATTTCTGTGGGGTCTGTTGTTATTTCGCCTCTATCATTTCTGATTTTGTTTATTTGGGTCCTCTCTGTTTCTTGGTGAGCTGAGATTCTTTTTCAATCTACATGATCAGTACATTTGGTTGTATCTTACTTATAGATTTCTATCAGTCATGGTTCTCTAGAAAAGTTGAACTGTGTGTGTGTGTGTGTGTGTGTGTGTGTGTGTGTGTTGTGTATAGAGAAAGGGAGGGAGTGAGAATGAATGTGTGTGTGTGCGTACATGCACTCCAGAGATATTTTAAGGAATTGGCTCATATGATTGTAGGGACTAGCTAGTTCTAATTTTGTAGGGCAGGCTGGAAACTCGGGATTTCTGTGGTATAGCCCTTAAAAATTTGTTTTATTTTTATTATAGTTGACATATATTATTAGTTTTAAGTATACAACATAGTGATTCATCATTTATATGCCTTACAAAGTGATTACCACTATAAGTCTAATAACCATATGTCCATCATATAGTTATTACAACATTATTGACTATATTTCTAGGCTGTACATTACAACCCTGTGATTTATTTTTTAACTGGAAGTTTGTACTTCTAAATCAATATCCTTCCATTTTCTGCCTAAGCCCTCATCCCCCTCCTCTCTGCAATAATCATTTTGTATCTATGAGTTTGCTTTATTTTGATCATTTGTGTATTTTTTTATTCTACATATAAGTGAAATTATATGGTGTTTTTCTCTGTCCAACTTTTCACTTAACATAATATTCTAGGTCTATCCATATTGTTGCAAATGGCAAAATTTCATTATTTTTTATGTCTGAGTAATATTCCATTCTATACATGTATTACATTTTCTTTGTATACTCTTCTATTGATACATAGTCTTAAAGCAGGATTTCTCCTTTTCTGGAAAACCTTAATTTTTGTTCTGAAGACTTTAAACTGATTGAATGAAGACCAACCCACATTAAGTAGGGTAATCTCCTGTACTTAAAGTAACACATTGTAAATGTTAATCAGACCTATAAAATACTTTTACAGCAGCATCTTGAACAAACAACTGGATACCTAAGCCTAGCTGAGTTGAACAAGTAAATCTATTTAGTTCTCAGAATTAATTGACTCTCAAGATTAATTCAAGTTGAATTATGGTTTGCTTAAATTATTCCTTTCTGGTTCAAGGCTTGCCCAAATTCTTATATTCTAATTCTGTGGTTGCTGGAATTGAACTTTAATCATGCCTTATGAGATTTTATCCACAAGTAGATAGTATTTCAAATATTTTGAGATGCCTCTTGGTCTTTCTTTCAGATGGATCAGCTCATGGGGAATATGATTGAAATGTGGGTTGATCGTATGGATAACATTACTCAGCCTGAAAGAAGAAAACTTTCAGCTTTGGCTTTGCTTTCTCTTCTGCCATCTGATAATAGGTGAGGAAACATTTTCTTAAAATTTGTTTCTTTAAAGCATCAAAATATTAGCACTGTTTTGGCCATTTGGAATTGCTGTGTGTTTCTGGACAGTGTTGTTTACTGTATATGTATGCTAATGTTGTTAGTAGATAATGATGTGGCCAGTGTTAGTCTAGATCTAAAAATGTGTGAATGGGAGTGGTCGGCACTGCAATTTAATGGTCATATTCATGTTTCCAATTTATTTGATTCTTGTCTGAATTTCTGTTTTTTATAATAACCAGATTTTATTAAGGCACTCTTTATATTTAGAGGACATTAATAAAATCTTTATATATAGAGGCCCATGACATAATTTAGGAAGATTTATATTCACATACTTTAGTGCCGTTGTCGGCAAACTGCGGCTCGTGAGCCACATGCGGCTCTTTGGCCCCTTGAGTGTGGCTCTTCCTAAGCCTTAGGAGTACCCTAATTAAGTTAATAACAATGTACCTACCTATATAGTTTAAGTAAAAAATTTGGCTCTCAAAAGAAATTTCAATCGTTGTACTGTTGATATTTGGCTCTGTTGACTAATGAGTTTGCCGACCACTGCTTTAGTGGAAGGTTATATTGAAGTCAGCAGTATTACTATTTCCTATTATAATCTTTCTTCTACTTACAACTACATAGTTGTTGGAGTTCGGGGAAAGTTTTCTCCCTTCCACATACCCAGTGATGTTCCCTGGTTAATTTTCCATGTAATAGTAATTTCCTGTTCCCGTGTTTCTTTTAGACTTCGCAGTATAACATTTCCCTTGCCTAAAATAAGCAGGTCTAGAGGATAATATTGGTAATGTTTTTCTTAACCAGGCTAAATTGGGAAATGTTATTTTCCTCTCCTTTCATTCTAATGGATTTTCAAATGCAGAAATATATTGTTCTAAAGCAGGGTTTCTCAACCACAGTTCTAGTGACATTTGGGGCAGATGATTATTTGTTGAGGGGCAGTCAGTCCTGCCCATTGTAGGATACTTAGCAGCATCCCTGGCCTCTATCCTCTAGATGTGCCAATGGAACCTCCCACCTCCAGTTTAGAAGCACTGCTCTAAAGAATGATCATTGAGAAACTATTAATCTCTTTTACCCTAATCCATCATTTCTGGTTCAGAAATTTGATAAAAGACTTAGACTTTATAACCACACTCAAATCCTAGTTCAATTGTGAATGACAGTGGTCAAGTAACTTAACTTCCCTGTGCTTACCTTTCCTTGTTTTTAAAATGGGGATACTAATAGCATCTTTACGATGAGGGTATTGTAAAGGTTAAATGAGTTTACATATGTAAAGTCAAACTAGACAGATGAGGTTAGTTATTTTGCTCTTTTCTTTTTCTCTTCTTCATTTATCCATCTATCATTCAGTTACCTTAGTACAAAGTTCTAAAAGCTTAAGTCTCTGTACATGCATTATTTTTAAATTCAGTACATTTTTAGTATCTGTACCTGTTTATTAATTCACTTAAAAAATGTGTTTTAACCACCTATGTGCTAAGGAATGTTACCTTCTGCTTCATGAAGTTTTATAGTATTGTGCATTATCTCCAACTTAATGATAGATGAATTTGCTTATGTGTACTCTATACAGTCTTATTATATCTTCTTGGTCACTTTCTGAACATAGTGCAATCATTTTTTTGGTTGTTTAATTGTGCAGTACAATTGTCTTGTGTCCTTTTGTTTTAGGATTTCTTTGGCTATAATAATTTCAAGTTTGAATTTTCTTCCTTTTTTAGTGTCTATAATATTCCTACATGGAGTAAAGTTTTCTTCAGCTAATTTTTTATGTGAAAATAACGTAATTTACACTTTCCTCTTTTAATGGTTTCCAAAGAGTTTTCCTCCAAAGCCATATATTAAGCAAAAATTATTTATTACTTGTAGATGAGAGCAATCAAACTTTCCTTTGATCTGTTCTCTAAAATAGCAATTCATCCTCCATCTTTAAGAACACATTATTTTTATAATGCAGTTCTAAGAATTTCAGTTGTGAATAAGTTTCTCAGAGATCAAGTATTTTAAGAATTTTAAATTTCACTTTTATTTAGATTAAAGAAGTCACCAATGGAGTATTCTTTTTTAAATTAAATTTATTGTAATGACATTAGATAATAGGATCATATTGGTTTCAGGTGTGGATCTCTATGTTATACATCAATGTTGATTATTTAACATAAGCTAGTTGAATAATTCAAAAAAAGATTGACAAACCACCAGAGGTTTTGATGGTATGATGGCTTGCTTTCCAAGAGAAATTGCTTTTTAATAAAATCCCTTGTGTATCAGGTTCACTAAATCTACTTGGATTGGACACTTAGTATCTACCCATAATTTTCATTTATCTCAAGAATAGCATATATAATATCATCATTTAGAAACTTACTATTTGAAAATTAAGATAATTTTCTAAGTCATTTTGTAACTTTAAAAATGTTAGACTAGTAGAATCAAGATAAGTTCCAAAGAGTAGTATTTTTGTATAGTTTAAATATAGTTGAATAAAGGGCAGTGTACAGTTTTAAAATTATGGACATGTTGTTTTACCTGAATAATGATTGATTTAAACTGGCTGTTCCTAAGTGAATATTTAACACTAGAGGCCCAGTGCACAACATTTGTGCACGGGGGGGGGGGGGGGGTTGGGGGGGGCAGCGGGATCCCTCAGCCTGACCTGCGCCCTCTTGCAGTCCGGGAGCCCTCAGGGGATGTCTTCCTTAGAGCTGCTGCAGAGGCAGGAGAGGCTTCCGCTACTGCCACTGTGCTCACCAGCCGTGAACCCGGCTCAGGGCTTCTGGCTGAGCAGCGCTCCCCCTGTGGGAGTGCATTGACCACTAGGGGACAGCTCCTGCATTGAGCATCTGCCCCCTGATGGTCAGTGCACCTCATAGTGACCAGTCGTTCCGCTGTTCGGTTGACTTGCATATTACCCTTTTATTAATAGGATAGAATGATAATTTTATTTTATTTATTTATTTATTTATTTATTTATTTTTAAATATATTTTATTGAGTTTTTACAGAGAGGAAGGGAGAGAGATAGAGAGTTAGAAACATCGATGAGAGAGAAACATCGACCAGCTGCCTCCTGCACACTCCCCACCGGGGATGCGCCCGCAACCAAGGTACATGCCCCCGACCGGAATCGAACCTGGGACCTTTCAGTCCGCAGGCCGACGCTCTATCCACTGAGCCAAACCGGTTTCGGCGATAATTTTATTTTTATCCCTTAAAAGAGAACGTGTCTCTTACACGTAGGTCATGTTTTCTTATTTAGCATTTTATGGTATTTTCTTTTATCTATAAACTAGTGGCCCAGTGCATGAAATTCGTGCACGGGGGAGGGTATGTTCCTCAGCCTGGCCTGCACCCTCTCCAATTTGGGACCCCTCGAAGGATGTCCTACTTCCAGTTTACAGGGATCGGGCCTAAACCAGCAGTCGGACATCCCTCTCGCAATCCAGGACTGCTGGCTCCTAACCACTCACTCACCTGCCTGCCTGATTGCCTCTAACCACTCTGCCTGCCGGCCTGCTTGCCCCCAAATGCCCCCCCCCCCCACCCGCCAGCCTGATCACCCCAAACTGCCTCCCCTGCTGGCCTGCTCGCCCCTACCTTCCCTCCCCACTGGCCTGCTCATCCCCAACTGTCCCCCTGCTGGCCTGCTCACTCCAAACTGCCCCCCTCCCCCCACTGTCCTGATCACCTCCAACTGACCCCCACTGATGGCCTCCTTGTCCCCAACTGGCCCCCCTGCTGGTCTGCTTACCCCCAACAGCCCTGACCCCCACCAGCCTGATCACCCACAACTGCCCTCCCCTCTTGGCCTCTAACCGCGGCTACCTCAGCCCCGCCACCATGGCTTTGTCCAGAAGGACATCTGGAAGGTCTCCCAGTCTGATTAGCATATTACCCTTTTATTAGTATAGATGAATTATTTTATAGAATGGGCATTTTATTACAGATGGTTTCCCATGGCATTTTTTCTAAAGAAGTAAAAATTACTTTAAAAAATGTTTCAGGAAGACTTTGAGAAATTTACAGTATCTGCTTTTCTTCCAAGAAAGTTGTCACTTTTATGCCAGTGTGAGAATTATTTGTATGCTTTGTATGTCAGCATTGGGCCACTGTGACTGGGGGGCACTTAGCTTGACTTGAGAGTAATTATCTTGCTCACTAGCTGGGAGGGAGGGTGTGTGGCAGAGGAGATAAATACTGGGTTCTGGATTATTCATAGATTGCTGACTTTCTGGATTGATTGTGCAAGCCCCTGCTTTTATTGATGTCTGCCTTCTATTGACAGACATCTAACCTGGGAGAGAAATGAGATGAAACTCTTCCTAAGGTATGATAAGGCCTCCCAGCCATCCACAGTCAAGGTACACATTTTCATGGAGGATGTTCCCACTCTTGAATAAATCAAAACAATTTTTTCTTTTAATTTAAACTTTCTTCTATAACTGTTTGCTTGTTACTTAAAAGCTAGTTTTTTTGAAACTACTTCCAAAGCTTTTCAAGCTGTATATGTCCTTGGAATGAATTTATAAATTAGAATTGAGCCCGGCAAGTGTGACTCAGTGGTTTAGCATCGACTATGAACCAGGAAGTCACAGTTTGATTCCAGGTCAGGCCACATGCCCGGGTTGTGGGCTTGATCCCCAGTACGGGCCGTGTAGGAGGCAGCCGATCAATGATTCTCTCTCATCATTGATGTTTCTTCTTTTTTTAAAAAAAATATATTTTATTGTTTTTTTACAGAGAGGAAGGGAGAGGGATAGAGAGTTAGAAACATTGATGCGAGAGAAACATCGATCAGCTGCCTCCTGCATGCCTCCTACTGGGGATGTGCCTGCAACCAAGGTACATGCCCTTGACCGGAATCAAACCTGGGACCCTTCAGTCCACAGGCCGACGCTCCATCCACTGAGCCAAACCAGCCAGGGCTCATCATTGATGTTTCTATCTCTCTCCCTCTCCCTTCCTCTCTGAATCAGTAAGAATATATTTGAGAGAGAGAGAGAGAGAGAGAGAGAGAGAGAGAGAGAGAGAAGTATATATGTGCTCTTTGATACTCCTTATTCTCTCATTCTCCCTAGCCCTAGGCAACCACTAATCTACTTTGAGTCCCTATAGACGTGCCTATTCCAGACTTTTCCTACTAATGGAACCAGACGGTATGTGGTCTCTAATTCAGCATGTTTTTAAGGTTCATCCATTTTGTAACATGTATCAGTATTTTATATCTTTTTATTGCTGAATAATATTTTTTGTACAGATATTGCTTATCTTGTACACATTTTGTTTATCATTCATCAGATGATGGATATTTGAGTTGTTTTTTTCTGCTTTTTGGCTATTATTATTAACTAGAGGCCCGGTGCACAAAAATTTGTGCACTTGGGGGGGAGGGGAGTCCCTCAGCCCAGCCTGTGCCCTCTCGAAGTCTGGGATTCCTCAGGAGATAATGACCTGCTGGCTTAGGCCTGCTCCCGGGTGGCAGAGGGCAGGCCCAATCCCTAGGTGCAGCCACTGGTCTGGCTCAGAGCAGGGCCAATTGGGGAGTTGGGGCGCCGCACCCTGTCACACTCAGGGCAGGGCCAATGGGGAGGTTATGGCTCTACCTCATCACACACAGAGCAGGGCCCGTGGGGGGGGGGGGGGTTGGGGCACTGCCCTCTAACACCCACAGAGCAGGGCCCGTGGTGGGGCGGGGGGGTTGGGGTGC
Organism: Myotis daubentonii; assembly: GCF_963259705.1. NCBI lineage: Eukaryota > Metazoa > Chordata > Mammalia > Chiroptera > Vespertilionidae > Myotis > Myotis daubentonii. The sequence continues at coordinate 84,012,913 of NC_081843.1, read as the reverse complement.
TGCACCCTGTCACACACAGAGCAGGGCTGATCAGGGGGTTGGGGCGCCGCACCCTGTCCCCAACAGAGCAGGGCAGATAGGGAGGTTTTGGCCCTGCCCCCTGTCACACACAGAGCTGCAGGGCAATCAGGGGGTTTGGGCACTGCCCCCTGTCACGCTGATCCCGGTTCCGGGAGGCATATTACCCTTTTACTATATAGGATAGAGGCCTGGTGCACGGGTGGGGGCCGGCTGGTTTGCCCTGAAGGGTGTCCTGGATCAGGGTGGGGGTTCCCACTCGGGTGCCTGGCCAGTCTGGGTGAGGGGCTGAGGGCTGTTTTCAGGCTGGCGGGTGACTGAAGCTCCCAACTGCTCCTTTTTTACTTTTTTTTTTATTCTGGGCCAGCTTTAGCTCTAGCTCCAGCTCTGAGGCCTCTGCTGCTGAAAGCAGGTATCTGGTTTGTTTGGGTTCTATAATCGAAACACTGTATCAACTCCAGCTCTGAGATCCCAGCTGGCTTAAAGCACGTTTCTGGGGTTTTGTTTAGCTTCTGTATTTGTAATTATGTTTCAAACTGCAAGCTCAGAGGCCGGCAGTGGGAGGCGGGGAACGTTGGAGTCCTCCGTCACTGAAGCAAGCAAGCCTCATGTTCACTTCAAGCTGCCTGGCTGCCGGCCGCCATCTTGGCTGGCAGTTAATTTGCGTATCGCCCTGATTAGCCAATGGGAAGGGTAGCAGATGTATGGCTAATTACCATGTTTCTCTTTTATTAGATAGGATGCTGCTATTATTTGCGTATAAGTTTTCATGTATGTGTGTGTTTTCCTTTCTCTTGGGTGTTGCTGGGTCATATGATGACTCTGTTTTGCCCCTTGAGGAACTGCCAGACTGTCTTTCATAGTGGTTCTAATTTCTCTATGTCCTTGTCAATACTTGTATCTTTTCTTTATTATTATAGCTATGTTAATGGTTTTGACGTGGTATCTGATTGTGGTAGGTACATTTTTTAGCTGGTTTGTTGCACCATTACTTACTTTTGAGACTCTTAACTTGACACAAAGACTTTTGACTATTAGTGGATTGATTAACCTGTGCAGATTTTGGACAAAAGCATACAAATTTAATATGGTTTACATGACACTAGCTTCTTAATAAAGAAATGAAGACCAGGAGATATTGTTAAACTTCTGTGTTTTTATGGGCTTGATGCAGAGTGGATGCAAAGTTGTGGAAAGATATAAGGGCAAAGGGTATGAGGTAAGTGTACTGAAGTGGAAGAAATTGTGTTCTGGTCAGAGTCCTTTTGTCTTTGGAGATCAAGATGCTCCTTTCTTCCCAATATAGGGAGGGAATCTCTCACTGAAGGTTTTATCATCTGTTTCAGGGGTGAAGGGCAGAGGGTATGGGGGTGTAGCTGGGAATTGGAGGGTCACAGAGAGACCTTTTTGTTTCTGCTGTTTTCTTAAACTCTTTCGCTTAAAATATTCGATGTTGCTACAGTTTGAAGTAGCATGTCCTGAACCCCATATATCTAAGTTGTATTATGCAATTAAAAAACAATAGCCAATCACAAAGGATATTTGTGAGAATTGTAGATCATTTGATAAAGACCTGTTATCCGGTATGTACCTCTGTGTGTGTTTTTTATTGTCATAGAAAGATAGTGCTTGGTATTATACAAAGTACTTAATATGGAAGTCATTCATATTGTTATCTGAAGTAATTGTTGTCTTGATGTGAAGTAAAGTTGCTTTAATATTGAAAGGGGAATTTTAGTGTACAATTATATATTATCACTGATATTTTAAGTGTATTGTAAATTATTGGTAAGATTAATAAAAGTCAGAATTAGAAAACCTAAGCAATCAGCTTTTTGGAAAATGACTAAATAATATATATTATAAAAAATTTATAGTCAATTTTTTAAATCCTTACCTTAAAAATATTACATTATAGCCCTTATCAGATGGCTCAGTTGGTTAGAGCATTGTCTCATTCACCAAAAGGTTGCAGATTGGATTCTTGATAGGTTGTGGGGGGTGCATGTGGGAGGTGGCTGATCAGTGTTTCTCTCTCACATTATTCTTTCTCCCCCTTCCTCTCTCTCTAAAGTCACTGAAAAAATATCCTTGGGGGAGAATTAAAATATATACACACTTATCTTACAAGATTCAAAACTTATTCAGATGTGTATGTAGTAAAATGTCATTTAAGGGCCTCTTTCACTCTCCCCAATTTTTCTTCCCAAAAAGATAACTTTTGTCAGTAATTTGGAATGCAGCTTGATATCATTATATACTGTTAAGACATGCACTCTTAATATATAGGGTGGGGCAAAAGTAGGGCTACAGTTGTTTATATGGAAAATCATGCAATAATTTCTAAATAATAATACAAGAATAAACTATGTTTTGCATACTTACAATTGTAAACCCATTTTGCCACATCTTTGTATTAAGGCACTAATTGGTAGTATTCAATATTTATTATAGTACTAGGGGCCCGGTGCACGAAATTCGTGCACTGGGTGTGTGTGTGGGGGGGAGTGTCCCTCAGCCCAGCCTGCCCCCTCTCACATACTGGGAGCCCTCAGGCGTTGACCCCCATCACCCTCCAATCGCAGGATCGGCCCCTTGCCCAGGCCTGACGCCTCTGGCCTAGGCATCCGGCCCGGGCAGCGGGGACCCGCAGCTGCAGCGGCCCCACGATCGTGGGCTTCGCTTTAGGCCCAGGCAAGGGACCCCTAGCTCCCATCGCTTCTACCGTGCCCAGCTCCCATCGCTGGCTCCACCCCTTCTTCCTGCTATCACTGGCCAGGGCGGCAAAGGCACCTGATTCTCCGATCATGGCTGGGGGGCAGGGCAAAGGCGGCCCCAGGGCCGCCTTTGCCCTGCCCCCCAGCTCTTAGCTCCCCCCTGGGTTTCCGATCACTGTCAGTGGCAGGGGGCTTCTTCCTGCTTTCCCTTTCACCTCCCTGCATTGTGCCTACATATGCAAATTAACTGCCATCTTGTTGGCAGTTAATTGCCAATCTTAGTTGGCAGTTAATTTGCATATAGCCCTGATTAGCCAATGAAAAGGGTAGATCGTACGCCAATTACCATTTTTCTCTTTTATTAGTGTTGATCCCCAATTTTTCTTTGGAAAAATTAGAACATAGAGAATAGTGTAACATTTGTGTTCATTATTCTAAATTGCTTGTTTATTTTGCTACCTGTTTTTTTTTTCTAAATATTCTTATTGACTTTAGAGAGGAAGGGAGAGGGAGGGAGAGATAGAAACAGTGGTGAGAGAGAATCATTGATCGGCTGCCTCTTGCACAACCCACATGAGGGATTGAGGCCATAACCCAGGCACGTGCCCTGACTGGGAATCGAACCGTGACCTCCTGGTTCATACCATAGGTTGATGCTCAACTACTCAGCCATGCTGGCCAGGCTCTACCTGTTTTTTAAGCAATAAAGCAAAGTTGAAATTTCTAATATGTATTCAAAACAAGATAAATATTTTATGCATTTAAAAATTCACAAAAATTATATTACTCTATTTACATCTTATTTCAACTTGCTTTTTCCACTCATTAGCTATCTGTTGTTGATGTATACAGTATTTGCTCATTCTGAAAATTTAAAATTTTCAAGTTTTTCCTTTTAAAAAATACTTATTTTTTAAAATTATGCAGTATTTAGCTGTGTGCATTAGGAAAACTCAAATTAACTGCATTCTGAAAAATAAGATCCTGAGATTTCCTTTCAACAATACTTTTGAAACAGATAAACTTACTTCCTGTCTCTCAGTTTCCTGTATCCATGGCAACCTCTGTTTTACACACTGACTGTGGAGGAACTAATGTGAAGAGTGGTGTTTCCTGAGCAAACTGTGACTTTAAAAAAAAAAAAAGAAAGAAAAAAGTTGGAAGGGTGGAGGTCAATGGTGCCACAGAAAGAAATGGAGTTTAGAAATTTCTCTCTACAGATCTAGAAAGAAAACCTTTACTTGAATCAGCCAAGTGTTAATAATGTGAATTTCCTGCTCTTGGTAAGACTATTTATTTAATATAAACTTTTAGCTAAAACAGAAAATAATTTGGTTTGTGAAAAACTGTAGTTTCAATAGAGTTTGTTTTGTAATGAATTTGTGTTTTTATAGTTTATAATGTTACTTAATTGATATTAGACTTTAAGTTGATAAAGGGACATATTATATCCAAAGACCATTATTCCAGCATCATCATTTGTCACTTTTGTTATAGTCAATTGTAATATTTTAAATGAACTTAGAAAACATTTTATTTTGCAGTTCATTAAATTTAAGTTATCATTTTGTCAAACAGTGGATTAATGTATGGCCTTGAGGTGCTAATAATCCTAGAACATATTCCAAACTCATTATTTTATGCTATCATTGTAGTATAACTTATGCGTACTTAGTATTATTGGCTGCTTCTAAATAAAAATAAAATAGAATACAGAATTTTTGGTATTATAAAACTTTCATTTTAAGAACATTTTTATGATTTAAAGTTTTATCTTCTCTTCTTATAGCCCATTCTGATAGGAACAGAAAAGTCAAGAACAGGGCTATGTGCAGATTACATTTTTCTCTGCCTTGCCTATGATCCTTTCTTCTTGTTACCTATAATCTTGCATTATTAATCCTTAGGAGATACTTGCTTGTGTGTCTGTTTGCCAGTTCTGCACTGGGAGACAAATTAACTGCCATGATTTAGACCTTTCAAATATTCCTAGGAATTTTTCTGAAATTACAGTTTTTCTGTACCTGGCTGAAATAACTTATTTCATATAAATAAAAGTGAATTAACAGGGCTTCATTCTCTTGTAGTATTATATTAGGATAATGCTGGGATTGTGTGTGTATATCCAAAAGCCTTTGTTCATTTGAGGCACCTCTATTTTCTATATTTAAATAATTTATGAAACATTTGGATCCTGGAATATTTGAGGGGCTTTACAGTCTTTGTAATTTATATTTACAGTGTAATCAATATCCTTTGTTCCAAGAGGAGTATTTAATGATCTAGTTTTAGTACTTAAATCTGCAAAGAAATCACCTCACTCTCCTCGGGAGTGGTACTTTGTTGGCATGATTGCTCTTCGGATAATTGATTTATCCAACAATAACATTTTTTGAGGATATCAGACACAGGCTTTCAACATCTTGGAAATTTGGATTGTTCGTACCTAGAAGGTAATAATTTCGCAAAAGTACCATCAGATGCTTTTGAAGTACTTAAGAGTCTTAAAAGACTTTCTTTGTCTCATAAAAGCAATATAGTCCTTTGCATTTAAAGAGCTTGTCAACTTGGGATATTTGCTTCTGAAAAAATCAAGAATTAAAAACATTACTAGTGATGGGTTTAATGAAATTAACAATCTTAAACATTTGCTCTTAAGTCATAATGATTTGGAAATGTGTCTGACACATTTAGATGTTAAAGAATTTAATTTACCTTAATTAAATTAGAAGCAGAATAATCAGCATTGATAATGATACAGTTGAGAACATGGGAGCATATTTGAAGATCCTTAATCTGTCATTTAATAATCTTACAGACTTACATCCAAGGTTCCTTAAGCCATTGTCTTCATTGACTCATCTTCAGGCAAATTCTAATCCTTGGAAATGTAACAGCAAACTATTGGGCCTTCGCAACTAACTGGCTAGCATCTTCAGCCATTACCTAAACATCTATTGTCAGAACCCCCCCATCCATGCGTGGCAGAGCATTGCATTATATTAAGTGGACTGACTGTACAGATTGCGTTACATCTTCGACAAATGTATCCAGACCTTGGGCTATAAAATATTCTTCATATTCATCACAAGACTACTGCGTTAATGATGGCCTGGCGTAAAGTAACCACAAATGGGAAACACTTGGAAAATACCAAGAGCATTTCTTTCGGGGAACAAACTTCACCTTCCAGTAGAGTTTTTCAAGAGAATACCCTTGCTAATCCACTAGAGACTACCGCAGTGTTACCTGTGCAATTACAGCTTACTTCTTCTGTTAACTTGACTTTGGAAAAAACCAGCGCTCTACCAATTGATGCTGATTCAGTGTCAGGGAAGACATCTCTAATTTGTACACAAGAAGTTGAAAGGTTAAATGAGGCTTTTGACATTTTGCTAGCTTTTTTTATCTTAGCTTGTATTTTAATCGTGTTTTTGATCTACAAAGTTGTTCAATTTAAACAAAAACTAAAGACACCAGAAAACTCAGGGGAAAATAGACTTGAATACTACAGCTTTTATCAGTCTGCAAGGTATAATGTAACTGCCTCAGTTTGTAACACTTGTCCAAATTCTCTCGAAAGCCCTGGTTTGGAGCAGATTCAACTTCATAAGCAAACTGTTCCTGAAAATGAGGCACAGGTCATTCTCTTTGAACATTCTGCTTTATAATTCAACTAAATAGTGGCTGTAAGAAACTTTAGCGCCATGGACATGAATAAAACTGAAGCTTCCTTGTAGAATTATAAACTTTATTTGGAAATATAATGAATTGCATGAGCTTAGCATTAATAAATAATGTTTTTAATAACTTGTCAATATTGTATTTATTCAGCAAATATTTTCTTTGATAAGCACTGTATTAAGTATTAATAATAGCTAACATTTTTCGGTACCAAGCACTCTACTAAATACTTGAGATATTAGATTTAATATTTAAAAAGCCTTGTAAGGCCTGGCTGGTGTGGCTCAGTGGTTGAGTGTTGACCCATGAACCAGGAGCTCCTGGTTAGATTCCCTGTCAAGGCACATGCCTAGGTTATGGGCTTGATCCCCAGTAGGAGGTGTGCAGGAGGTAGCTGCTCAATGATTCTCATCATTGATGTTTCTATCCCTCTCTCCATCTCCCTTCCTTTCTCTGAAATCAATAAAAACATATTTTTTAAAAAACAACTTCTAAGGTAGTGCTGTCTACATTTAACAGATCAGGAAACCTAGGCAGAGTGAGTTTGAGAAACTCCCACATTCTCACAGCTTGTGACGTGTTTTAGGTCTAACTCTAAAGCCCGTGCTCTTTTCTTTTCTTTTTTTAAAATATATTTTATTGATTTTTTTATAGAGAGGAAGGGAGAGGATAGAGAGTTAGAAACATCGATGAGAGAGAAACATCAATCAGCTGCCTTCTACACACCCCCTACTGCCCACAACTGAGGTACATGCCCTTGATCGGAATCGAACCTGGGACCCTTTAGTCCGCAGGCCGATGCTCTATCCACTGAGCCAAACCAGTCAGGGCAAGCCCATTCTCTTAATTTCATGCTACACTGCTGCTTAGGTGCTAAGGTTATAACTGTGAAAAACACAAGCACAATTCCTATTCTTGGTAGAGCTTAAAATCTAGAGGAGGGAACACATGGTTACTATACAGTATTTATTTACAGTTTACATTTTCTTTATGTTTTGTTTGAGATCTCATGGAGCAAAAATTTTTATGTTGTATAGTTTCCTCATGTTTTGGCTTTCAAAACCCCTTATCTTCAGTCATCTCTTCTCATCTGTGAAGGCCTCCTTAAGCACTGTTTTCTAGTCTTCTAGAAGGGGGACCTGTGAAATAATAGAAAATACTTTGCACTTATGATCCTCCCAGACCTTGTCCTATGTATATGTATCTGGATGTTCATTAATATTCTTCAATAAACTGGTAAACATAAATATTTCTTTGAGCTGCTCTAGCAAATTAATGGAACTCAAGGAGGGTGTTGTGGGAACCTCTGATTTATAGACAGTTGGTCAGAAGCACAGGTATAATCTGGGTTTGGGACTGGCATGTGAAATGGAAGGTGGTGGGGCCAGCCTAGTGGGACTGAACCCTTAATCTGTGGGATCTGATACTATCTCCAGATATTAGAATCGAGTTAAATTGTAAGACCGCCCCCCCCCCCCCCAGTGGTATCACAGAATAGCTTGTTGTAAGGGACACCTCCCCCCCCTCCCCCCTACACGCACACACACATATTTGGTGACCAGAAGTAAAGAGTTCTGTGTGAGCAGTAAAGGAGACCCACAGAAGAGAAACAGTAGGGGAGAACGGAACCGGGTTTTTTCCTACTCAGGAAGGAAGAACCTGAGTTTTTGCCATTATAGGGCCATAACCACTTGTTTTATTCTTATGGTAAATAAAACTAACGAAGGAAATTCAGGCAATGGAATTACTAGCAGATAGGAATTCCACAATGAAAGCCACGAGGCTAGAAACCGTTTGTGAAAAAGAAGGTTGGCATAGCTGGAGAGTATGAAAAATTAGATGCTGTGAGTGAGGTAGGCAGAAACCAGATCAAACAGGGCAGAGTAAACTGATTAGGAGTTTGAATTTTTAAGTGAAACGGGAAATTACTGAAAGGTTAAATAAATTCTTGCTTTAAACATGTGAGACCTGGTGAGATCTTGCAAAAGAGCGCTTTGGTCTGCTCTGTAAAGAATGGGTTAGACTGAGGAAGCCACCACTTCCTATTTGGGAAGTTATGCAGTTGTACAAACTAGGGTCAGAATTGACTTGTGCACAGTGTTCCTGGTAGAGGTATAGGCAAGTAGAATTCAGAGATAAATGTGACAGTTTGATGATGAATGGGGTGTTGGAAGAGTAAATGAGAAGAAAGGTCAAGACTGAACCACAGGTTTCTGGCTTGAGTCACTGGCTAGATAGGATAGCTCTTTATTCAGATAAAGACTACTGTAAGAGAGCCTGGTTTTGATTTTGTTTCAGTTTCTTTGTTTTTGTTGGGGAGGCATTCAAATTTTGGTGTTAGATATCTTAAGTTTGAGTTGCTTGTGAGACTGCGAAGCATGGATGAGAAGGATGTAGATGTACTTAGGGTTCCGGAGCTCAGAGAGAGGTCGTTGTATGTGCTAGCAGGATTTAGGTGGAATTTGGCAGTGAGCTTGCACAAGGCAGGTTTATATATAATATCTTTACTACGTATATATATTTCCCTAAATAAATATTTTCCTTATAAGAAAAATATGTGTAAGTTTTTTTGGTCAACTTGAATACATTATTCTTCTAGAGCTGTAACAAAATTGTCAAATGTCTCATATTGATAGTTAATTACACATACATATTATAAATAATACTTTAGAGAGATTTTCCCTGCTTATTTCATGATCCATTTTATTCAAATCCTTCATATAAATTTTTAACATCAGTGTGTTTATCATTAACAAAGTCCCCCCGCCTTTTTTTCGTTATTGATTAAGGTATTACGTATGTGTCCTTATCCTCCTATTGCCCCCCCTCCCCCATGCCCTCACTTCCCTTTTGTCTGTGTCCATTAGTTAGGCTTATATGCATGCATACAAATCCTTTGGTTGATCTCTCCCCCTTACCCCCACCCTCCCCTACTTTCCCTCTGAGGTTTGATGGTCTGATTGTTGCTTCTCTGTCTCTGGATCTGTTTTTGTTCATCAGTTTATGTTGTTCATTATATTCCACAAATGAGTGAGATTCTGTGATATTTATCTTTCTCTGACTGGCTTATTTTGCTTAGCATAATGCTCTCCAGTTCCATCAATGCTGTTGTAAATGGTAAGAATTCCTTTTTTACCGCAGCATAGTATTCCATTGTATAAACGTACCACAGGTTTCTAATCCACTCATCTACTGATGGGCAGTTAGGCTGTTTCCAAATCTTAGCTATTGTAAATTGTGCTGCTATGAACATAGGGGTGCATATATCCTTTCTGATTGGTGTTTCTAGTTTCTTCGGATATATTCCTAGAAGTGGGATCACTGGGTCAAATGAGAGTTTCATTTTTAGTTTGTTTTTTTTTAAAATATATTTTATTGATTTTTTACAGAGAGGAAGGGAGAGAGATAGAGAGTTAGAAACACCGATGAGAGAAACATCGATCAGCTGCCTCCTGCACATCTCCCACTGGGGATGTGCCCGCAACCCAGTTACATGCCCTTGACCGGAATCGAACCTGGGACCTTTCAGTCCGCAAGCCGACGCTCTATCTGCCGAGCCAAACCGGTTTTGGCAAGAACCTTTTCATATAACTTTAATAACATTAGCACACTCGGCTTTATAAAATTTGTCCTGAAAGTATATATATTCATGATTACCCTGTAATTATTTATTGAGTAGCTTTATTTTCAACAATGTCCAACATATACATTGGAAAGGTCAGACCTCAATATCATAATTACCAAATTCCTAGTAAATTCTTTTACTTTTTTTACAAAACAAGAACCAATCTGTCAAGTGAATTCTATAAACATGCAAAACAAGCATTGCTTGGGCTTCTTTAATGGAATGTTTTTCCCCAGATAGTTCCATACAGTCTTTGATCACCTCCTTTTTTGTGGAACCTTAGTATGTCTTCATTTGGCAATGTTTCTTTCTTAAAGCAGCCTTACTCTTGAAAATTACATAATATGGCAGTTTCTTGCCGAGACCGGTTTGGCTCAGTGGATAGAGCGTCGGCCTGCGGACTGAAAGGTCCCGGGTTCGATTCCGGTCAAGGGCATGTACCTGGGTTGCGGGCACATCCCCGGTGGGAGATGTGCAGGAGGCAGCTGATCGATGTTTCTCTCTCATCGATGTTTCTAGCTCTCTATCTCTCTTCCTCTCTGTAGGAAATCAATAAAATATATTAAAAAAATATGGCAGTTTATTTTTATAGTTGATAGTAGTTATTTTTTATTGTCTTAATAATCACCTCCCCCCCCCCCTTTGAATGTGCATTAAAAAAAGTTATTTAGGGGAATGGTTTATAATATAAAAGCGTTTGTAAGGATCATTGTTGAGTGTAAAAAATTCAATTTTCATTTTAAAATAACTTAGTGAATTTCCACTCTGAATTTTTTTATTCCATTTCCTTTCCAGTATTTGTCAGGGGTACTAGATTTATTAATACACTTTTCCATGACCATGTATAGAATTGCCCTGTAGAAAGGATATATGTTTCCATTTAAGTGACAAAAGTATTTGCAACCTTGGTCCTGGAAAAATATCTAGCGGGGGAAAAACAAAGCAAACTAATTTTAGTGTAAATGACACCACTTTTGTTGCTTCTCATGTCGTAGAAATTCTGTAATAGGACTGATAAATCAAGGCTTTCTTCTGTTGCCATTTTCTTTCAATAAACTTGTTCTTTGCTAAATCCTAATAATGTAAGTAGAAAAGTATAGTTAAGAGGTTATTTTATTTGGTTGTAGCTTTTAGTGCTTAAAAATTTTCCTTAAATTACCCTAATTGCACTGATCTATATTTAAGATATAATGATGTGAGAGTAACTTCAAATATTAAGTGTGATGTATAGGTAGTAAAATTATGGTCTGGTTAGATCAGAGAAAATTCTAAAGTGATTTCTTTCTTTCTTGGGCCTGCTACTATGGAACACTGTAAATCAGCAGTTTTATATTATGTAACTGTTTAGAAAAAGTAACTGAAAATTTTGTCTGTTTCTGCGTGACTGTTTTCCTTCTACATCTAAGGAAATGGAGATGTGATATAAATATGTAAATCCATCACAGAGAAATAATCTAAGGCACATACTTTATAATGAAGGATCAGTTATATAAATATGAAAATGTAAAATGCTCACTAGAAAAATACTAATAAAACTTGGACAAGAAGAAAGAAACGAAAGTCCTGTTTACATTCAACCTAAGTTTATTATTTTGGCTAGCCAAATGAATATTGGAATATTTCATTTATATGTGCCGTAGGGATTAAATTTTTTTCTTTATCTTTCTGAAGGCATTTTGTTTTCTGAACACCTGTGGTTGGGATCATAATCAAACAAAAGGACAGAAATAATTTTAAGCCTGCATGTTTTTTTAAGGGAGGTAAATAAACACAAGAAAGTTGGATTTTCTTAAAGTACATCTTTTTATAAAGCAAGAAAAAATCATTTTACATGAAGTTTCTGCAATTCATATACTTTAAAGATAGATGTTTTTATAGACCCCGAGAATGCCTTAAAATATCATAGCTTTAGGAAATACTAAGTCAAGATTAATGTGCGTTTGACTGAAAAGACAGATTACTGAAACTGTGGAATTGTTTTAAAAGATCAAATGTCTTTCCTTACTAAGCATGGTGTTTCATGTCCTCATCTATTTATTTAATCTTTGTGTAACATCACTTACCACATACTTGAAAAACAGAATTAGCAGATCTTTGAGAAGGCCTGTCTTCTTTCTGTAGTTTCTTTGTAACTTGTGTCTATGCAGGTAAATTAATAGCATATCGGCCAAGTATATAAAATAAGAAAAGGAAAAGAGTTTGTGATAAATAAAAAGGAAGAAAATGTTCTAGTTACTAATATTTTTCCTTTTCTATTTTCCTTTCATTCTCCTCTTTTAGATTTATTCTTCTCTTATCCGTGTGTGAAACTTTCCTTGCATTTTCTCAAATGACTATTTCAGAAATAGAGTCTAACACAGCTAACTTTCTGTTCCATTTTCTGCCTCATGTCTAGTATAGTGTAATAAGTGGTAATATGTTATCTGCAACTCAGCTACCCATGCTTGTAATTTAAAAAGAAATAAGTAAAAATATTCTGAAAAGAAAATAAGCGAGGACTTCGGGGATCATTAATTCCCATGATTATTTATTGAGTGTTCACATTATGCATAATGGTAATCTATGAAACATAAAAATATTGATATGACATATAGGCTCTTCCTCATGTTACTTATAATCTTAAGGAGAGCAGGTATGAAAAATTAAAGGGCATTAGGAGAAGAAGCCCTTTAGAAGAAGATAGTATAAAAGATGATGCCACATTAGTTGCATGCCAAATGGATAGTGCAGGGGTTTTAGGCTACTGGACATTCAAAGGATAGAGTGCTCAATTACAGGGGGTTAAAGTGGTCAGGGAAGGCCTCATGAAAATAGGGTGAATGAAGGTGAACAGGAAATGGAGGGAGAACATTGGAGGAGCAGGAGGGGAGTAAGCAGATGGAGGAGTCTGGAACTGTTACATCCAGGTGGTGCTGACTTAACGGGTTGAAAGCTGGAAGGAAGAGTAATGCAATGTACCTTTGGAGCGGTGGGTTCGATAGAGATTGCAGAGGTTCCTGATAGCCCTTGAAAGTTCTTAAGTCAAGGAGAAAGAGTGAAACTTAAGAGACTGGAGCAGAAAGCACCCATTTGCCTCCTTGAAGCCCTCAGTTGGATCCCATTTAACATTGTGAAATGAAAATTAAGTTTATATCAAAATAGGGGGTTCTTTAGGACGAGCATCTATCCTAATGCAATCAATGAAAGATGAGTTAACTTGGAAATTCTAAGATCCCACGTCTCTGGGGCCAGAGATGAGAGTTAGAGAATAATAATTGGCCTGTGCTTCTTTAGCATGAGCTAGGTGACAGGATTCCCTGACTTCAGATAAGTGCCAGTTAATGAGTCAGAAATACCTGTAAAAACTAGGAAAGACAGTTAACTATTCAGAATTGCATAGTGATTTAAAACAAAGGAAGAAAATCCCATTTGTTGTTTAATTCTTTTGTCCTTCTTGCAGACTATTTGTTCATAATCAGCTCCTTAGCTTGCACAGTGCTTTCCTCAATTTTTCCCTCTAAATCATACAACAGGTAGCATTCCAAAGTGCAATACAATTCCCTGTTTGCATTCAAAACTATGTGCCCTAAACTTTAAGCTTCCTCGAGTTTCTGAGTTCTCTGAGGGTGGCTGTCTGTATAATCCCCAAGGCCTATAGTGATGGTTGACACATTTTGTGGACTCATAAAATGTTGACTAAAATGAATGAACTTAACTATGGTGAGCTATGCATTAAGAAAGATTGGCCTGGATAATGACCACTTTTTCTAATCACATCTTTCTTTATACATTAATTGGTATTAATACACCTCCTGTATTAAGTTTTGTGTGGGATATTCAGTAATCACAGTTGTTTTTTGTTGTTGTTGTTGTTTTTTTACTGTATTGTAGAAGCTAGCATAGAATTTAACCTTTTCAGGACTAAATTGCTATGTCCTAGTTAATGTGAAATATCACTTATTAAGCACTGGTTTGAGGTGTTAAGAACTGAGTGAAATATAAAATTACATGGTTTCTCTGGCTACCTTCACTTTTCCACATTATACCTGACAACGGATTTGAATGAATGTGCATGAGAGGACAATTAGAGGATGATACATCAAGAAGAATTCTAATAAAATAGTACTCATAACTCCAATAACACATATGAAACAAAACACTTGCAGTGTTTTTCAAAAGAAAATACAAAAGAAAGTAATATCTTGTGTTTAAACAGATAGTGAAAATGAGATTATCTAGGTACTTGCCTTTTATCATTTCCCCTTTTTCCTCCAAAACTATTTTCATTTCATTCCTTTGAGGGTTTATAGCTCTCTTTTGACTGGTTCATTTTAAATGTCTAATCACATTTTAAAGCATTTTATACAGAAAAGTTGCATATTATAAAAAACAAGGTTGATTCTTAATTTATAAACGACAAGGTTGAGAGTATTGTGAATAATGAAGCAAAGGCTAATATTCAACACTTCATATTGAATACTGCCTAATAGAAATAGATTTTTTAAATATATATATTTTATTGATTTTTTTACAGAGAGGAAGGGAGAGGGATAGAAAGTTAGAAACATTGATGAGAGAGAAACATCGATGAGCCGCCTCCTGCACACCCCCTCCTGGGGATGTGCCTGCAACCAAGGTACATGCCCTTGACTGGAATCGAACCTGGGACCCTTCAGTCCGCAGGCCGACGCTCTATCCACTAAGCCAAACCGGTCAGGGCAAGAAATAGATTGTTAAAGGCCTCATTTTGAAATGTTACATTTACACATTTGGAGGGAACACTTTTATAATACTTACAAAAAGGAGAACAAGAATATATAACTTCTTAATGCTTATTTTCTTTAAATATGTGTTCTATATGCCAGGAAAGTACAAGCCTCTTGTGGCTTTTGGGGGGTACTTTTGCCAAACTGCTGAGTGAGTGGTAATTGAGATACATCCTTTTGGTATTTTTTGAACTTGAATGACTTGAAGATAATCATTGTCTAACTTCTCCTTTTACTCCACCCAGAATATGGCTCCTTCCTTTCCACTCTTTTTCTTCAGTCCTCCTTTTTTAGAATCAACTCTCCCCATTCAAAGCCAGCTCCCATGCCTTTTCTCCAGGCCATAGTCATTTCCCCCCTTTCTGAACTGGAAGTCTGTGCCTCCTCCCCTCTGGCACTAATAGGTACTCCAGGGTGAGCATGGTGTCTCCTGTCTACTGGACTTCACCCCCGAACTCCAGCTAGATATCTGCCTCTTGTGACCTTTTCTGTCACACTCCAATGAAAAGAAGGACTGATCGCCCAACTGACTGAGGCTGCCTTACCTTCCTTCCTTTATCCCTACTACACAGCCTTCTTCCAAGCCTGTCACTTCGTAGAGCTGGAAATCCAGTTGGAGGCAGAGGAGGGAAGGGGAGGGTTAACTCCAGTGATCACATGACTGACTTCTCTAAGTCTGAATAAGCATGGGCCAGGGCTATAGTTTTCTTCCTGAAGAGCATGGACAGACTGAGCAGACCATTATCCTCTGGCCTGTGTCCATTCTGCTTCTGTGAATATCATTATCCATTCTTTTGTTGTTGTTAATCCTCACCCGAGGATATTTTTCCATTGATTTTTAGAGAGAGTGTAAAGGAGGGGGAGAGACAGAGAAAGACCGATGTGAGAGACACATTAACTGGTTATCTCCCACATGTGCCCGACCAGGACCGATGTGAGAGACACATTAACTGGTTATCTCCCACATGTGCCCGACCAGGGCCTGGGATTGAGCCTGCAACCAAGGTACATGCTCATGATCAGAATCGAACCCAGAACCCTTCAGTCCATGGGCTGGTGCTCTATCCACTGAGCCAAATCTGTTAGGGCTCATTATCCATTCTTTATTCTAATGTTTTAACACCTTTTTTGGGTCATCATTCACTAATTCTTATCTTTTGGCTTTCTAGAAATCTCAAGTTCCTGAATTCATTAGATTTGCCTCAGAACTTTACAAGGTTTATTCTGGTCCCAGCAGTGTCATCTAACAACCTCATCATTTATGAGAAAGGGGTGAAGTTACTGCTTTTGGCAAGAATTGGGCAAAGTTTATTTTATCTACTATGCTGCAGTCTATCAAAATCTGTTCTTAGCCTTGAAGGCTGTGTCTTATAAATGGTCATGTCTGACTTGAAGCCTAATGCTCTAGAATTGCTGCATCATTTATAAATTCAGCATATTGCTAATTACATTTTTATAATTATACTAGAGGCCCGGTGCACAAAAAGTTGTGCACTCGGGGGAAGGAGGGGTCCCTCAGACCGGCCTGTGTCCTCTTGCAGTCTGGGACCCCCCGGGAGATAACGACCTGCTGGCTTAGGCCTGCTCCCAGGTGGCAGAGGGCAGGCCCAATCCCTAGGTGCAGCCCCTGGTCCGGCTCAGAGCAGGGCTGATTGGGGAGTTAGGGCGCCTTCCCCTGTCATGCACAGAGCAGGGCAGATTGGGAGGTTGCGATGCCACCCTCAGTCACACTCAGGGCAGGGTGGATCAGGGGGTTGGGGCACCGCCCTCTTATCACCCACAGAGCAGGGCCGATCAGGGGGTTGGGGCGCCGCCACTGTCACACTCAGGGCAGGGCAGGTGGGGAGGTTATGACTCTACCCCATCACACACACAGCAGGGCCCGTGTGTGTGGGGGGGTGGTTGGGGCGCCGCCCTCTATCACCCACAGAGCAGGGCCGATCAGGAGGTTCAGGCGCCGCCACTGTCACACTCAGGGCAGGGCCAATGGGGAGGTTATGGCTCTACCCCATCACACACAGAGCAGGGCCCGTGGGGGCGGGGGGGGAGGGGGTTGGGGCACCGCCCTCTAACACCCACAGAGCAGGGCTGATCAGGTGGTTGGGGCCCCGCCACTCTCATACTCAGGGCAGGGCCAACGGGGAGGTTATGGCTCTACCCCGTCACACACAGAGCAGGGCCCATGGGGGGCGGGGGGGTTGGGGCACTGCACCCTGTCACACACAGAGCAGGGCCGATTGGGAGGTTGTGGCCCCACCCCCTGTCACACACAGAGCCGCAGGGCGATCAGGGGGTTTGGGCGCTGCCCCCTGTCACGCTGATCCCGGTGCTGGGAGGCATATTACCCTTTTACTATATAGGGTAGAGGCCTGGTGCATGGGTGGGGCTGGCTGGTTTGCCCTGAAGGGTGTCCTGGATCAGGGTGGGGGTCCCCACTGGGGTGCCTGGCCAGTCTGGGTGAGGGGATGATGGCTGTTTGCAGCTGGTCACACACCCTTCAGGGTGGGGGTCCCCACTGGGGTGCCTGGCCAGTCTGGCTGAGGGGCTGAGGGCTGTTTTCAGGCTGGGACTGAAGCTCCCAACCGCTCCTTTTTTTCTTTTTTTTTTCTGGGCCAGCTTTAGCTCTGAGGCCTCGGCTGCTGAAAACAGGTTTCTGGCCTTTGTTTACCGTCTGTATTTGATACAATGTTGCAGTCCGGCTGGCTGAAGTTCCGCTGAGTAAAGCAGGTTTCTGGGGTTTTTTTAGCTTCTTTATTCGCAACATAGTTGCATAGAGTTGCAGCTGAGAGGCCGGCAAGTCAGGCAGGGAACGTTGGAGTTCTCCATCACTGAAGCAAGCAAGCCTCCCTGTTCGCATCAACTGCCTGGCTGCCGGCCGCCATCTTGGCTGCCAGTTAATTTGCATATCTCGGCCCTACTCTGTGAGTGACAGGGGGATTAGCCAATGGGAAGGGTAGCGGAGTGACACTAATTACCATGTTTCTCTTTTATTAGTGTAGATTAGTGTAGACTAGAGGCCCAGTGCACGAATTCATGCACGAAGTGGTCCCTCGGCCTGGCTGGCGATCAAGGCCTATCGGGGGGCCAGCTGGTGGGGGTGGGGGGTAGGGGCCACGGGAGGTTGGCTGTGGGAGCGCACTGACCACAAGGGGGCAGCTCCTGTGTTGAGCGTCTGCCCCCTGGTGGTCAGTGCTTGTCGAAGCTACTGGTTGACCAGTTGTTCGGTCATAACGGTTGCTTAGGCTTTTATATATAGATATAACAAAGATATAACTTCTTACCTACTCTTCAAAAACATGTGCTCGTGCTGGTAGCACCAACATTGATCAATATGATCATTTGATGTAAAAGACATAATCAAATGAGCTGGCTGTCAAATTACACCATTTTTATCTCTCTCTAATATACTTTCTTATAATTCACATTCACCCACATAGTCATTCTCCAGTTGTTAAGTATGTGTTAGGAAAATTCACAATGAATCCTTTGAGAAAACACACAGTATTCAGAAATTCCATTAATTTCTTGTGAAATTTCTTGGTGCTTGGACGTGATGTGAGTACTGAGAAGGCAGCTGCCTGAGTGGATTCTTCCTAAATAATATTGACACCAGGCCTGTAAAGAGCCTTGGAAGCTGTAGTGTAGAGGGCTTTTGTCTTTTCCAGCTAATTGAGATCAGTGGTTGATAGAATGCCCGGTGTGCAACAGGTATCTCAGGCCCTGCCTGCTTAGCATGCTGGGTGGATTAGTGGTGAAGCGCTCTGCAGTGAGAGGGGGAATGGCTTTATTTCCTCCCATGTGTTTGCCATTGCCGACTCCAGCCTTCCATTTTACAGACAGGGAGACCAACACCTCGAGAAATCGTTAACTTCAGTAGGATTGCACAGTTAGGAGCTGAACTTCTAGTGAAAAGTTTTGGTTTTTAAATTTTTATTTCAGTGTTTCTCAATAAGTCCTAATAAGGTAGACCATATGTTTGTTTCTTTAGAGATTTTTTAGTTTTTTATAAAGGACATATATTTACATCAAGAATATATACTCCTACACTAGAATTTTACATGAAGATTACAATGTATTAGAATGATATCAACTGGTTATTGTTTGCTTGTGTGGTGATTTTGTTTTCTAAAATCAGATCACATTTGAATGTATAGACAAAGAGCTTTGACTTTACAAAGGTGGGAATGTGGCCCAAAGTGTGATGACTTTGGGAACTACTTCACTGAACATTTTAAAAATTAGGTATGCATGTTAGCGCAGCATGAGAACACTGTGTCCCTGATAGAAATGATACTATAAATTCCCTGGAGACAAAAGTTGTAATTTATTCAGTTGGTTTTAAATGCAAATACTTTAATTTAGTGTGCCTGTGGATGGGTATGTACTCCTACTTTTTTAAAGTCAGATTTATTAAGGTATAGTTTACCTGTAGTAAAACCTTTTAAGCATAATTTTAGCAAATGTAATCACTACCGAAGTATAGAGTATTCCCATCACGCCAAAAAGTTCCCCTGTGTTTTTTGCCTGGCAGCCACGGACCAAATAAATAATTTTGCCTTTTTGGAAAGTCACGTAAATGGAGTCATACAATGTGTAGCCTTTTGAGTCTGTTTTAGTTCTTAGTGTAATGTTTTTGAGACTTATCCAAGTTGTTTCATGTATCTGTAGTTTGTTCCTTTGTATTGCTGACTCCTCTTCCAGTGAATTAGTGTTCCACAGTTTGTTTATCCATTCACTAGTTGATAGATATTTGGATCATTTGCAGTTTTGGATTTTAATGAATAAAGCTACTATAGATATTCACATACAAATCTAAGGGTACTTGTTTTGGTCTTGGGTAAATACCTGGGAATGGGGTTGCTTGGTTATAATGGAGTGTGCTTAACTCCATAAAAATTGCCAATGTGTCTTCCAAAATGAATGTGCCATTTTTTATTCTTACTGACAATGTATGAGAGGTCCTGTTGTTTCTCAGACTTTCGAGGACTCAAATTATGTCAGTCTTCTTAACTTTACTTTTATTAAAATCTCATTGTGGTTTTATTATTATTGTTCTCATTGTGGTTTTAATTTGCATTTCTCAGATAACTAATGACATAGAACATCTTTTTAGTTACTGATATATGACATCTATATATATTATATACATACTAGAGGCCCAGTGGCACGGATTCGTGCACCAATGGGGTCCCTCGGACTGGCCTGCGGGATTGGGCCGAAACCGGCTCTGCAACATCCCCCGAAGGGCCCCGGATTGCGAGAGGGCACAGGCCAGGCTGAGGGACCCTACTGGTGCATGATCGGGCCGGGAGAGATGGGGGAGGTTGGCCAGCCAGGGAGAGACCATGGGAGTGCTCCAAGGCGTGTTCAGCCCATCTCACTCAGTCCCAATCGGCTGGACCCCAGCAGCAAGCTAACCTTCTAGTTGGAGTGTTTGCCCTTGGTGGTCAGTGCATGTCATAGCGACTGGTCGACCCGTCGACTGTCTGCCCCCTGGGGGTCAGTGTACATCATCGCGAGTGGTTGAGTGGCCTTAGCATATTATGCTTTGATTGGTTGAACGGCCGACTGGACAACCAGACACAGCATATTAGGTTTTTATTATATAGGATATATTCTTTGGCAGAATCTCTGTTCAAATATTACCCATTTTAAATTGAGTTATTTGTCTTATTGAGTTTTCAGTTTTTTATATATTCTGGTTCTAAGTCTTTGATCAAATACATATTTTACAGATGTTTTTTCCTAGTCTATGGCTTTTCTTTTTCTTGATAGTGTCTTTAGGAGAGTAGAGATTTTTAATCTTTAACATTTTTGTATCTTTACCTTTTTAGATATAAAATCAACACAAGACTATTATAATAAGTTAAAGAATATTACAAAGCATCTCTTTTCTATCTAATCTACCTTTCTAATATTGAAGCACACTAATAATCTAGTGAAAGAGAAGTTTTAATATATGTACAAGATAAAATGTCTGCTTTAAGAAATATATTCTGAAAATTTTCTTTGAATTTTAGAACTAAAATTTCTCTTTGTGTTGAAGAGGATAATTAGAAAAAAGAACACCTATTGAAATACTTCACTTTATCCTGTTTTGCTCTCCTTTTATTCTAGTGTTATCCAAGATAAATTCTGTGGAATTATAAACATTGCAGTGGAGGGCCTCCATGATGTCATGACGGAAGATCCTGAGACAGGAACACATAAAGAGTAGGTGGATCATTTAATTAATTGCACTTGACAATACTTGGGGTGAGGGTAATTAATTATATCCTGCATGAGTTTTGTTCACTATCACCATATAAAAACAGTATAGCAACTGTTTTAATTTTGTCTTCTATAAAGAAAAAAAGTTATTTTGCTTATACTGTTTCTTGTTTAAAATCAGCTTTATCTTGTTTTAGCAAAATTCTAAATTGAGCTTTTTTGATCTTAATTATTATTTTATGATTTGACATTAACTTAAAAAAATCCAAGTGTATTTTAGCATATGAATTCCTTTTTAAAGATGTTTTAATAGGTTAGTTTTTTTCCAACAAAAGTTTCTTCCGCTTTTAGGCAAGTTATGGGGTAAAGGAGATGGACAAGCATCCTGTTTTTGTATTTGCCTGGTGTAAGCATCACTGGCACTTTTAAGATATTAGAGGGTCACATGATACTTGACTAGTTTCAAAAGAGAATAGTTAAAATTATATTCTTTGGGAGAATAGTTAAAATTATGTTATCAGGAATGCGGTAATCTCATATTTATATAGTTATTAATTTGAAATTCTTTTTAAAAATCAATCATTGTATCCTTTTGTAGTTAGTAGAATTGTTTCAACTTTACTCTTATTACTGTTGCTAAAGGACACATTCCATGTAATGGTAAGCAGGGCTTTATGAGATTCCAGGCCACCTTGAGGTTTCCTCAGTAATGTATTGAGCCCACTTTTCCATCTATAGCACATGGGAAAGATTGCTGTTTGAATCATATTTTGTTCAAAACTATTGAAAAGCAGATATATGTTGTTGAATCTTATAAAAAATATATAAATAAAATGTGTCTAGCATGTAACTTTACTACAAAATATAAGAGAAACCAAGCTTTCTTTGCCGCAGTTTATTAGTTAGGGACCTATGATTCTGTTTAATTACTGAATTCCACTCTTCTACACTAGGAAACAGTGAGGTTGGTTCCCATCAACTTGATTCACTAGACACTATTCATTTCTGGTCTCCCTGGAACCAGTGTTGACTAAGTAGGAAACTGCATTTCTGTCATCTCTGCTAATGGTGAAGAGCAGTGGTGCAGAGTTTCAAAACAAAATGACTTATAACTGTCCTGCAAGCACAGGTGCCATCAGGGACAAGTTCCTTATATCCTAGTGGTTATGTCATTTGGAGCATAAAGTTGGTTGTTACATAATCAATAGAGCTTTAATGATGTTATGCTTTAAATTATTGCTACTGTTATGAAACATGTATAATAATCTATAGACAAATGAAATTTAGTGGTAAAAAGTGTTAATTTTAAGTGTTTGTAAGTATCATTTTTTAGAAAGACATAAAGGATACACCTGACTGCCAAGTAATACATGGTTCAACTTTTGCCTATAAATAAATATCTTAGAGTTTACTACCTTAAATGCTAAAGTAAAATGCTCTTTGGTGTAGCCCTTTTTATTTATTTATTTTTTTTATTGCTTAAAGTATTACAAAGGGTATTACATATGTATCCATTTTATCCCCCCGCCCTAGACAGTCCCCTAGCCTCCCCTATCCCCCAGTGTCTTATGTCCATTGGTTATGCTTATATGCATGCATACAAGTCCTTTAGTTGATCTCTTACCCCCCTACCTCCTGCCCCCCAACCCTCCTCGGCCTTCCCGCTGCAGTTTGACAATCTGTTTGAGGCAGCTCTGCCTCTGTATCTATTATTGTTCAAAAGTTTATAATGGTCTCTATTGACCATGAATGAGTGAGATCATGTGGTATTTTTCCTTTATTGACTGGCTTATTTCACTTAGCATAATGCTCTCCAGTTCCATCCATGCCGTTGCAAATGGTAAGAGTTCCTTCCTTTTTACAGCAGCATAGTATTCCATCGTGTAGATGTACCACAGTTTTCTAATCCATTCATCTACTGATGGGCACTTAGGCTGTTTCCAGATCTTAGCTATGGTGAATTGTGCTGCTATGAACATAGGGGTGCATATATCCTTTCTGATTGGTGTTTCTGGTTTCTTGGGGTATATTCCTAGAAGTGGGATCACAGGGTCAAATGGGAGTTCCATTTTCAGTTTTTTTAAGGAAACTCCATACTGTCTTCCATAGTGGTGGTGTAGCCCTTTTTAAAGTGAGATATTGTTTTGTAAATTTTTTTAACTTATAAATCTAATTCATCTAGCTGTTTTTCACATTTTGGTATATAGAGGCATTAATGTTGTCAGTGATTTTGAGGATTTGTTTTTAGTATGTTAAAAACTTAAAAATTTATTCAAAACGTTTCTTTAAAACTGTAGCTGCATGTTGATGTCTCATCTTGAAGAACCAAAAGCAACAGAAGATGAAGAACCACCCACAGAACAGGATAAGAGGAAAAAAATGGTAAGTTACAAAAGCAGCTTCTAAAAATTGGGGGAACCATATATTGTCACTAGTGGCCCAGTGCATGAAGATTCGCACAATAGGCCTTCCTTCCCCTGGCTGCCGGCACCAGTTTTCCTCCGGCACCTGGGACACAGGCTAGACTTCTCCGCTCCAGCCGCCATCTTTGTTGGGTTAATTTGCATACTCATCCTGATTGGCTGGTGGGTGTAGCAGAGTGATGACCAATTTACATATTTCTCTTTTATTAGTGTAGATATTCTGTAGGGTTGAAAATATCTGTTAGTCCATTCCTCTATCCCTTACTGCAAAATTAAGGTAAGCGGAGTTTTGAAATTGGGAATTTATTCCTGAAACAGATTAATTTTATTCCTTGATATGAAATAATTGTTTATTATCTTAGCAGAGCAGAGGGTTTGTTCTTTTATGCACAGAAAACACGTGACCCTCAAATCGTGTTTAAGTTGTAATGCTGATTCTTTTGTTTTGAGGAGATTCACTGAAGTTGTTTCTTTCCAGGTTATTTCTTGGATTTTTTGCAATGAATTTTTTTGAATATACATCATAGACTTTTATAGAAATGCCTTTGAATTAATTGCTAAATTGTTTAGAAAACTATTACTTCTTACTATAGGAATATAATAAGAATAAAGAATGGGAAATATAAAATATCTTTCCTTTTTTTTTTTTTTAAATCCTCACATGAGGGTATTTTTCCATTAATTTTTTGAGTGAGTGGAATGGAGGGTGAGAGACAGAGAGAGAAACATCGATGTGAGAGACACATTGATGTGACAGAGACACATCGATTGGTTGCCTCCTTGAAAGTGCCCTGACCAGGGCTGGGAATTGAGCCTGTAACCGAGTACATGCCCTTGACTGGAATTGAACCCAGGACCCTTCAGTCCTCAGGTCAACGCTCTACCTACTGAGCCAAACCGGCTAGGGATAAAATATCTTTCCTTTAAAATTATTTATAATCTTGAATTTTTTTTAAAAACTCACCTGAGAATATTTTTCCTATTGATTTCTAAAGAGAGTGGAAGGGAGGGAGGAGGGGAGAGAGTGATAAAGAGGAACATTGACACACAATGGCAATAGAGTATCATGTACAAAGCATTGATCTTTGTAATTAGTATTTCCTCTGTGAGCTTGAATATCTGCTCACAGAACCTGTCTTCTGGTGATGATGAAACATACAAAAGGCTGGCATCGGACACACAACTAACCAAGGCTACTTTTATAAAAAGTAGTGAACATTTCAAATGGTAGATTTAATATAATTTTCCTTACAACTGAGACCATCAAAAACAATGTTAACCTTCCCCAAATTTAGAAATACACAGTTTCAGTGATTAATTTAGCTCTTACAACCTGCAGAGTTGCAAGTGACATTAAAACAATCCAAGAGGATAGGAAGGAATGAATTTAAATAATCCAACTGAGGTGTAATGAAGACTCAAATTGATAACCAGGCAGCCTCCTGGGATAGCAGTTCTTTCTGTTCTAGGGCTAAAATATTAATAAAATATAGTTTGAGATCCAGAGGTTAAGATCTTTCACAGTAGCTACATAATAGTAATCAAAAGATACTGGAAAGAAAATTATCTTGAACATGCCCTTGGAATTAAATAAAGCAATGGCTTCTTGGTTTTTGTTTTTAGTTGAGATTTCAGATTAATTGCCTACTGACATCAGTATTGTTCTTGAGTATGACAGAGCAGGCAGCCTCGTTATTTCTTCATTATTTACTTGCATTGTTACCAGAAACCTTAATCAGGAAGAGTTCAGCAAGTTTGTACTGGTCCCTTGGAAACTTCAGCAGTGTAGCATTGATTCAGAGTAAATAAAGTCTTCATGTTTTTGGTTTTTTAAAAAAATATATTTTATTGATCTTTTACAGAGAGGGAGGGAGAGGGATAGAGAGTTAGAAACATTGATGAGAGAGAAACATCGATCAGCTGCCACCTCCTGCACACTCCCCACTGGGGATGTGCCCGCAACCAAGGTACATGCCCTTGACCGGAATCGAACCCGGGACCCTTGAGTCCGCAGGCCGACGCTCTATCCACTGAGCCAAACCGGTCAGGGCTAAAGTCTTTATGTTTATAGATGAAAGATGTGGACTGTTTGGGAGAACTTATTTTTCAGTAACTTAGATGTCATTCCAGTGACCCTTTGACTGTCTTCTTGGCAGTTTTTTCTATTTTCATTCCCACTTTTCCCTTATTCTTTCAAAGCATTGTTGTACATAAGGAAGTTCCTGTTTTGAAGAGGTTTATTTTTATTATATTTTTATTGATTTCCCAGAGGACGCAAGAGATAGAAACATCAATGATGAGAGAGAATCATTGATTGGCTGCTTCCTGCATGCCCCACACTGGGGATGGAGCCCGCAACCCCAGGACAAAATGTTTTCTGTTGAATGTTATCTTTAGAGAGTGGAATGATGGGCTATTTTTAATTTAATTCTATTTCTTTTGTTTTTCAAATATGCCAATGGGAGGGAAAGAGTATGTGTTTGTTTTGTTTATTATTTATGTTGTTTACTATTTTCATTTCTCATTTAGTGAATGTGAACAGCATAGCAATCCAGAATGGGGTGCATTTCCTGTGGTCCTGCCACAGTAGACTACCTGGCTTTCCTAAGAGAAACCCTGGACAATTGTGTTTAAGGCTCTTCAGCATGTTCTATTCCTTTTAGGGTCCTTTCTACCAGGTTTTGAGTCTTTACATGGATGAAACCTTAGTTGTTGAGAGATTGGGCTAATCATGCAACTCCATGCTCAGAGGCCCTAGTTCCTGAGGTTAGACAAACCAAGTGAATTTCATTTGACAAACATTTCCACAGTGAGGCTGTTTGGGAGTCTCTTGTAAGCAGGGAGGCAGGGCAGTGTGTTGCTGTGGGAGAGGTTATGAAGAATTTGAGACAGGCACGTGTAAGAGGGACTGTTTTGCCCTTTGTTTGACACAGTGTGGTCCTTTCTGTCCCACAGCTGGCCCTGAAGGACCCGGTGCACTCTGTGTCCTTGCAGCAGTTCACCTACGAGAAGCTCAAGGCACAGCAGGAACTCCTGGGCGAGCAGGGCTTCCAGTCCCTCATGGAAACGGTGGACACGGAGATCGTCACCCAGCTCCAGGAGTTCCTGCAGGGCTTCTGAGAGCACAGGACTCTGGCTGCCCCGCTCCTGCAGCCAGCCAGGGAACCCACCTGCCATCTGTGAGCGCCTGCTGAGACACAAGGAGAGCCTGTGTGTGAACAGAAGCAAAGACCACACTTTTTTTTTACTACAGAATGCAGTGACTGAATGTAAATCCCACATAACTAAAACCACAGACCTATTCCTCAAAAGAATTTAATTTTATATTTATGAGGGGCCCTGTGTGTACTAGAGATAGATTTGATGGTATAGCTGCTTAGTTTCCTGATAAGAGAAGAAACTATTGGATTACCTTTAATCATGTGCTCTTAATGTTTGTGAAGATGAAAGTTAATGTCAGATGTTTTTCTGCAACCAAAATTAGTAAAATTTGGCTGCCTTATCTCTTTTTTAAGCTAATGACACTACTAGTTTGAGAAATGACAAAGCTGTTCAGATGCAATTAAAGAAATGAGTGCACCAGGCAAAACTATATAAATAGTAACAAATACACATTACTAGATTACCTTGCAAGGGAGTTGCTTTCATCTGACATAGAAAACATGTTTTATCAAATGAATGCTTTTATTTTTATTCTAGTAATTTGATATCATAATTAGTAAAGGTATTTTTTCTCATTTTGTGTTCAATAATTACATTTAGTCTTTACTCATTGTAAGGCCTCAGAAGTGAACCTGTGGTACTGCAGTACCAGGTGGGAGACCTCGGGTCAGGATTTGGTCCTCGTTCCTTTGTTCCTCCAGAGGCCCAGGGGCACCAAGAAGACCGAGGTGGCTAGACCCATGATGCAGAGCGCCTGTTCCCACTCACCCATCCCAGGCTCCTCAGGCGCAGGGCTGCCTCACGGCCGCAGTAAGGTGGGTGCCCTGGGGGACCAGCAGCAGTCCCGGGTGCCAACACTGATGTGACAAGTCTTCCTTGTTCCTCCAACCTGCAGCACCCCAAAAGGGGAAACGGGAGAAGATACAGCCTTACTTTGTCTTACTTGCCACTTATTATTAGGAACTTTTAACGCGTTTGTAAGGAAGCACTCAGAAACACTGTTGGGAAATGTCTGGTCTTTCTGTGGAGAGTTGGTACAGCGTGTCACTGCAGGGGAGTGCTGCCCTTCTGTGAGCTGCGGAACCCAGAATGTATGTAAGTGTTGGGTGTTTTCAACAAGAGAAAGAAAATATGGTCCAAATTAAATTTTCCAAAGATACCATACGTTTGATTTGACTGATTATTTTTCCCCCCACACACAAACAGAGTTCATAAAAATTGCCCAGTGAATTTAAAGGGAGTTCTCTTTCATGCTCTGGTGCTGGCGCTGTCCGGGTTGGAGGCAGTGGGCAGGTCCTAGTTCCCCTTAGTTTCTCTTTTCACGTAAAGTCCACGAGCTTCTCTATGCTGTTTCTTTATCACCATTCCTCAATTTGCAAGACTGATTTACGAAGAATAATTTATTTTTGTTGTCTTAATTATTTTAATTTGAGGCACTATTCCTATTAGTGTTAATCAAAAATTGTCAAACGTACTCCAGTTTTTCAGCTGCAGTGAAGTGCTCGTCTTCCCAGTCCTGACAGATTTCATTATAGTGTTAGAGCAAATATTACTAAAATAGACACTTGGGAAAAAAGGTAAAAAACTTATCCCTGGGAAAGAGATTATTCATTTTTTAAAATCAAAGATTAAAATGGGCTTTGTAAACAGCTCAGAAAAAAATTAATGTGTCTTGGATTTTTAAGTGCTTAATTAAGACATAAAATGTAACTATTGATTTACAGAATTTGTTCATTAATGCAGCCTTCTGGCAGACATTTAAGACTTGGGCAAACAACTCAGCCAGGCCTCTGGTTGAACTGTGGCTACTGACAGAAGGTAATCATTTCTGTTCCATAAACATACCCCTTTTCTATTTATTTTACTTTCCAGAGAGTTCTCCCACCCTCTGACAGAGGCCCAGGTGGCCAACAATAACATGTTAAAGTTTTTATTTTAAATGGTTTCTCCTCCCCTTCTCTTCTCTCATATTAGAGGAGCCACATCACTACACATTAAAAAGACATTATAGTTTTCCTTGAAAAGTCACCTTGGATCTGTATTTTACCTACCCCTTTATTCAGCTGGCATATGCCGAGTTCCTGTTTTGTGCCATGGTTCTAGGCCACATTCTGGGATTAGCACAGGGTACTTACCTCATGAAATTTTACGATTCAGTGGAAGCACTCGCCACCAGGGTATAAGACACTGGTTCTAACCATAGTGTATGTTCAGGAGCAGTAGGGGAAGACTACTTAAAAAGAGAAGACTTCTGGCACTGTTTATTTTAATTTGATGTCCATTTAAAATCTGCCCTCAAACATCATAGTTTGGTGAGGTTATTGCAGAGTAAATGTCACTGTGCTGAAACTGGACAGCTGCTTCCAGACTCAGAACTGCTTGAAATTACTCTGACTTACAAAATCATCAGTGAGATTTTGAAAATGTTAGAAGCTCTGTAGCCTCACAACTAATTTCTGATTCTGCGAATTATAACTTAAGGCTCACCAACTAAGGGCAGTGGGTTTCTGTTCTACTTCTACAGACCTTATAAATCCCAAGTGAGTATAAATTTAAAAGTCATTGCAAAGAGCTGAGGAAAGGATGATAAGATGCATGCCATGAAAAACAAAACTAATCCCCCCCCTTAGAAAACAAGTTTAAATCTACAGAGCATTGAAAGAAACACCAGGATGCTCATCATCTGGCTTCACCAAATTGTTTTCTTTTGCCACATTTATCTCTTCATACATACATACACACACAGATGGTATATGCACTTAATTTTATTGAATCATTTGAAAGTAAGTTACAGACCTTTCACCTCCCAATTCTTCAGCATGCCTCTAAGAATGGCATTTCACTACATATCTACTAATTATATACCTAAGAAAATATTAATGCACTAATATCTATCTATATATATAAAAGGCTAATATGCTAAGTGTCTGACCATCTGACCGGTCGCTATGATGCGCTCTGCACCAGGGGGCAGATGCTGAACGCAGCTGCTCAATGCAGGAGCTGCTGTAACATGCACTGGCCATTAACAGAGAAACGGCACCGTGGACCTGTTGCCAACAAAGCAACACTTGGCCTCCCCCAAGTGGGCCCCACCACCACCCAGCAGCGACAGCCCACCAAATTGCAGCCAATGCTGCTCAGACCCATGGCACAAAATGTGGCCCACAGCCCAGCTCAGAAACAGTGGCTGTGGGCACTGGGTAATGACGTCCCATAGCAACGCCCAGCTTCCTCTCCCTAGCAACTAACCTCCTTAGAGTTTCTTCAGCCCAGGAACATGACTTGCTCTATAGCCAGGTACAAACATTTTATACTTTAACCAAATGTCTATGAAGCATTTTCCCGTGCCTCATCTCAATTGATCCTCACAGATGTCCTGGAGTAGGTAGATAGGAGACTCGGTGGAATCCTATTAGCCAGAAAGCTTAGAAACTTGACCCAACTTAAAAGAAGTAAGAAATGGTGGACCTTGAAAATGACTTCAGGTTTTCTTACTGTGCAGAATATAGTCAAACACTGCTGCAATTAAATATTTTACCCTTTGTCCTCCTTGCGTGATCTACAATAATAATCTGCTTTGTGTTGATATTTACGGCTGTGTTGCTGAAAGAGGTTGGGGTGCTTCACTGGGCTGGAAAATGTTTAACTAAATCAGAAAGCAGGTCCAATTAAGCAAGTTTATTCTATAATATAAAAGGCTAAGTTGACTCGCGTATGCACGATACATGTAAAGCTCTCACTGGCGTCAATCGCATGTGTGTGTTTCGATCTGTCATTGTCGATTGTGGATTTGGTTGACACTTATAGAGAAAGGGCGAATAGTGATATTAAAATATTTCTTCTAATTAATTTATTTTCAATGTGCACATATTTGTGCACCAGGCCTCTAGTATCTAATAAACGGTTTAAATTCCAATTCCCCCAAAGCCCTACACATGTCTCTTCTATGATGCTTGGTTGTTTCAAGATCCAGAATTCATTGACATTGATACATTGAATTTAGCTGTTTAGTTTTGATTCTAGACTAGTCCTTTTTTCCATGTCTTTTTCATTGCCTTTTTTGAAAAATCCAAAACAGTTGTCTTACAGAATGTCCATTATCGTGCAGTGTTCTATTGTTTCCTCGTGATTGGATTCAGGTTGATATTTTTTGGCAACAGGACTCCGTTGGTCATGTGTACTTGCTATGGCATCACATAGCAAGCATGCAATGCCGGTTGTCTCTCTGTTGATGGTGCTACATGGTTTAGGTGTAGCATCATTAAAAGGGTAAGTTGTCAAAGAGAAGCTTACAGTCCTAGAAGTTTCCAGTATTGCTTATTTTTTGTTGTTAATCCTCACCCGAGGGTATTTTTCCATTGATTTTTTTAGAGAGAGTGGAAAGGAGGGGGAGAGACAGGGAGAGAGAAATAGGGATGTGAGAAGAGACACATCAATTGGTTGTCTCCTGGACACACTCCAACAAGGGCTGGGGATCGAGCTTGTAACTGAGGTATGTGCCCTTAACCAGAATCAAATCCGGGACCCTTCAGTTTGCAGGCCAATGCTCTATCCACTGAGACAAACCAGCTAGGGCCATTTTATTTTTTTTAAACCTTTGAGCGATGGAAAAAAATGTATTGAACCTGGCATGGTTTCATCAATCTTAAGTCTCAGAAACTCCGTTATTGTTATGGCACAGCTCTTAGCCAAGAGCCATCAACTTCTCTCCCACTCCCTCCCTCTCTCTTTCTCTCCCCACACCCTCTGTGTTTAAGAGGTATGTTTATCTTTATGAAACTTGAACTCACCACTAAAAGAAGAGGAGGCAAGCACTGCCTTTCTCGTTTCATTACCAAAACACCCATTTGGGTTTTGTAAGTATTTGATCGTATTTGGGCTGAGCTTAAAAGGCAGACAGGCCTGACTCTAGAGCGTGGAATTCTAGCGTGGTTTATGGTGAGAAGCAGTACGTATCAGCTGGCAAAACGAGGAGAGAGCAGAAAATAATCGTTTCCTTAAATGTGAAACTTCAGTCTTGGTACCTCCATTGGCCTGTGACATCAGGAACAGCAGTTTAAAGTCACCTTTCTCTCTTTAAGAGACTACCTTCTGTCCCAAATGCTTCCAAATTATACAGAACTTGATGTCCATGAAGGGTGCAGACCAGTCTGTGGGCTACAGAGCTGGAACTTTCCCGCAGCCCCTGCTGCTGTCTGAAGGTGAGTGTTAGAGCCCGGAGGGGGGAGGAGGGGGGGAGGGAGGGGGACGCTCCTAGTGCCCTGGAAAGGACTATAGGTGTTGGTCTGAGTCTCTGTTTTTACTTCTGGGCAGTTGAACTGTCCCGAGGGACTCCTTATTGTCTGAAGCACTTGGATAAAATTCAAAATGGAGAGTCATTGACTACATTTTTTCTTGACTTCTTTCTTACTCTAACAAGTAGAGAGTGCCCTATTAGCCCCAGATCTTTAACAAGCACCATTTGCTCCTTGTTCTAGCTGATGCCTGCACCCAACTCATTTGGGCCTGTTGAAATTTGTTTAGCCAACTGTGCTTTGAAGAACTGTCCAATTCAGGGAGGAATGTATCGATGTCTGGTCATCCGGCCCTTTTTTCCTTCTGAGTGAAACATTGATTTTCCTGCCACTTTTATTTCCCACGAGGGCAAAAAGAGAATGCAAGCAACTGCTGGGACAGGTAGGTATGAGTCCAGTGAGGCTTAAAGCATTTATGTCTGCCCCTAGGCAAATGGTTTGAAAGTTGGAAATTGGCTTTATGAGTAGAATTCTGCTTGTTGGGGATTTTTATTGCAAAGGGTTAGAGCAGCCGAGTCTGGAGATGAGACTGAGTATTTTCTCAGTAGCTTTACCCCAGGCAAGATCAGTATCTCATTTCAGAAGGGGCAGGTCATTTCCACAGTGCTCTCGAGGCTAACTCCAAAGTGGCCTTTTCTTTGTTAACGAACAGTGCAACTTAAGCAGTAATGTAGAAGAGCAAAACTTTATGATCGACAGGAAGTCGTAGCTCATAAATGTGCACACTGAGCTCAGAAGTGTATTGACGGCGAGCCAGGGCAGGAAAGTCTATTGACAGATCTGGAGGTAATCACAAACTGATTATGAGCTCCATTTAGGCCAGGAAGGCAGCTCAGTTTATTTCTTTCTTGGGTTGAAAGGCACATGTCTTGTGCTGCCTCTGGCAGTGAGATCAATATTGTGCAAGGCCTTTTCTTTTCAGCCTTATCGTGCTTTGCTATAGCACAATGCATCGAGAAATGCTGAACCCAATATTTTATTATACTTACTAGATAAACCTGCTAAAGGCAGCCTAGTATGGAAATATGGAAACCTAAACTTACTGAAGTAATAGATCAGAGAATTGGTTATTTCAAAAGTCTATACTTTTCAGAAGGCTCTTGTAGATATCACTTCTTGTAGATTTTTCTTAAAGGAAGAAAATAGGCTATTTAATTTATTTTATATTTTTTAGTCATATAAGTTCAGAGCAGGAAGGAGATCAGAGAGTGGTGATCTAATCTAACCATACCATTTCACGGATGAGGAGGCAGGCCTTGGATCCCTGGTGCCTCCTCCAGTGTACTTTCAATTGTATTGGTTTATTTTATTTTATTTTATTTTTTTAATATATTTTATTGATTTTTTACAGAGAGGAAGGAAGAGGGATAGAGAGTTAGAAACATCGATGAGAGCCAAAACCGGTTTGGCTCAGTGGATAGAGCGTCGGCCTGTGGACTGGAGGGTCCCGGGTTCGATTCCGGTCAAGGGCATGTACCTTGGTTGCGGGCATATCCCCAGTGGGAGATGTGCAGGAGGCAGCTGATTGATGTTTCTCTCTCATCGATGTTTCTAACTCTCTATCTCTCTCCCTTCCTCTCTGTAAAATATCAATAAAATATTTAAAAAAAAAAAAAAGAAACATCGATGAGAGAGAAACATGGATCAGCTGCCTCCTGCACACTCCCTACTGGGGATATGCCCGCAACCAAGGTACATGCCCTTGGCTGGAATCGAACCTGGGACCCTTGAGTCCTCAGTCCAACGCTCTATCCACTGAGCCAAACCAGTTAGGGCTTTATTGGTTTATTTTAAATGTTAATGGTTACCTAGATTTACAATATACATTTTAAACTAGTGTAAGTCCACCTTAAAAATAACACCTCTTTATGTGTAGCGAAGGTACTTTTTAACAATATTCCCCAGTCCCGCATCATCCCTTATGATGTTACTATCACTCATTTCACTTATCCATATGCTATAGTTATCCAATACACTGTTACTATTACTTTAAACAGTTACTTTTTAGATCGACTAAGGCAGCCGTGGGCAAAGTATGGCCCGCGGGCCGGATCCGGCCCGTTTGAAATGAATAAAACTAAAAAAAAAAAAAAAAAGACGGTGCCCTTTTATGTAATGATGTTTCCTTTGAATTTATAATAGTTCACACAAACACTCCATCCATGCTTTTGTTCTGGCCCTCCGGTCCAGTTTAAGAACCCATTGTGGCCCTCGAGTCAAAAAGTTTGCCCACCCCTGGACTAAGGCTTTTAAAAAGGCAAAAGATTTTATTTTACCTTCATTTATTCTCCAACACTTATCCTTTATTTTATGTAGATCCAAATTTCTGACCTATATAATTTTCCTCTTAATATTTCTTTGCAGGGCAGGTCTCTGGTAATGAATTCCCTCACTTTTTGCTTGTCTGAGAAAGTCTTTATCTTTCACTTTTGAAGGATACTTTTGCTGGATATAGAATTCTAGTTGGGTGTTTTTTCTTTCAACATCTTAAATCTCTCCCTTCATTGTCTTTTTGCTTTCATGATTTCTGAAGAGAAGCCCATTACTATTCTTATCCTTATTCCTTTATAGGCAAAATGATTTTCCCTCACTGCTCTGACTTCTTTTCAAGATATTTCTCTTTGTGTTTGGTTTTCCAGAAGTTGAATATGTATAGACATAGGTGTCATGTTCTGGGTTTATTTCTGTTACAGCGTTTTTTATTTTTAGCATTCTTTCTTAGAATATCCACCCATCTGTTCTTGCATATGGCCTGCTTTTTCCATTAGAGCCCTTGACATATTAATTATAGTTATTTTACATTTCCTACCTGAAAATTCTAACATCTACCATACATGAGTCTTGGTCTATTTGTTTGAAGTCTTCTCTGATTTCTTATTTGATCACAGATCTTGACCTGTATGTTTTGCTTGTTTTTTAGCATGCCTTATAATTTTTTTGCTTAACATTGGGATACTATATTGGGTAATAGGAACCAAGATAGTCTTCCGTGTGAGCATTTATGTTTATCTGGTTAGGATTTAGGCTGTGTGTGCTTAATGTTTGCTATAGCTGGGATTGGTGCAAGAGCTTTCACATTCTTCTGGGCTCTGTGTTTGTTTCCTCTCTTGACGTTGGCCTTCCCTAAGTCTCAGAGAGAGTCTTACAGCTCTTTCTGGGGCAATCCACTGTCACACTGTGGCCCTGGTGGTGGTAAGGTGTGTGGGAGGGGAGTGTTCTCTAATCATGATTAAATCTCAAGTCTCTTCGTGCACTGGCTTGAGTCTCTGGCCTATGACCTTGAATAGCTTCCTCATCCCTCTGAGGTGGGACAGGAAGGCGAGAAGGGGCTGAGGTGAGAGTTATTCCATTCTCCTATGGCTTCAGGACCAGGCTCTGGTAAAGTCGTCCCCCTCGGGAGTAAGCAAGCCTCTGTTATGGAGAAGCTCTGGGCATCTTTCACAAACATCACTCTTGCCTCCACCTGCCAGAGCCACAAGGGAGTCTTCACCAGGAGAAACTGGTGGAGCTCCTGGAGGTAACGCTCACAGCAGCAAGGTCTGGGCCTAGCGGAGATGGTGCTGGCTCCGCAGCGCAGCACTCCTGCTCCCGGTGAGCAGGTCTGGGCTGTGACTCTGGATTTGCCTGTTTCTCCACATTTCGGGGGACAGTTCGCCCTGCAAACCCAATTCTCTGATGAGTTCAAGGACAGTCATTGATTTTCCATTTGTCCTGTTGTTACTCCTGTAAAGACTGGAGTGTAGACTTCCAAGCCTTTTATATGTTGGTGCTGAAACAGTCCAATGTACTTGGCCTTCCACTATCTAAATAACCTGAAGGACAAGAAAAATTCCTCACAAGACTAGCAATTTTGTTTTTGAAATAATTTAGGAATAGCAATTGAAAACTGATAAAACAAGTAAAACCTTTTAAGCAAATTACATGGTCAGTTGCTTTTTAATAACATTTTTCCTCATTATAAAAGCAACACATTCATGGTAAACAGTTAAAATATACAATGAGGAAGAGGGAAGGGAATATAAATTGCCAATAATAAGAGGTAATCGGTTAAATTCTGCTGTATTTAATTTTCTTCACTGAGTATTATATTTAAGCATTTCCTCGTGCCTTTTAAACATTCTTTTTTTAAAAAAAATTATTATTATTATTTTTTTTCAGAGAGGAAGGGAAAGGAAGAGAGAGAGAAACATCAGTGTCGAGAGAGACTCATCACCTGGAAAGGGCAGGGAAGCAGCAGGCCTCTAGTAGGCATTGTTGGCCAAGTTAAGTTTTTGTCATTCTCCTAAGAACATCTGGAAGCAGAGAGATTGACAGGCCAAGGAAGGGGTGAGCAGAAGGCGGGATGGATTGCAGGGCTGATGCCATTAGAACGGTGGTTGGTAAGCACTGTAGCAAGCCTGGCAGGTGGCCGTGGTGAGACATGGAGAAGCTGAGGTTACTGCTTCGGAAGGAGGAGCAGTTTCAGTGAAGAGGAGGGTCCGTGTGGGACTGTGGAAGAGACCTTTAGTCATTCCTCTCCTGCCCTCTGTGGGAGGTCGCAGCCAAAGGAAAGGTTTGCTGTTACTTTTGTTTTACAAAAGAGAGGAATATTTGTCTTGAAAAATAGGTCTTTAAAGTGCCTGGCCAGGTGCCTGGCACATAGTAGGTGCTCTACAAGTAAGTGGGTCCTCACTGGACTGTCACTGCCACTGCTGAGCTGTCTCTTGGGCCCATGGTGTGTGTAATGTCATTTGTGAACTTCTTCCTGAAACTGAACTAGGAAATGCCCCTTATGCTAAACTCAACTGTGTTCATGAATAGTGTTTGGGCAAGATTTCTGTGACATGGCTTATGGAACATCTTGTAGTCAAAATCACTCTCTGGGACCACACCTCCCGTGTTCAAGTTATGTGCTAATCATTGATCTATATTCATTCACCGTTTCAGAAATGTATGTATTCTGTAAAGCGAGGAATAGGAGTTGTAACAACACCCTGAGAAATGGTGCTGGGCTGCCATAACAAAGCACCACACACACTGGAGGCCTTAAAACAGGTTGGAGGCCGGAAGTCCCAAACTGAGGTGCCAGCAGGGTTGGTCCTTCTGAAGCCTGTTCTACTGTAGGGGGTTTGCTGCACTCCTTCGGGGTCCTAGGTTTGTGGGTGCATCACAATCTCAGCAGCCCCTGTGCCTCCTTCCTGTTAGGAGGAAACCAGTCATTTAAATGATTACATCTGCAATGACCCCATTTCCAAATAAGGTCATATTTCAAGGTACTGTGGGTTAGAATTTCAACAATTCTCTTCTGTGGGGACACAATTCAACCTGTAACAGAAGGTTTAAAAAACCCTCACTGATATTTCTCTGTTCACATCATCCTGTTGACAACATGTCTAAGAGCTATAAGCCCCAGCTCTGTGGGTAGAATTGTGGCTCTAAAAATAAAACCTAGTTTGAATGTACTCACAAAGTATGGGATGAGTTTCGCCTCGATTTGAGGCTAAATCTGCAGGCAGGTGGGCCGACCACTGTGGCAACGGGAGGCTGAGTGGATGGTGAGCACAGCCCCTAAGGAGCCATCACACTCCCAGCAAGGGAGCCCAGTATTCCAGGCTCATTTACTAACCTTGCCTCAAAATGGTTGCTTGGAAGTCTAAGTAATTCATCGCCACATCTTGCAGATGGCCGTTGGTTTCCATATTCTTTTTCAGTCTTACTTTTTAGGGACCAGGAGCCACATTAGATGCCTGGCACTATCCCAAGGCGCTGCGGTTGCACAGAAGGACCATGTTTCACTGAGCCTGAGGAGGATGCAAAATAAATGGCCATAAACAAAAGCCACATCACCATTTTGTTCCATTTAAAATGATCATGGAATTCGGGCTGCTTACAGCTGCAATAAATCCATGCTTCATTCTTTTTTTAAAAAAAATATATGTATTTTTATTGATTTCAGAGAGGAAAGGAGAGGGAGAGAGAGATTGAAACATCAATGATGAGAGACAATCATTGATCAGTTGCTTCCTGCCTGTCCCCTACTGGGGATCGAGCCCGCAACCTGGGCATGTGCTGTTGACCGAAATTCAACCCAGGACCCTTCAGTCCGCAGGCCGACACACTCAATCCACTGAGCCAAATTGGCTAGGGCTTCATTCTTGATTTGGCCCCAGAAAACAACAGCAACGGCAGTCCATTGAGCTGCGTTGAAAACTGCCTGAGCTCTCTCTGCATCCAAGGGAGGGTGGCTGTTTTCCCAGCAAGTCTGAGCCAAGAGCTGTTGGGGTCGGTGGGAGTCCACACCAGCTCCCTCTCCTGAGAGGTGCAGCCTTTGAGTTATGTTTCTCCCATGCGGGGCGGGTGCAGGGACTCAGACTGTGTCTGCCGACCCAGGGGCCACCCCACCTCTCTGGCAGAGATAAGTTTATTTCAGCTTCTGTTTCTCTATTAGTTATGACTCTCATTCATGAGGATGCCATCCAATTCAACCTGGCTTAAGAAAAGTAGGAATTCATTGGTTCACTTGACTTTGTTGGGAGAGATTGGCTTTAGGTGCACTCTAACCCAAGGGCTTAACTGGTGTGGAGAGGATCCAATTTCCTGGCTCTGTTTTCCATAGTGATGGCTCAGCTCCAGGTATATGTCATCTCACTTATGGAAATTTCAGCAGAAATAAGCAGTGCCTTTTCCTCTGCTGCGCCAACATAGCGCTTATTGCATCTCATTGCTTCTTACTGGGCTGCAGACCCAACTCTGAGCCAGTTGCTGTGGCCACACAAGGTGATGTTCTGTGGTCAGGCAGGCCTGAGCCACATGCCTACATACAGAGCTAGGAATAGAATCAGAAGGCTGCAGACTGATTGCCAGGGAGCAGACTGGGAGAAGGGCAGAAACAACAACATAAAACACAAATAAAATAAAGTAGCCGCCTTGTGTTGACCAATAGAGTGGTTGGTAAAAATGAGATGTGTTGTCTGGAACATAGACCCAGGTAACTTTTAGTCTTGGTTACACTGGAAAACAACATCTATAGTGGTTTCCCTCTTAATGCTCTAGGATTCCTTTTCAGGTTTTTCCAAGTGGGCCCGGTACATACTGCTGTTTGCTTATTTTTAAGCTTGACCACCTGTGGTCATCTGTTTTTGAAACAGAGTATCCCAGCTTTATTGAAACCTGACATTTGCTTTTGCTGCTTCCTTTGATCTTAAATTCATGAGTGTCTCTCTCCTGTTCTGGCATTGTCAGAACCGAAAGCTGTTCTCCAAGGACCCAGCACTGTCATCTTATGTCATCCAAATTTGACTCATGTTTCAGGATGCAGCTGATGAGGTTCCCCCACTTCACCCACCTGGACCTGAAAGAGTTAGGTGGTGGATAAGCTTCTATGATCCATGCTGAGGGGATCCATGTCATTCAACTCTTAAACCCTCTTACAGAGATGTTGTGACATTTCTGTGTTGGAGTAAAGCTGCCAAGATATAAATATAGTGAATCAACTCTATGACTAAGGTTATAATATAAGTAGGGGGTTAGCTCATGGAGGGCTGGGCTTATGTCCTGTTGACAGTGGCACACCATTGACTATTTCTGAGTAGGAGAGACAGACACCTTCCTCCTCTTGACCATCATTCATTGAACACATACTAAGTGCCAAACCCTGAACACATGTCCTTTACATATGTGACCTTATTTCACATCCACATTAATTCTGCAAGAGGAGAATCCCCTTTTCAAATGACACCTACTCACCTGAAATCACACCTCTTTCTTGGTAAGGATCCCTAAAAACACAGAGGACATGCAGAAACCAACCGTCCAACCTCACTCAGTGCACATGGACAGTGGTGGCTGGCATGTGGCCATTTCACCCTACAGAGAGTTAAGCCCTGAGGGAGGAGTTCATCTTTCTCAATTTGTTTGGCAGGGTAGCTGAGAAAGACATCACGCAAGGTTAAAATAACAGTGAAGAGGAAACGATGCAATTTCCTCACAGATTAGTTGCTTCCTGCTTCTTTGCCTCCTGCTTTTCCAGAGTGGATATGTGCCCCCTCATTCCTTCCTCTTGGCTCACAATCTCATCTCTCTGTTGTTGATTTCTCTGTCTTTTCCCATCTTGTACATCCAGTCTTCTCATGGTCACCTCCCTTCCCCTCCAAGGCCGTTTTCACCACAGAATGGCTCCTTGGACTGATTCAACTCTGTCTCTCCGGCCAAGTCACTTCATGCATGTCTGTGTCACTTTATCTACCTGTCTGTCTCTCAGTGGGATCTAGTGGCCTTTGCTCGACTTCCTCCCCGCCTCCCCCCTTTTTAAGTTCATACCCTCTTGTCTATTTTGACTGATTTGCTCCCCAGTGGAATCGCACTTCCTGTGCTGCTTATCTAGTGTTGGCCAACTTTCCTTTCCGCCAAGGACAGCGCCGTGTTCCTGGCTGCATCCTTGCA
This sequence comes from Myotis daubentonii, assembly GCF_963259705.1. NCBI lineage: Eukaryota > Metazoa > Chordata > Mammalia > Chiroptera > Vespertilionidae > Myotis > Myotis daubentonii. Next base: position 83,972,611 of record NC_081843.1, on the reverse strand, counting down.
TTTTGTTCTTGATCTTATTTCTCCTTTGTGACTTCTTGTATTCAGACTCTAGCTGCACCAGGTCCTGGCTACGT